>NW_025935622.1:64883-460917 GCF_000764305.2 Hyalella azteca | reverse complement strand
CACATTCATGTCCTTAATACAGTTCGAAATATTCACTGCATTCACTGCTTCACGGAGTTTATCATAGTCGCTTTTCGCAAAATTCAAACGCTCACGCTTCCGAGGCGTCTTTTCTGTACAGCACTTAAGTCTGAAAAACAATGATTGGTGATGGCTTTTGCCCAACGGAGCCTCGTGACGAAGATCATCCAACATTGGTTCATCACTGGTAAACACCAGGTCTAGTATATTGGGAGTCTGTTTACTTCTATAATGGGTTGGTTTGGTAACGTGCTGGACTAGGAAGGAGTCTCTTACTGACTCCATGAACAAGGATGCTGGGTGATTCTCTTCCCTTGGAGAGGATCCATCTATCCAGTCTAGCTCTATATGATTAAAATCACCAACGATCAACGTGTGTGACCTACGGAAAGTCATGCTCGGTAAAAGAATGTTTAGTACTTTATCGTTATCAGAGGAACTGTTTGGTGATCTTTACAGGACGCCTATGAGGAGGCTATCTATTATTTATAGGCTATTTATTATTTTGCTTTTATTTAACCTTAGCTTAATTAGTTTTAGTTGTTATGAATCCACTTGGAGAATTAATGAAAATTTTTTAGTATTGATGCAGTTGATGATAAATCCGATGTTGCTGAAGTACGCGTTGGCAATGCAACGTCTGTAGGAGATTTTACAACTACACTGTTTATGGGACTCCCATCGCACCCGCAAGAATCAACGCTGAGATAACATTCAGTCCTGACAAGACGGTCACTAGCTTGACGCTTTGTCTTATTCCAACAAATTTTCGCACAGCGTTTTGGCATACAGTTTTGTTAGCTGGAAATTTTTGAGCGTACCTTTACCAATTAATATACACGCTGCATTCAGATAAATTAAAGTCTTTGTCCAAATATCAATCCACTTGTGGTCCTTGTATGCGTCATCCTGACACAGTTTGGCTCGGCAAAGGGCATATCAGTTCTGCGTCTGTTCTGTGCTTGTGCTCTGGATAAGAAACTGTCAATATTTGAACGATGTGTCTCGTTCATTTTTTGAGTGTAATATGCAAAATTTTTCGTCTAAGAAACTCGATCACATTCCTAACAGGCTGTAGTTTTACAGGCAATTCTTCATTTATTTTTGCATAACACAATGTGTCAATAAATTTCAATCAACATTCTAGGCAGAGAGTTTAGTACGTGAAGTAATCTGTCCGTAAGAACGTCACAAGCGAAGACTTCTCCAACAGTAAGAACGAAGAACTTTTGTTTTCGAAATTAATTTTTTAAAATTTCTAACATTAATCATTCAAAAACCTGTAATAGATAGTCGAGCCTAGGTTAAATTTCTCAGTGAGGTCAAATTAGGATTTATATAGTCAGATTTTTCAAATAATATTACAAACCTTTTCGACAATCTGGAATGATTTGGATGGTCACAACGTATCGATAAATAAATAGGCAATTTAATGCTCTAATTAGAGTAGCTCTGACCTACCGCGATTTGTCATGCATATCAGAGATTAGTTTTGGGAAGCGTTTGTATTGATGACTGTATTTTATTTAATTGCAGCCTTGACAATGAAATGTTACCTTTTTACGAGACTCTTAAATATAGTCTTAAAATTATATTTATTTATGATTTTATTTGACGTCTACCATGAATAAAATTATTGACCGGAAAAAATTTAATTGTGAAAAATCTCCAGATCCACTCATCGATTCATAGAACATAAACGAATTATAGTACATGACTGTGGTACCAAAAATTTCTGTGCTGTTCATCAATTTAGACGATAATCAGAGATGATTACTGATTATTTATCTTTATTGCGCTGGTCAGTCATGAAGCGGTCGGCTTCATGACTGACCGCTTCCGTCTGACTCTTTTCCTAAAAGTAAAAAGCATCCGTCTGACTCACCTCCAATCCATTATAACAAATTTAGTTACGAGTTTCCCGCCAACCCCCTGGTAACTAAGAAAAATATTTTCTCTCCAAAACGTTGGTTCCCTTTTGATAAACTCTCTTCAGCTGTCCGTTCTCTAGTTTAGACAGCGAAGGATATTTGCATCACCTGAATTTATTTCTTTCTGGAATGAATCTCTCAGCATTGCTAGTACAACTTAAGTCAACAACTTGAACAATTCTATGGAATTTTTCTCCACTGCGAAAAACCCGGAAGTCGACGTTAATCTGTTCCAAGAGAAGCACCGACTTCCTGCAATGTTTGACCTCGGAATCAAATTTCTCACAGCATACGAATCCGATGAAAAACTAAAAAAACGGATGAACTCTGAAATGCTTTTTCACCAACTGAATAACACAACAGACTGACAACAAGAATCTGTGACGAGTGAAGCAGAGCGGCGTTGCTTTTGTGGTTTGTGTCGACGTCTGAGGCCCGATTTTACAAAAATTTTACGTCTATTTCTGAAAGTTAAACATCCGAGGGTATCAATGCATTAATTTTATGCTGAACTTCTCCAGTTAAGTCAGGTAATTGTAATCGTGAATCTAATTAACTGCGTTATTAGGTAAAAAAAAATAGTATCTATAATGATGAGTGACTTAAGATTTTGCATTCAAAGAATTCCTGGTATATTATCACATATGGGGACTGAATGCCGCTACCCAAAAGCAATTGTCTTTAAAGTGTAAACTTTACCAATTTATCTAACTCATCCAATTCTTCTTACATTGACTTTGAGCAAAGTTTCCAATCACTGCGCTCATTATGTCAGTCCTATGAATATATTCGGTCAGTTTCCTAGTGTCATGGCAGCAACTAGTCGCATGTATTGGCTTGATAATTTTGAAGTGAGGATGTAGTAAAATCTATCGAAATAAAAAATGCCTGCTCCCATGTATGCATGAGGCCCAATAATTTTACAATGTTCATTTCACTTCAATTCTTACTGAATATCATGCCATTTACTGACGTCGTTTATTTTAATTATTTAATTTTCCCGCATTATAACTCAGTTCTTTGATTTTAATTAAACAAAGTTTTGAATGAATCCGATGAAAAGTTGACTATGTGTGAATCACAAATGATATATAAAATATATTGAGCACGAGAGAAATTTATTATATTATTCTCGCCGGGAGAGTACGGAACTCAACGCTTGTTTTGGATTGAGTATCACGTTTGATTGCTTGAATTGCACTAGAATGAAGTTCAGCCAGTAGCCTATGTTTGGAATACCCATAATACGGGCCATTATTTACAATTATTTTTAAGGTTCGATATGAGAAAACAGGACAAAAAAAATCATGAACATTTGATATATTTTCCAATCTAGATGTCGGACAGTTAGTTTCTCATTGATGTAGTCTCGGGAGGAAGCCTCTCCCCAAAAAGAAATTTCTGTTATAGCGTTTTAGACTAACGCCAAGGCAAGGTTAAAAATTAAAACTAATGCAAAAATTGAATAATAATCTTGAAAATTCAATGCTAGTGTGACGGAACACAATTTTTGTGGATTATTTTTTTAGAACATTGTTTCGCTTCTGATTTAACCCAAGTATTTAATTTTTGTATGGCTAAGTAATGCGTAGACATATTTTTATTTCGGGACTGTAACAAGGAATCTCTTTTGCTGTGATATTATCAAGCCATTAGCGTTGAGTTGCAATCGTCTGCTAAGGGCCACTTGTCGTCTGCTAGCCCCGACCACGTTTAGACTTATTTCTATGATTTGTTAAGGGGATCGGCTACCCTAAAATTTTCAATTTTGGCGTTTTTCGGTTTTTGTGCTCATCTGAAAGCTGGAATTCTGCTCTTTCCAATGGTACCACTGCCATCGCTGTACGCCAATATTTACGTTCATGACGTCTCTTTAAAGGGAAGCGGGTGAGAGAGTTCTTTAAGTAATTAGATATAAAGTAATTAGCTGCTGAAATCTTTGAATATAGTTTCTACTTGAGTTGTGCTGCAGTTACATGCTTAGTCTCATCTTAAAGCTGACATTCTGAGCTTTCCAACGATACTACTGCGATCCATGTACGGCAATATTGACGCAGACGGCCGGGCTTTAATTGGGGGCGGGGGGTGGAGTTCCTTAACTAAAGAGACCTAAGAAAATTACAGCGGCAAGACTACATATCTTGGTGTATCTGGCATCTGAGCTCAGTTACCCTTCTAACATTGTACGTGGAGGTGCGCTACAAGTTGCTGCTAGCATCCTTGAGTGGATTAAGCTACAGAAGCCTGTAGTTTGGTATCCATGCTACATTGAGTGCCTATTTCGAGGCGCACGGGACTTTGTCGCGCCGTCCTGAAAAATTTGAAAAGTTCAACTTACTGTCACGGAAAACCTATCTCCTCCTACAGTTTTCAAGCTACAGCAATGAGACATATACCATTCGATTCGCAAAGACCATACCTATCGACTCTAACATCATTTTTTTTAATTTTTGTCTGGTTCGTTTTTTATATGGGGAAGAATGGGGGGGGCGGAGGGGTGAAAAATGTAAAAAATGGGAAAAAACGTCATAAAAAAAACTAGGTGGAAAATGAAAAAAGTGATGTTAGAGTCGATAGATATGGTCTTTACGAATCGAATGATACGTGTCTCGATGTTGTAGGATGATATTTGTGGGAGGAGATAGATTTTCTGAAGTACCCCTTTTTAGCCGTTTTCTATGAATTTCACGTTTTCTATCAATTTTTTCGAAAAATACATAGGAGCAAAATGTTTTTCTTTTTATTTTTTACGTATGTATGTGAAGTTTCATGATAATCGGATAATAACTGTAGAAGTTTTTCCGGAGGGTAGCCGATCCCCCTAATTGTAAATTAATACTTGACCTATGATTTATTCACTTTAATGTGCAATTATTTTGTCAAATGACATTGTTTTTATTGTGATAATCGTAATGATTTACTGTTTGTACGTAATTAGGTGCTGTCAATCTCCGATACCATCGTTAAGGTGAAGACGACTACGTCGCCGTCTTGCAAGAGCAGGCTTTAAATCTTAGAGGTAGATGTTCTACATATAAGAAGTCGATTATAACTTGTAGTCATGTTGTCAAGAAGGTAAACTCATTATTACTGCGATTTTATTATGTGATGGTACTTCTCATTGTATTTGATACCGCTTTTAGTCAATGTTCAGTTGTCTAGGAGAAGTGCTCGACTCACGCGCTCGCGAGTTAATTATCTTCGAGAGTTATTCTATCTTATATCAACTTTCACTTATCTTTATGTGTCCAAAGGATTATATTATGATTCTATTTTATTGTAATATATTATATTATCTATTTTTTGCACTTAGTATTAACAGCCCGCTCCGTGCTCCTTGTAAACGAGGTATTGTGTTGACACTTTTTTAGCTGAGTTGCCCCTTGCGGGCAAGTTGTGTGTGCTCAGTTGTACTGGGTGGGGGTGCAGGCGTTTCGACTTGAATTGAAGGGAGAGAGCCAGATCTGAGCTTCCAAGACTCTACAGTAGTTCTTAACATATCTCGTAAAGAGATCCACTAGCGGACTAATTACGGCGTAGGTGAAGTTCTTGGCTAGGCCCAGATGCTGGCTACTTTTCGGGCGGTTAATAACCGTACCATTCGCACCTTCGTGTCGTAGAGGCTAATAACCTCTGCGCTCGAGTACATTGTTCGCGACTTTTTGAGGGCTCGTATCCCTCGATAGTCGTGCCTTTGGGGCGTAACTGCCATTCCACTTTTGGGATGGCAGTGTATTAGGGCTCATACCCCTGATCATTGCATTGGTTGTCGGCATCGTGGTACAGCTCGTACCTGTACCCTTGCTATCCGCTATTGTGGCTCTCTACAGTGTTTTGGGCCTCATCAACGTTGTATCCCTAAGATGAGATCCAGTCTCCCGGAGCTTTTGAACTTATATCGAATAATAAGTTATGTGCCTTGTACGGTGGAATTTGTGTATCGCCTGAAAATCACTAATATACTACGGAAAGTCCCTCGTGTTCATTCAACCTCTCTCCAACGCAAGGGAATTTAGTGCCGGAACAATGAGTGACTCATAAGCGCTTGTGTTAAAACCAATACGGAAGTCACCACAAAGTCGGCACGCTACCCATAATTATTTCGACTTCGCGGCGGTGTTTCCGGTTACACCAGGAAATATTTTGTCTTATCTAAATATATATCTTATCGAAATGTTCGACCTCGAAATCATATATCTGAACTACGTCAACAAGCTGACAAGTGAAGCATAGCGGCGTTGCTTACTCTTTCGGTTGCGTCGACTACGGAGTCTAGCTTTTACCAAAATTTTATGTCCATTTCCGATACGGTCGACATCTTTGGGTTCAACTGTATTTATTTTATGTTGAACTTTGCAAGATGAACCAGGATTTAGTAATCATGAATCTATATGACTATGTATCAGGTTAACGAAAATGTTAAACGTATATTGATGAGTGACCTGAGATTTTTTTTCGGGAAAAGTAACGGTTTATGAAAACACATGGAGGATTAATGTTAGCATCCAAAAACAACTGTTTTTCCAGCGTAACCTGACCAATATTAATTAATCTAGCTCATCCAATTGTCAATAACATGGCCGTTTGTGAAGTTTTAAATCACAGCGCGTGTCATTAAGCGTACATATATGCGTGGTGTAGTGGCATAATTTTTAATGCCGGAATGCAATATCATATATCGAATAAAAAAAAGAATGCTACATTGTATGCATAAAATTGAACAATTTTAACCTGTACATCTTCATAAATTCTTAGCAAAACATCATGTTACATCCTGCCGTCGTCTTATTGATTTTTTATTTATTTAACGCTTCCATAAAAAAAACTACAGAAATGAATGTCATCAGTGAACCACATGTAATATAGAAAATTGTATATAGAACCGGCGACAAATGTATTCTATTAATCTCGCAGAGAGAACATAAAGTTCAACGTTTGTTTCGTTGGGTAGCTTGGTTGATCGCATGAATTACACTGAACGACAGGCCAGTAATCAGGGTCTGGAATATTCATTTGGTGCTGGTCATGGCTCACAATCATCCCTTCATATATAAGAATCCCTTCATTTGCTCATCAATCCAGATCTTAGGCAGCAAGTTTCTCGTTACAATTTTCTTATGTAACAGCAAAAAACAATGAATTTATGCCATGATTTCAACGATGCTGTGTAATTTGCCTGTTTGTATCCCACCGCTGATCTCGTTTCCTAAAAGTTCCTGGCAAAAACAAAAACAAAAGTTCTTGAAACAAGATCTTTTGCTTTAACAGAATCCTTCTGAAAATTGGATCCAAGGTCGTTTATGATGATGGTTTATGGAGTGAGTATGTAATATGAAGAAGAACCGTCTAGTATTGGGTGGTTTGGTGACAGAATTTGGTTGATATAAAAATGCTTCCTTGTGAATGCCCATTTAAGCTAAAAAGCTTCACGGGCGACATAGGAGGTATTCAAATCAAAAGAACAATAAGATATAATGATGATGAGATAAGTCAATAGGGAACAGAAAGTGACTAAAGTAAAAAATCCTAATAAACTAACCTTTATTAGAACTGATATAAGAACAACTAGCATGACAACTAAAAATGAACATAACAAAGGCAAAACAACCCTACTTAAAAGACAGATAGAAATAAGATGAAAAGTTAAAACAATGTTGAGTTACACCGTAATATTGATTTATTTAACAATTTATTTTAAAATCATTAGGCAATTCATTAAAATACTTTACACAATCAAAAAAATGTACCGTTTTTTTTTCAATTTCTGACCGAAACGGGGGTAAGTTAAAACACATACCCCTGATGTTAAAGGAATGTTGAGGAACGAGAGAGGCGAATGCAGATTTGAAAAGATGTTCATCATGGAAAAGTGCCCTATTCATGAATTTTAAAAACTGCAATTTGTACATATCGTCATTTTTTAAAAAATTTTGACTGCCTATATAATACGTATTAGTATTATATAGGCAGTAATTAGTCTCTTTGGGTGGCTGATCGAAAACACACAAATATTCATTGTGTTTCATTAAAAATTTGTCAGAAACATGACAAATCATCATAAATTATAAATTAAAAAATAATCGTAAAATGGCTCAACAATTTTCAGGAACACAAATATAGATGTAAATTTGTGTTTCATTAAAAATTTGTCAGAAACATGACAAATCATCATAAATTATAAATTAAAAAATAATCGTAAAATGGCTCAACAATTTTCAGGAACACAAATATAGATGTAAATTTGTCTCCCCAAAATGTCTTCATGCATTAAGACGCCTACTTTGGTTTGATTCTTCTGAACGCTGGTTTGTAATCTTCTCCGGTGAGAGGTGTTATAGAAAACATAAATAATATATTTTATGTTTTCCTGCAAACGTAGTAACCGCAATAGTAGTTATGACTGCACAACCTGTCATGAGCCTCGGGCATTTAAAGCTAACGAAATAAAATTCGATTCAAAATTATCATCACTAAATTGTCGTTGAATTTTCGTATTGGATTTTATCCACATCCCAAATATTCCGATATTGCTATGACTAGAATAGTTAATTCATGTACACATGCAACAATATTATACGTATTATACGTATTAATATAATATATAGAAATCATTAGTACGAGTCAAAGGGATATAGTTTTCATCACACCTAACCCGAAATGTTGTACGCATTTACCATACGGAAATGTTGTACGAAATATATTACGCATTCTATTGTTGGTGCCCTTACGGAAATCAAATTGATCATCAGATATAAGTGAAAATTTGTCAAGAATATTTGTAAGTCGGCAGTGTATATTTTTTTCGAAAATCTTATTAAGAAAAGGTAGAGTAGACATAGCTCGTATGCACATCGGTAGCTTGTATGCACATTGATCGTTCTTGCTGATCTGCATCGACATTCTTCAGTATCCATTGTCAAGGCAACAAAATCGTCTCACAAGGCACACGTTCTTGGTTTGGTTTCATGGGCAACACTTGGCTCTGGTCTGCCTACCTGAGTTGTTGTCTGCAGGGGGTCGTGTCTTGAACTTGATGTACTCGTATTATGGGCCTGAGATTTATCAATTCATGAATGAAATGAACTGAAGTTTGAGTGCCGCACATATACGTTCAATTATTTATTTTGGGACTACAGTTTTCCTCTAAGAAATCTTCCCGTTAAATCTGTTTCAGACAGAAAACAAAAAAGGCCATTTAAATGTTCATTGATGGAGATTCTGTAAGGTGATTTGCACAGCAGTTCTCTACATGAGATTACGAATAAATACAACTTTTGATAAATTGAGCTACACGTCAATTTCTGGCCCATAATAATAATAATAATAATAAGTAAATTTTTAAACGTTGAATCTTTTTAGTTATCTTAGGTAACAATATGATTTTATGTTGCTATGGACAGATTGTTACCAATTAATTAATTTCAATGTTTGATGGGCTCAGTGTAGGAGCTTCAACCTTTTATTATTTACATCTCCGATTTGCAGGATTTTTTACGGCGCAACACAGTATCAGAAATCATCATGTAAGAAAAGAACCTAATATTCCGATTTTTCTGTCGCTAATTTCCAGAGTTTATTTCACGTTATTTTTTTTTATCGAGGACTTTTTCGCAGAATAATTCAGTATTGCTTGACATCAGAAATTATTGAATGAAACTCCAGTCTTATTGAAACATTTTTTAATTTGGGTGGCTGATCCTCGGAGCCTTCAAGACCAAGACATGCAGGTCTTCTTACGTCTGGTGAGTTTGTGAACTAAAAGGAAGAGAAGAGTTTATTTATACAGATTATAATTTTAAAGTTGAATATTTATTTAGAAATATCCAATAATAAAATTGATTAATATATATTATGCGAATTTTATGCTTTTTGGCAGAGATAAATAATGCACTCAAGTAATCTCTATAAAAGTTAATAATTCAATGCTTGTTATTGCGATACTTACTCAATTTTTTACAAACTCGATGTCAGACATCTTGATCTATGGAATAGCGGATGAAATTTTGAGACTTTGTGGATATGAAAATTTATAGCAATATGAAGGTTGTCGTATATTATGATATCACAACATGTTAAGTTAATCATTTGCATTTAAATGATTAAATAATTTTTCGTAAAGTTAACCATAGACATTTTTGAAATCGATACTGTTCGTTCTGCTTGCACGGAATAATATTGTTGCTTGAGCTCCAGTAGTGAAAATTTTGTCCTATGTTTCAATTTTTTTTGAATCAGGTTGCGGTCTGCTTGGCTGCCGTGTTTCCCTTGACTTCTTCGATGTCTCAATTGTACCACAAGTCACGGGTCACTGAGGCCAGACTTAATAACCTGCTCACGGTTCAGCGCGAGGCGGTGAACGCTTCATTGCATTCAGCGCTCGTGAAATGTGGACAAGTGAGCTGGTGTAGCTGCATGTGTCAGCTCTCCAACGCTACTTTGGTCATGACCAATTTAGTGGTCAGTGGTGGAATTACCGATACTTTGTTAGGACAACAAATTATTTGCTACACTAAACGTCTCAGGCCATCCCTCTTCCCTTCCCCCGGGGTAATAATGACTTTATCTAAAATTTATTTTCCTGCTAGGGCCCCTGAAAATCTGTTAGATGGAGTCTTTGGTAATGACATTAACGAATGCTTCCTAGCAGTACTCACAGCCGCAGTCAAACCCTACCTCCTAGTAGATCTTGGACAACTCGCCGAAGTGAGCAGTTTGACAGTTCGTCTTCAACCTGCAGGCGCAGTTGGGGATAAATTTGATTTTGCTGAAGTACGCGTTGGCAACGTAACGTCCACTGGAGATTTTACAAACTACACTGTTTTTGGCACTCATATCGCACCCGCAACAATCAACGCTGAGATAACATTCAGTCCTTACAAGGCGGTCACTGGACGCTTTGTCTCATTCCAACAAGTTTTTGCACAGCGATCTCACATACAGTTTTGTCAGCTTGAAATATTTGGCCATTTCATTACAAATTAGTAAATAGTCTATATTATTCTATATCTTTCATAATATTGCTCATTTTAGCTACACGACCGCAATTCCCAACAGTAAAGCTGTTTGGGATTGTATTTTAAACTTGTATTTTCCACATTTTCTGATCGTGTTTCACAAGTTTTTAAATTTGATGATGCGGATGAAATCCTTCCTATGCAATTCACGAGAAGACTTGAGGGCTTTTGCATACAGTGTTAGCTTTCCTTCATCTTTTCCACACGCATGATGCTGAAGGCGTCAACTTCAGTTTGACTACCTTTCATTTCTTAATTGAAAGGAGTTGTTTAATATTGTCATTTACACGGTATTTCATGAAATTTTATTACAATATTTCAAACTTGATTGAAAAGACTACATTCACGAATATTTCAGCTCTATGATGATATGGAGAAGGACATGTTTTCTCATTTATAATCATTATTAATTTAATACTGCATTGCTTATATGACAGATCCTCAATTTTCATGAACAAATTTTTTAAGTTTCATTTATTATTCATGTTGTATTCCAGTCATCCATTTTTTAACCATGTATATGCTTCATATATATTCTATCGCACTTTGATCACGCTCGAGCATCGAATGCCTCAATCTAGGAGCATGTCATTCGCATGCTGCTATTTAAATAATAGTTTTTGCCAATTATTTATGAACAAAAAGCGAAGAAATGCTCCCCATCTCTCATGGATTAGAATTTAGTGTGCAAAGCAAAAATATTAGATTTTATGATTTCTGTCTTCGAAGTGAGAAAGAATCCTTCCGCTTTTCGAATAATATCTCTCGAGTCACACATGTTGAGATTTTGCTTTTAATAAACTTTAGTTTATTTTTTTCTAGTTGTCATGAATCCACTTGAAGAATGAATGCAAATTTTTGACTGCAAATGAGGCATACCATAAGAAATCGCATCGATTAATATTTTTGTGACCTGAGAACTTTCTGATAGCGTTTACTATCATTCCCTTAATAACGGATACTCTATTCTGTATAGTTACAATTAATATCTTGTTAATCGTTGAATTAAATTCACGATGGCAGAAATGTTTGAAAATTTCCTTAAAAATTCAAACGCTTCAAGCATTTTTTTCTGATTGCGACGAATTTTTACTATACAATTTTAGACTAACACCAAATACATTAAAAATGTGGAACATATGTAAAAAACTCAGAAATATTTTGTCATATCTAAATATACCTAAAATATATTCTATTAATCTGTTAAAACAACCTCATGACTTACCTTCATCTGTAAAACAGCGCCTCATGTCAATAGCATATATATAATTATAATCAATTACTTGTTCATGTTATTAAAAATATAACTTTGAAAACACGATTCTTAGCTTCTTCAGTAACCATCCCATTGAATTATAATGGAAAGCTAAACAGACAGATAAATTTTCAAAAAAAATTATGTGAAATTTTTTGTAAATCTGATGTTGCTGTGTGTAAAATTCACAGAGAGCAAAATTTTGCACGAATAGCTTATCAGTTATTTTAGATTAAGGAAAGTATGTCAATTAAAAATCCCTTCATTCCCTCATAATGCAGCCAGATAGTGAATTCACACGATTCATTTGCTTTATGTTCAGAAATTCACTGCATCGCATCCATGATGACCATTTTTTTTATAAATATGGTTCCGTCAATTCTTTTTTTTTAACTGCTACTTGAAAAAGTGATAAGATAAAGTTTAAAATATAATGCATCTCTATATCATATGATACCTTTCAGGAAGGCATTTAGCATTCTAGTTCAGAAAATCATTGAAGTTATTTATCAAGCGGCAGACTTGTTTATCAATATGTCGGTTTTTAAAACTTTCATGTCATCTGGAGTTGTATTTAAATAGTAGATGCATTAACCGTAGAGTATTAGTTGACTATTCATCCTTTCAGAGAATACTAAGCCCTAATCTTGCCATAATCCCTAATCAATGTGGTGCCATCGACAAATTAATTCGACAGCTATAGACTTGAATGAAGTCCATCTGAATTGTTTAAAGAAATTCAAGTCATTATTTCGCAATTCGCTCACATTACCACCCGTGGTATGCAACGGGTCCTTTAGATAATAATTGGTGCGAATATGATTAACTTCGTACAAAATCTTTTACATATCCAAATAAAACTTTTGTGCTATTCATAAAACATTGATGAATATAACTAGAACTTTAAATCAGTATCTGCGCAAGTAATATTCCAGTTCATACAAGCCAAGGTACCCAACAAGAAATGCTGCATCCCATATAATAAGATCGTTATGAAAATGTTGAGTGTTTGTGAGGTGCCTTTTTATGCTTATTTTGCTTCACGTGTTTTTTTATTTCTTCCAGAGTATGAAAATTAAGCAGTTTTGTGGAACAGTGATAATTTTTTGTCATTTGACTCCAGCTGACCACTAATCATCCATTAGCCACGAGATGCTCAATTTTAATTTTTATGACGGAAGGCGTTGGTGATATTGTTTTTTATACACAAGTCGTCCGGAATAGAAAAAATATCATTTAACCCACAAATTAAAAAAAAATAACTCAGTACTCACTGCAGTGAGTGACAGAGAGCGCATTTTCTCGTCAACGAAAACGTGAAGTCACGGACGGACAGATAGACGGACAGACGGACATGGTGAGCTCAATAGTGCATTTATTTCATAAATGAGAAAATGCGCTAAAAATATAATTGGATTTATAATTTTAAAAAATCACAATTAATTTTTTTTCTAAAGTTTGGTGGTTGGTTAAAATGCCTTTGCTATTTTATGAATTTTGGTTGTTTGGGTCAGGAAGATACTTTCAAATTTTTTATTAGTCAACAATATAAAGGAACATTTTCATTTACTCTACACGTGGCATCAATAAAAATATGATATATTCTCAGCTTGATGTATTGTAATGATGAAACATAAACCAATGAGAAATATGAGGCAGCGTTTATCTCTAGCAGCTACTCACGGAATCATATAAAAGTAACGTATGTCCGCACACGTGATCTTCTATAAACTTCGTGTATGCATGAATTCTTCCACAAATCCTCCCAAGAATAAATTTTGAATAGATATTGGACCAAATTATTCATACCTGATTAATAATCTATAGAGGTAATATCAGAGTGCATAGTATTCGGTTATTCTCGCCTTATATGCTGGATCAAAACACGTGGTCATAGAATCTCATCTTTTTTTAGCTGGATAATAATATTTCTTGGAGATCATTTGGTTGAAACTATATAAGTTGTTTCTTGTAAAGCAGAAATAAATGCAATGTAAAACTCGTAAATGATTCTTTGTCAAAGTGAAGAGACTAAAGTGAGATAGCCTCTAAATTTGGAGTTATTTACTGCAATTATGACCAAGGTGTAATGATGATACAATCATTTTTTTGGTTCGTCACACCTGGTCTAGTCTCTAGTGGCGGAGGCCAGATTTGTGAGTTCTGTTTTGCAGTTAAAATTTTGTGAACCTGTGGTCAATGTTTTCAGCTACTGGTGATGATTTTGCTCGTGTCAGCCAGCTTTATACGAACGCGCAAAGACCCTCTATTATCCTTACCAGTTTACAGTATGTAGTTCGTAGGGCATACATTCATTTGATCCAGTCTCTTCATACAATATTCGCAAATGACTGCAATTTAGTTTTGTGTAAGTGCATATCGATAATGCATTCTGCTTTATTTTGTTTTATGTTTAATTCTTTATGTAACACCTGATTTTACATTCAGTTTTTGTTGATTTTCATCTGTTTTCTCCATGTTTACTGCATTATAGAAGCGAAATTTACCATGTGTTTCTTTTTTGAACCGATTATGTATTTTTATAGACCGATTGTCCGAGCCACTGATGGTGTCTCTCACACTCGGTTGGGTGGGAAATTTCAAAGCCGAACCTAACGCATCCGTCTGACTCACTTACTATCAAATATAACAAATTTAGTTTCAAGTCTCCCGCCAACCCCCTGCTTACTAAGAAAAATATTATGTTCTCATTGTCTAAGATGCGTTCGATACCATAAGCATGTTTATAACTGTTGTTAGAAATCAAATGTCCGTCGTTTTCTTGACTATCCATATTTCACTCTTTCACTGGACTCCCGGCTGCAAACGAAGAGATCAATTTTTGAAAATGACACGTCAGACTGTTTTTCAAAATCCAGTCAATAAACTTGGTTCCAATTTTGCAGTCTCGAGATTTCTGGAAATTTGGTTTAGTGTTTCGCCTTCAAACCAAACACAAGTAAAATTATATATGTATGAATTTATTCAAATGCAGAAGGTATAAAAAATTATTTTCCAACATTTTTTCTCGAAATCGTTGGTTTTATTTTGAATTATTTGAGGCCATGATTTCAGTAAACCCACTAAAATTTCTCGTTGCAGGCAACTTCTTTATGCATGCTTTGTCAATGATCTGAATATATGGTTATCTTTTCTGTTCTCTCTATTCTTTCAGATACAGGGACCTGTAAAATTCGATGTTTGATGGAAAATCCTAAGGTGTATAAACTCACCGAGTTTCCAAAATCGTCGTCATAAATTCACCAAGAACATAGAGCTGATTTTTTATCGGAAGCTTTGTAACTTTCCGTTGAAAAATCGTCTGTTAATATAATTCACAATTAATGACCTAAAACTTGAATTATTCAATGAATTGTGAAAAAACAGTTTCTGAATTATACCTATAATTAACTAGGAGGATGCAAAGAATTTTGTGATAATATATATTAAAATGATGTTACTCTCAATTAAAAAAGTGACCTGTATTAGAGATATCAGACTAATGTGTCAATCTCCAAACTGCCGCGACCTCGTATATGATCACATGGCTGATATTCTGGCAAAGTTTAAATCGTTGATCACTTAACTATTGAATATGTAAGTCGATTCAGATCTGCAACATCGCAGAATTTTCTAAAGGCAGTCTACATAAATATTAAAAGGTCTAATTAAGACAGTCAGCAAGTAATTCCGCTATAATTTTTATTATCAATTGTCTTTATTAGTTTAATTGAGAACTTTAGGGATCTTCAGCCAGAATTAGGAGCTGGATAGCATCTCTTTACATCTACGTGTTGCTATTTATTTGCTTCAGTGGCACCTATCCTCTGATAGTAACGAATTGCAACGAGCAAACTTAATAATAAACATCTAACATGTCCCGCTTATCTTCTCTTGATTTGTTTGCGTTTGTCAATCGCAGCCGAGTTTTTCATCAATTAAACGGTATTGTTATTTTCGTTATTGCGTGCCACATAGATAAAAAGAAAAATAAATGGACTTATTATTCTCAATGTAAACCAGTAATAGTTTGACCAAAGAAACATCACCTTATACTCGCCATTAATCACTAACGTGAACAAATACACTCACAAGGCAACGAAATCATTGGTAAAATGCAGGTTGATATTGTCGCAGGCGAACGTAGGCTAATATATCACAATTGCTTTGCCCTCATCAACTTGACTACCGACCAGCAAATGTGCATTCTTTCATTCATGAATATCGTCGAATGTAAGTAATGTAACGGCCAATTTAATGGGCCGTAACAATATAATAGCAATGAATGTTGTTATGTTCTGTTAATGTTTTGGTAAGGGTGGGATAAATAAGAAGGATTTATCATACCATTTGCCTCCATTGTTCATAAAAATTGCTGACTTAGGAGCGTAATTACTGAAGAAATGATCGTGATATTAATACTATTTATCCATCGCATTAGTTTGATGAATATTCCAGTAGGAGACGACAGCTAATAATACTCCTTCGCCATGTCTTGCATACCGATGATCACGACGCTTATAAGACTAGAGAAATAACTCGATTTTGACCAGCACTTGAGTAGGAGACTTGGTAGGGTGAGGTTAAGCTGCAACAGCCTTCTTTACTTGAATGCTTTAAACTTCTTTGGCAGTGTTCCAGTGACGCAAACCTGCTAACTTATTTCCAATTGAAAAGCACCAACGAAGATGAAGGTATCAATAATTCTACAGGTAGGCAATACAAGCACTTTTGGGGGTCGGGTAATTTTACATAGAGTAAGGAAAGCTGATTTAAGACAAAATATAATTGAAAGTTTGATGAAAAATACGATGTAAAAAATCATATCTAACAATACCAGTCAAACATATTGAATGAACATGACCATTTTATTTTCAACAGGTTCTACTGACGCTGTTGATGGCGATTTCCCATACCAAGTCCGACTCGCATCTCTTCTTCAGGTCATCAGTCGCTGAAACTAGGTTTGAAAATTCAACAGTTCTGCGCACTGAGTTCATTGAGTCCGCGTGGCTTCATGCAACTGTGAAGTGCGCTTCACTGGCATGGTGTCTTTGCTTGTGTCGTCACACTAACGGTTCGTTTGTGATGTCAAATTTGATGGTTACTGGAAGAGCCATCGACAATTGGGTGGGTGCGAAACTCCAGTGCCGCACCAAACGCGTAGTTCCAACACTCTTTCCGTCTCCAACGACATATTTGCAATCAAGTCCTCCAGGAAACCCATCTCGAACTAAGAATAATCTCGAGGATGGAGTTTATGGGTACAATATTACGGAATGTTTTCTGGGCTTCGAGATGAGCTTGAAACCATTCCTGGTCTTGGACTTTGGACAACTTGCTCGTGTACAACGCGTTGCTCTGCGAAACCAGCCGAGCGGCGATTTCCTACAAAAATTTCGAAATGTTTACTTGCGACTAGGAAATGAATCAAGACAAGGGGACTTTGAGACCTACACATTTTATGATGCGTTCCTAGGACTACCTGCCGCAAATAATGACTTCACGTTTGAAAATGATGCGGCCCAAATAGGACGGTTTCTCTCCATACAAAGTGTGAATCAAACAAGCTTACAGTTTTGCAGTCTCGAGGTTTTTGGAGCACTTTTGTAGCAATCTTGACATAAGTGCGCCATGACGCACCAGCGCTGGCAGATGCCTAAAAACGTTCAATTCCGCGGATAAAAAGGCTTATAATTCAAAATATACTAGTAAATTTGTAGGTTCCCGTGCATAAATTAAATTTTCAAATTTTCCGTACATTTTAAAATTTAATGAGGTAGTACTATCATCATAAATGTTTTTCGAAAATCGTAAATAAAAAAAAACTAATTTTCGAAAATTGTCCAGAAATATGACCCTAAAACCCACCGGTGGGCTGTGCCGCACTTAACGAGTTAAATAACTTCAAACGCTATCATAAAGGCATATTTCTCTGGTCATCGGAATCTGTGGCGCTGAAGGTAACTAAATAAAACATAGCAAAATCCATTTTTTATTTCGGATATCGAATGAACACAAACTGTGATGCAATGGTTCGTTACGCATATTTCACGATAAACATTACGAATTTAGCTCATAAATTTCACTGAATAAGTTCTCTCAATTGGTTAGTATGAGAATTAATATATTTCATGTTTAAGAATGTCAAGACATTGAAAAATTAGATCGATTTCAACTCAGTTTTTATGTTTACTTAAAAAATTGATGCTTACCGTAGGTGAAGTAATTAGCGAAGGTCGACAGCTACACGTAATTGAAATAAATGAGCAGACCCTAAAAAGAATAACTATTTGATCGTTGCTTGCACCATGTTATTATAATATTCAATGATGAATTCAATCAATAATAATCAAAAATATCAATATTCAATCCTTCAATTCAATCTTAAATTGTTACCTGGGATGCAGAAATTATGAACGGCAGTTGTTCGGTGTTCATAACACCTGCAGACAGGTGTTATGAACGGCAGTTGGTTGGCATTTGTAACAGGGGACTGATTAAAAAAATATTTTTTTTTATCAAAAATCTTCTATTATAATTTGCTGGTGACGTTTTAAACTTGAAGTGATCGCCGTAGCTTTGGAATTGAGAATTTATTTTTCAAAAAAGCATTTGGTTATTATGAAGTATTTTGTATTCGAAATGAACGTCAGGGACATCGCGGAAGATATCTTTTCTAAAAGACAACAACATAATATATTTAAGATCGTCCGATAACTGCTTCACGATTAAATAACGCGAATAGACCAACAGCTAAAGTAGCGCCTTAAACGATCCTAAACAAAACTAATAAGTGTCAAGGCTCAGCTCATTAGCTGGAATTAGTTGTTTCTATAATTTTTTAACTGCGAGAACTTGCCTGGGCTATTGAAAAAATTCCCGACAATGGATGAGTCAAATATCTACCTGGCACTCGGACTCGTACAAACAATCATGCTATTAAAATCCGCAGTCTAACTCATTATTGTGGAATAAATACTTTCGTGTGAGATCTGTTCACGACTTAAATTATATGCTGTCGGCAGGACGTCATAGAGATGCAGAAAAATCTAAATAAAGATCGCTTTTGACTAGCCCTATTCTCCATGTCTTCTTTAGTTTTTATTTAGTGAACGTCGAGTAATGAAATTTGGTTTACTCTCTGGCAATTGTTGAGCTGGAAGTATTTGATCGCGTGCTAATCAATTAATTTTAGATAAAATAAGGCACGAAAATTTCGGCTGTTTCCATTGTAGAACTACCTAATGAAATAGAATTAAAACAATAATACCCAAAAATTTTCGAAAGAATTAATTTTGTGAAAAATTTTATTAATATGACATTGTTAAAGTGTTTCTATTGCGGACTCTGACTTCTAGCAATTAATCTTGAGAAGGTTAGAGAGTTTAGACGACCGCTCACTCGAGCTGATTGCATTTTCATGGTAAACTTTACCACGTCGTACATGCAAATTGTTGCGTACTCGTCTGCGATGCCTGCCTCATAGTATCGTGTGTGATCATCGGTTGAGATTAATATTTTTTTATTATACATGAAATATTTGAGTGATATTAGTTTGACTGATCACCTATCGAGGTCAAATAATCAGAAATAAATTCATTTCCGTTCTTCGGCAGAGCACCATTTTTCTTGCTTTTTGGTGGATTGTAGTAATATTTAAGAGAGCAGAGAACAAAATAGATGGTTTAAATAATAATTAGTTTACATAACCATTGAGTGAATATAATGTACAGAAGTTTTTCAACTTCTTTTTAGCGATTGGAAATTTACTTGCACACATGGGGATTAGGAGTTTAATAATAAATAATGCGTTTTGCTATGTCCAGTAATTGTTATCATTGTCTATAGCGGAAGAACTTTCAGCTGCCATGAAAATTGTTCCAAATAAAATATTTATGCATTATTATATCTCTGACTATGATGGCTCAGCCAATTCTTCGACTGTAATTTGACTCAGCGCGTTATGGTTGTAGTGGACTTATCAAGAGTGAATAGCTGATAGCTTTAACAAGGAATTTATGCAGCTAATACTGACACTACTTTTTGATTATGATAATCGACAGAGCATCACAAAAGAAATACTGAAAAATATACGATTTTGTATTATTTTATTTGTAATATACTTTTGCTGTTTGCCGGTATCTGTTTTCCAAACACGAAGAAATTGTCTGATATCCCATTATCGACATTCAGCTAAAAACGAACAACTTGCGTCTTTCTTCACGAAATTCCGTTTTTCAGTCAATCAAAATTGCTTGTCTAATGACAGTAGTCAATATAATACATATGCTTATGTCCGTTATGTAAAAGGGCTTACAGGCTCAAAAACACTACAATTGGAGCAGAGACCAGCAAAGTCAGAAAATTAATACCAGTTTTTTTCTGGTGGGATAGGATAGTACGAGCCGAAACAATGTCGTCAAATGCATATCAGCACAATCATTACTTTATTTGGATCGATTAAATGTGCTATGTGCCATTGATTTGAACGTGTCATGTGCCATTGAATTCTCTGTGGTCCTGGTTTCGTTCGGGTACGTCTAAAAAATAAAAAAAATTATGGCGTCGTATAATTTGACGGGCAAGTAGCAAGTAAATATAACGGTGGTTCGTCTAGTATTCTTTTAGTGTTTTTTTTTCAGACTGAAACGTTCAGCATTATGTTGCTGTATAATGTTCAGTGTGATGTTGCTGTATAATGTGCAACGTGATGTTGCTATATAATCTTTTGACGAGCTTTTTATTGCGACCGATAACAGCGCCTGCAGAGGCGCATTTGAACAGCGGCAGAAGCATAAATAGGTAGAAGTATGAACAATTAAGTTGTATTATAATATGGGATTTGTATAGTAGCCGGCTTATAATAAGTAGGTATGTGCTGCAAATAATAATCTTTCATTTCGTGCGATTTGGTGAACTGAATCCAACAAAAAAAGTTGTCTTTATTCCAAAGTCAATGTAACTCGTGTGTTTGTTCTGAAGAACGACATTTCTATGTCATTACATTGATATATAAACATTTTCTCTGTTTGCGATTATTATTTCACTGTACCTTTGATAATATTGTTTAAAGAGTTCTGCATTGATCACCGACTTAATTTCGTTTACCCTGAGCGCCACCTTTATCTTAACTTCAATCTTAGTTTACCTAAAAACCTGTTGTTGACGAATTCAATTTGCCATGAAGTGCGTTGCTGTGTAGTTACTCATTTGCGTCAATAGTATAGAATTCAACGACGTACAGCTAATTCTATCAGCGGAATCTAAACTGGTATTGTCACGAGCCTCGAAGACTTAAACTACTAGCCAGAACGTCTTTTGAATTGGCAACGTATACCTCTACTGCTGGGCGTAATCGACGAAAAATTGGTGTCTATGAAAGCGCAGTACAGCAACACGTGCTGTACGTGGACAATAGAGCGTTTATTTGCTGCATCACGCCATATGCCGCATTGTTTTGGTCCGTCAGTTTTCAACTTCTTATCAATGATCGATCAATGAGAAGCACCTCGATTAAGAAATATAATCGCCTCACTCCTGAGTTTGCATTCTGTTAGTATTCAATTCCATGCAGAAACATAATTAAAAACATGGTCCAATCAATATATTAATGGCCAGCTCTCCATCATAAATTAAAGTTAGTCCCTGTTGCCATAATTTTCACTTCAATTATGCCTAGAATATTCGAAAAGACTTTTAAATTACGAAAAATCATGTATCGATGAAATTTTTATGTTTAATACAGTACAGACTTTTCATTTGATTTATTATAGTACCTTAATGCGTAACGCCACTATATATACCATTGTTTGGAGACATCCAGCAATATTTTTCAATCACATTAATTTCTTTTACAGACAACCTTATAGGCTGTTTAACACGTCTTTGCATTAAACTCAGCTCACTTCTGAAATTCAAAGGTACTATTTTCATCCCAATTTAACGTTCCTAATCGGTTTATACGCTTAACCGCTCGTCTTCATAGAGCACTCACTCGCTCCACACTCACTCGCTCTACACTCACTCGCTCTACACTCACTCGCTCTACACTCACCCAACATATGTGTTCGTCTCTTCCTATATTAGTGGGGACCTGGCCATATACAGTATTTGGTTAATCTGTTGGAACTATACATGCTAAATTAGCTTTGTGCTACATATATAATATAATATATAACACATATATTATATACATATATAATATAATAAGTAACATCTTAGAGTAACATCTCAATCTCCTGTTTTATGAGAAATTAATCTTAAACATATTTTGACAACAACATCGTTATTTTATTTTTAAAGATTAAATTAAATTTTTGAGGGAAATACTAGTCTGCCTTTTTAAAATACATGGAAATTTGCATCAAAGTAGCGCTAAATTATTACCGATATGCATTTTCTCAGTAAAAAAATATTTTCAATGCGCGGCGCAGAAATTAAAAGCACAGTAATTGAAAAATTCACATCTCATCAGTAAAATGAGGAAAATTAATAAAGAATCTGTTTTTTGTAACAGTAACATTGTCTGCTGGATTGTCTGAAATAGGAATCGAACGACTTTCCAAAAAAGCTGGATTTTTTAGATTTTTTGTTTGCAGGTATTTTGTGTGTAAGCAACAATAATATAAGCAAACATTAAGTAAATCCAATGTTCTTTGTTCTAGATTAAATTTTTTATTTAAACAAAAGCTGTGTTATTTCACTGTGATATCTTCGTTTAATTCACTTTCGTATCTTCTTTTTAATTAAATTTCTATATTATTTTTGCGGTAAGTTCCAACAATCGAGGCACAACAGAACCGCAAAAAAAAACCAAAACTTCACAGAAAGGCACGGAAAATCTCGGAGGTTCATTTGCCCTGTATTATCCGTCTGATAGGAGCTGGAACCCAGGCCGTATATCGCTCTGAGTCTCGCAATAATTCTTTCGTTCAGAAGCCTCGTTTCTCTTTCGTGTCTTGCAAAAATTACAGTTCGCCCTGCCTCATACTTCACTCCTATGCCGACTTTTTAGCGTACTTTCTCATTTATGGAAAAATGCAATATTGTGCTCGCCATGTCCGTCCGTCCGTCCGTCCGTCCGTGACCTCAAGTTTTCGTCGATGAGAAAATGCGCTCTCTGTTACTCACTGCAGTAAGTACTGAGTTATATTTTTTTCTTCATTGTTGCAGACTTCGTCAGATGACGAGGAACTTCTAACAAATTTGCATGAAAAGATGAGCTTTGGTCTGGTCGACCATTCCTCTGAAATTGATATTGCACGAATCTAGGATCAAAAGGAGGCGGTCTCGAAGATGCTTGTAAATCCTGCGGCCGGAAAATTTACACCTTGCAGGAAAAGCTTCGATGAGCCAATAATTAATGGTTGGAGCTGTTATGAAATATCTCAAAGGGTTTCACTCAATATTAAACGTTTTAATGATTAAGCAGTGACAGCTACCATATGGCTAATGCGTTGTACATCTTCCGTTTTCTTAGCATCTTCATACGTTGTCATGGAGTGTCAGCAAGATATTTGGCATGGGACAGGAAAGTGATGTCTTTTTCTAAGTGATCTCGTAAACAATTCTGAATAAACGATTTTGCTCAGAAGCATCAAAACCGAACATTTTGTGTGTTAATTGAGAGCGCAGCTTCTGCAATAAATATTATTAGAACATAATACTTGCTCAACTGATTCTTCAAAATTATCGTTTCAAAGTTAACTGCGAATTACGAGTACGTATGAAATTACATCAGAGGTAGGTTCCAATGGGTACGGTTTATAAGATTCTTAATCAATTGCAGACAACAAAATGCAAGACAAAATTAACTGGAATTATTTATTTAAATCCATTTTTCTCAGCTCCTCTATTAGTTCACACAGTATGCAGTATTAAATAATATTGAAGCCTGTGTTATACAGAAAAAATCCAATTATGCATGTGAATCGTAACATTCTCGGTAATTAGCCAGTGAGCAATACCAGTCTGTAGAAGCCAAGCATGCGGCTTAATTGGCCCTATTGCAACCTTAAATAAATTAAATTCTACCTGAGTTACCGATCCTGGACAAAGCTCGACCGACAGCTGAACTCGCTGCAGGATGTCGTGCATCCGATATCGCTCGGCCTGAGTCTTTCTGTTGAAAGCGGCCAGAGGGATAGACAATAATGTTCTTTGGGAGCTCTCGAGTTTGCTAACTAATTGGCTAACGATTAATTGAGCAGTAAAATTTATTCGTAATTGTGATTTAGTTTTGTTTTGGTGCATTAATTTTATTTATTGTTAGAAAGCTTTTTTTGCTGGTGGTGTCCCAGAATTTTTAATGAGACGTTCTCAGAACCTCGACACACGTGACAATAACGGATTGCAAAAGTTATGCATAAACTGCAAAGGTTATGCATGGATTGTAATGTGGGTAAAAAAGTCATATGGTTTGGTGCAAATAATTTTTAGGAAAAAACGATGTATGATTTCTCCAGACATTATAGGAAGAATTTATTTCCTGATATTCAATTAATCTTTTTGCATGATTATTGCAATATTAGCCGTATTAGAATGGAAATAAGTTAATATACATATTGAACAAAATCAATTTTCTGCAACACATTAATTTTTTATTGAACGAAAAAATGCAATTTTCAATTACAATTTATTTCTCAAATTTACTGCTAATCAATGTTCAGAAAAGTTGAGATTAAAAAGTTAGATTGAAGAGTGCAGTAGGTGGATGTGATGTACGGAATAACATTCGAAATAAAGAAATTATAAATTTTATCTCTACTGTGCACGAGCAAATGATCATATTTTTTCACAGCTACTAAAAATCGTATCGGGGAAGACATGGCTGAACGACGAAATAAAATGTTGAAAGAATAACATTAGTGGAAGCTCTTGCCATTTAAAAAGATTATGTCACCACCAAGAAGAAAACATAATGGGCTTTATAAAGTTGTAATTGAACAACTACAAGAGCAATAAAATCAGTTTTCATTATTTACTACAATAGTTATCATGGTCGAAGATATGAAGGCTCACCTCGAAGCCACAGCTGCTCCTACATCGACACCGGCTTCACTTTATCATTAATTAATGTATTCTCTTGACGTCTGTATAAATGAGACCGTAAACTATTAACTCACAGACGTCTCCCTATCTGCAGGATGTAGCACTGGAATTGATTTTGGCGAGAATTTGTTACACGCGTAAACAAGTTTTCAATGCAATTTGGAAGCAAAGCATCACGATCTGAAATTTAAATATAAAATGATATAATAAATGATTGAAATCGAAAAAAATGATATTAGACCGTTATTGTAATTCATATTCTAATTATACTGTATTTTTTACCTAGAAAATGATCAAAGAACAAGTTTAACAATTAATGTCTTTTCCTCGTATATGAATGAGATCGCGCGGTATATAAATTAAGCACGTAAAATTACGAACTGTAAAAATGGTATGAAATTATTGTCTAAAACGATACTAATACGTCTAGTAGAACGTGACCGTTCATGACAAGAAAAGGCGTTTTCAGGCGGCCTCCTGAAGCTACCTCATTTGTGTCGTAGATTCGGGTGCGACCAGCCACTGTTCCGGTCGCAAACTTTAGCCTTACGTCTACTGAATATGAGCCTATATTCAACTATTTGATTTGTTACGCATATATAGTCATAAGCGATTGATGTTTAGGTTAAGTTGTTAGTCAGAAGCAGCACTGTGCACCTTGATCATGTGCTTGAGTGACATTTTCATACAGTCTCACCTGATTTTCAGTTGCAACCTGTTCACGTATTAGGGAAACTTTTACCTTCATCCTGTTGCCACGTAAATTCAATCGTGCACTTTCTGAGCTGCTACGATCTAGCGTCAGCGGTTTCCTGCCTGACGTCTGCTGCCCTGCCTGACGTCTGTCGCCCTGCCTGACGTCTGTCGCCCTGCCTGACGTCTGTTTGCCTGACGTCTGTTGCCTTGCCTGACGTCTGTCGCCCTGCCTGACGTCTGTCGCCTTGCCTGACGTCTGTCGCCCTGCCTGACGTCTGTCGCCTTGCCTGACGTCTGTCGCCCTGCCTAACGTCTGTCGCCCTGCCTGACGTCTGTCGCCTTGCCTGACGTCTGTCGCATTGCCTGACGTCTGTCGCATTGCCTGACGTCTGTCGCATTGCCTGACGTCTGTCGCATTGCCTGACGTCTGTCGCATTGCCTGACGTCTGTCGCCCTGCCTGACGTCTGTCGCCCTACCGGGACGAGCACGGGACAAACCCGAGGATTGACGTGCGCACTTGGTCAGAGGTGAGCTGTGTGACTCGTCACAGTTGAAAGCCTGTGATCGAAGGGTGCGTGCTGCTATCTGATAAATCCAGGAAGTACCTGACATTCGCAATGACGATAACAATTACTATATAACTATAACTATTACTATATAACTATTTCTTATAACTATATCACTATAACTATTACTTTAAACCCATAACTGAAACGAAAAGTGAAACCTCTGTCGTATTCCCCCAGCTTTCCGATCTTCGGACTGCACGGGTGCGACACGGGCCTCATTCGAGCGGGGGCCATGATCTATATCCAGTTTCCAACATTTGTGTGCCAGTTTTTGTTCTTTATTAAATAAATTTGTTGTATTTTCGATTATTCGATTTTCATGTTTTTTCTTGGCCCTTCGCGTTTTCGTTAATTATAGATTGAAACTTATGTTTGCATTTTTTTATATTTTCCATGTTTTCCATGAGCATGCACCGTATTTTTTTGTATAATTACTTGAACATAATCATAAAACCTCATGCAATTAGTCAATGATACAAACACATTATTTTCGTTGTATTTTGTTGTTTAATATGATAAGTAACGATATTCAATTTACGTGTTCCAGTATTTATTCATTTTTAATTAATGTGTGCATTTCTAGATTTATGGTCAATTTTTAAATAACCTGACATTTATCTTCAAAATATTTTAGGTGTAAATATTTATTGAAAAATTCAATTTGATACTTATATGCGTTTCATAATTATTGTTTAATTATTGCACAAACTCAGACTAAAATCTCTCAATGTACGAAATTGCTAATCCAATATGGACTGTCATCAACTACTCCTTCCCTTACCATCATCAGAGACTGGATGGCGGCTCCGACAAACCAACGGCGGGCATGAAGGCAGTATTATACTCTTCTCAATTTGGAATAAATACGAATGTTCGCCATCTTTATTCATTTTATGTACTTGCACATGATGAAAGGAGTGTGTATTTGGTTGGCTGGGCGCATTTTACTGCAAATAATTTGGCAGGATGACTATTGCCTCCCATAATCAATGCCATCTTAGTTGCCCAAACGCACACTTATTGTGGCATCGCTCTGCCAATACGATCCCGCAGAGCTAATTTCATGAACTATTACAATACTTCTATCAAAAGGCTCTACGTTAGTAACTATCTTCACGATGCAATGAGGCTCAGTGCCATGGCACACAACCGATAGAATTTTCTTCGTGTGCCGTGCTTAGAACGCGACTTTATATTTTAATTACAGATTGTAAAAGAAAATAAGGAGTAATCCTAGAATCAATTATCGTAGGCTTGATGTGATTTGTTTTTCCATTTGTTCGAGTGATGACATTGATTAAATTTTTCATCTCGGTTCTCGATGACAAGCTGTAATTGGCGTGGTTTGTTATTTCGTTTTTGATCAAGTCGTTTGGACGAAATATCCAACTTTAATTATGCTTGGAATACAAAATTATTTATTTAAACAATGTATTTGAGAACTGACATTTTTCCGATGCTTATTTATTAAGAGGAAACTTCAACCTGATATGATATAAAAGAATAAGATGCTTTTTCAAATGATTTTATGTCTACAATAATGCTACAGACTTGGTAAAAATAATCGATTGGAATAAAAATGTTTTGTTATAATTGATAAGTTTTGCTTCATATATTAAGAAGTTTGGTTGCATTCAAGCTTCCTGTAGATGTAGTAATGAATAAAAAATGTCACTCGCAACAAACAATTACTCTCTTCCTAAATATAAAAAAACGCAAATTTCTCGCAATAAATTTGCACTGACTATCCTCATTAAGAAGATTCGTGAATAAATTTGTGAACATAAAGCTAATATTTTACAATAAAGCTATAGATAAATCCAATATACATAAAACGCTTTACTTTTTGTTCTCTCCACGTGGCGATGCAGAATAGCACGAGGGTTTCCCTATATTGGTTTTCTTATGCAATTTTAAACTGGACGAACATTCCCTCGCTAGATTCTGGACATTTAGAGGGTCTTGGGATCGGGTGAGCCCTCCTTGTATTTTTCTGAATGTACCAATATTGACAGGAAAGGAAAATGCGATGACATTGTCACATGACGATTAGACGTTGTTTGCGAGTAAAATACAATTTGTTTGTTTATAAAACTTCTAAAACGAACTTTCGCTTTAGCGTTTTGAGCCGTTGAGGTGCGGATTATTACAAAGAAAAATTTATAGTGCGGGGTGATTTCAGAGCAAAATAAATGCCTGTTAAGCAGAATATAATAAATCCATGGCAAACTAAACACGAAATTGTGAAAGAAAATTATGGTAGGTGTGAAGGTTTACTAAGGCCCTTAAGGCCTTTATCTTTCTTCTCTTTATTGTATGGCGTTGATGTGACATCGAGTCAATACAAGTAGTAATTTTTTGAGAAATCCTTCCGAGTTTAATACCTGGAACTTTTCGCGGTACTGGAGGCATTATTGGATTGGATGTTAGCATGATAATGTGAGCTTTGCCATTTGCTGAGGGAGAAAACAGAGAGAAATCAAAGGATGATGATAATGGCAACTTTACATTTTCGTGTTTGCTTGTGATATTAAATTTAAGAAGATCCTGGAACATTCTAACGTTAGTTGCAAAACTGACCGGAGTTTATCTGACTCGGCTACTTTTCGGCCTAGCCTTCTTGAAGTTTTTCTGACCTCAATATTGAACATCGATTCTTCAGTAAATATTTGTCATTTGTTTCGATCACTCAGGGAAGCGATCGAAATAAAGACGTGCATTACGTCGAAAATATCATAACTGAAGTAATAAAATGAGTGAAAAAAAAACGTTTATAAGTGATTGCAAATTTCTGCTAGTCTAAAATTCATTGCAAATTTCCACAAAAAATATCACTTATTATAGCAAAATTGCTCAGTAGATTGGCAAATATTTCTACATTGGTCCAGTACCATGAATTGAGAAGCAAAAAAAAGTAATACGGCAATCAAATTCTCCATATCTTCATAAAAAATCGTTTATGAGATCAAGTACAAATAAGGGAGATATTAGCCAAGAAACTTTTCGCTGAAAGTATGACGAGTTTACTTGGCTTTTGTTGCTTGTGATTTTTTAGTGAAGCAAATCATTGATATAAGCTAAAAGAGTCAAACGAAGCGTTGCTACATTTTCTAAAAATAATATTTCAAATCGCGCAATCATGCAGGAATTGAACTCCGCTGTACAAAATAATATTACTCGGATTATGGCTAATATTTAAAAATTTTCAATACCTATACTGTTAAAATATTGTTAGTTCCTTAAAATTATTAGATTATTACTGTACATGAATTACATCTTATTATGTAATATATTAATTAAGAAATGTCAATAAAGAGCTGAAAGCTCTAGATGATTTACTTTTTAGTTTGGACATACATGCTATATATTTTCAGTAGGTCAAATTGCCGTCGAAATTAACTTATTTCTACTTCGTGTGAGCGGCAGCTACTTAACATCTACCGAAACAAAAATGTTGTATACTTTTTGCTGCATTAATTTATGGAAGAAAAAGTGGCGTTATATATGCTGCCCGCAATCATTAATGTTTGATCCAATCGTGCCTCTGAGATTGCCGTGCATTCAAAATGAATGACCAGTCTCTTCATTCCTCCAAAGTTATGAAGCGCTCGCTCTGTGAAGTGGGGAATATTAAAGGAGTGGGGAATGTTACAGGCTGAGGAATATTACATGTAGTACTTAAGACCCCACTCTATAAGCTCTAAAGAATAAAGTAATTATTAATCACATAATCCGAAGAGGGACAAAGAAAAATCCTTAGTTGGGTTGGCGTGAGCGTTAAAATGAATGCACAAAGAAACTACTATAGAGTTGCAAAAATGAATTTGAATAAAAATTTAATTTATGCTCCTGCGAGTCTCCAACGTTGTAATGAGAACATGGGTAACTTCTGTAATATTAATAAGACGTTTTTGGAAATAAATGAGCTCACTTTTAATCACAAGCAGCCCTGCGAAGCACTTGTTTATTATTTTACATGCTCTGTTTTTTAGCGCATTTTCTCATTTTAACAAGGCTTGTAAAAGTGTCCTTCTTCAGTCAACATTTATGCTCATAAAATGCGTTGCGATTTTGAAAACTACAAACAATTTTACTCAGTTTACAGAGATAATAGCCACCAAAAATTTTATTCCCAGACTTAATGTAGGATTCCCATTCCCATTTACTGAACCGAGACCGATGTCTCTTTCCGGAAAGCTTTCTAACTTTGCATGAAAAAATGGCATAAATTTCATCAAAGCTCGCCGCCGCGTTACAATGGTAGTAAAAAATGCGTGTATGTTTATTTTTATTAGAATTGTTTTAAAGTTGCATGAGCTATCAGTGCTTGCGTTGCGTGCATGTGGCCTCGCTCGCGCACGCACAAATGTTGAGGCGTGCATGTGGCCTCGCTCGCGCACGCACAAATGTTGAGGCGTGCATGTGGCCTCGCTCGCGCACGCACAAATGTTGAGGTTGTCGGTTCAACATTCCGGAGAGACGTTCACTTACTACTGTGAATGACGTCATGACGTATAACTTGTTTGGAAAAAATCCTGATCCTTGAAAGTTTGGAATGAAAGATTGAACGTTGACCTTTCAAATCTAATCATAATATATATAATCATATATGAAAGTTCTAGAAGTATATATATTTTTCAAACGCCTTTACTATGAATTACAACACTAGAAAATCATGGCGATGAAATTTTTTGTTTATTAATACCATTTTACTCATATGCATCCCTAACGGACGAAAGCCAAATCATTTCAGCTAAATTTCTGGTTCAGTTTATTCAGCTAAATTCCTGGAGCCCGAGAGAAAGGTGATAGTAGAGCAATATGTCTAACTGTAAACTTGATCTAAAATCCTCTGGTAACTTGCTGACAAGTAAGGTAAGGTAAGTCAATCACTTACTCAGTCAATTGGGCTAGTTGAGATTGGGTCCAGTAGAAATTGGAAATTTGGAGTAAGCCCACAGCAATTTGAAAATAGCAAAAAAGCTGAATCACGAATTCACTTGGATTTGTTTTACGAGTAGTTACTGTGAATGTAATGCTGAAAATTAAAACGAAATTATACAAATTTAATCATGAATATTCGACATTAAGATTCATGACGGCGAAGAAATAACGCTTCACTGCCTAAATTTTATTTCAATTTTAAAATATGGTTCGTGAAGGGTTTTAAGATATATTTGTAAACTCAACACATAAATAATTATAATAATGTTTAATTATACAAATCATATACACATGCAACACCGGTTCATATTTATAAAAAGTAGAGATATCAAGTTAAAATAAGTAAATTCATACAAAAAATATAATATAAAAGAAGCTCAAGTCGCTGCATGTAGCTGAAAGGTTTTCGAGACACATTTTATCCTCTTGTTTAAAACAGTATACCTAAGCAGGCCGAAAGAATGGAAATCTCGGCTTATAAGGGAAAAGTCTGCAATGCAAAAGCCAATCCAAATTTCTCTTGCATATCAGCAGAGTGGAAGATAATGCATGATGACATCCATGGGATTAATATAACATAGTTAAACAAAATAAAAAACGCATATTGAGAAGAAATATCAGCTTTATTTAGAAACATACTTTAATTAATGTCCAAGTCTTCGACATCACTTCTCGTGCAAATCTCGAACTGTTTGAGCATATCCAGTTCAGAATAATGTGAGCGCTATAGTTAAAGGAGTTACGAGCATTTATACATTTTAGGCTTGTGGCAGAGCTGTAACTTGAGTGTTGCAGTAACAAATTGTCTAAATATGCATGCAATATTGCTTGTGAAGTTATCAAGTTCGGTTATTGTTACTGTCTGCTAATGAGGTCGGAAGATTATTAAAGCACATATATCACAAGCCATAGATGAACTAAAATTCTTCACATTGTTAACTAAATGCCATTTAATTATCACTTCACATTGTAAATTAATGCCAGCATTAAAACAATAATTATATCACCCAATAGAACAAGACTAATTCCGTCAAACTAATCACAGAAACTATAGATAAATACGATGCAATAATTCGCCTAGAGAATTACGATGCAATAGTTTAGCTGAATGAATACGGTGCAATGAGGTGGTATCAGGTAGTAACTAGATAAATACTATGCAATAATTTATCATCATCATACTCAAAGCTCAACTCTGCAGAGTCCTGAAACCCAAGTTTGTAGGATTCCAAATACGGGACAAGAGCGCAGCAAGTTACTCTGAATACTGTGGATATTTATGAAAATCATAGAAAATCCCAGTCAATCCAAATAGAAATCATGTCAAAATCATGTCAAAATCATGTCCATGTTACAAGCCTCCTGATAAACTTTTACAATAAACCAAACAGCAATTTTAGTTTATTGATGTAACGCGCAAGCGGGTTTCTCTAGGCAGATTTGCTCAAAGCGCATGTATATATTCATTTCAATTAAATTTTCATATAACATAATATGACATTGTTCATAGGAATTATTTAATATCATTGAAGATAACATCAAAAATTGAATTAAAAAAATAAAAATTAATTTAAAAATTTAATTACAGTAATTCACATCAAAATATCTCCATGAACTACGTATCTGCGTAAAAAGTATATTTGGCTTACGTATCAAATACGATTCTTTAATTTGTAACGTGATAAAAAGAATCCACGTGCTTTCGTTCCGCTTTCTTTCTACGGCACATTAAACAAAATTATACACCATGTGTTAACTAATATTCAAAGAGCAAAAGGTTCATCCGATTTAATATAATTAATACCAATTACGAGAAATACACATCCACGCTCGGATGAAATAGAGTATCGAATTTATCATAATTTTAATCGTGTGTCATCACGGGCAATTGAATGCGACGGTCGGTACTGCATGTGTCACAGGTAATGAGATTGCAGAGATGACTCAGGGGCGCTTTCAGCTCATTAACTGCTAATGAGCTCCCGGTCCACTGATGCTATCAGGTTAGCACCCAGTGGGCTGTGACCAAAACGCGTTTTCATAACACGGCTCATCGGTGCTCTGGGCGTTTTTTAGGGAACGTTTTGCTCGAGGCAGATCGAAAAATTATTGTGAAACACTCATTGGATTAGATAGGATAGTTTGGGATTGAATTCTGTTTTCATCTTGTTACAAAAATTCTCAATGTAGTCAAAGAAATGAAGAAATTTTCTTCCTCTAAGTGACCTATGAGCTCATGCCAGCGAATTCATCATTAATTTATTGCTTTAAGTGACTTGAGGTTCAGACTCGTGTCAGCTCTTTTTTTAAGCGCAGAGAAAAGTTTTAAATGAACTAATAATGAATACGTTGAATGGCCTCGTTGACTTATTGAGCGCTTAGTGTATGAACTACAAGTAAGAAATTAATTACTAATTATGCTGCTGAAAAATTAAACTAAAATTTTTCATATCATGCAAATGAAACTGGCAAGAGAATTTATTTCGTGAATAAAATTACACGTTCTGCCAAAACTATTCTATTTTAATTTAAAATTAAGAGTATAATGAAATTTATAGCCTTGTAGCAGGCAATGGCTTAAAAAATTTTCAGTCTCGCTGGTAATCTGCTAACATTTAATGTACAATGTACATTGTGTCCAATAAATGAAAGGCTACCGAAATGTAGCAGCAAACTAAATTTTGTTTTGTAGCAGCAACTAAATTTTTGGAACAAGTCATTGAAAAAATATAGTATGAATGTCTTACTCGGTCATTTACTGATGTAGTATAGTACCCGTTGATAAAGAGGATTATGCGTTGTGTTTCTTGCACATGACCGAACTAGTGAAGCATTCGATACGGAGCGTCTGGGTGTCAATGGCAGCAGCAAACGGCCAGACAACGTATTGTGCGGACGCGCGTCGTTAGAGCTTTAGAACCTCTGCGTTATGGAGGCCGTTATGACGCTTCCGAATCGTTGCTTCCGTATCAGGGCAGCGAGGACATCCTTTTGTGTTGTTCAAAGCGATCAAGACCTAACAAACTCAGCTTTGAAGACGATCACCATCTCCAACACCATCGAAGTGAAGTCACAATATATGGCATCATCGAAGTGAGGTCACAATATATGGCATCATCGAAGTGAGGTTGTAAACTCAAGCAGCATTGATCGAAAACGATCACCGTCCATTGACGTTAGGTTATAATTTCCAGCATCATTGAAGTGTGGTCACAGTTTCTAATATAGTTGAGTGAGGTCAAAGTGAAGTCACAATCTCAAACACCATTGAAGTCATGTTGCCTGGAAAGGTAAGATTGCTGTGAAAATACCATGCAGATTGTCAATTAAATTTACTGTGAAGTTGTATTCAAGTATAAGCTCAAATATTCGGGAAATCTTTTGAAATAACTTTATTAAGATCAATTTGCCTTATTCAGTTAGAAAATTTACTGTAACTTAAAAGAATTAACTCATAGCCGATTACAGAAATATATCGACTTTGTTTCTGCCTTACCAACATTATCATGTTTTCGTGAATGGATATTCTGCGGAGGAAAAAATATTTTCCACTCGAACATTGAGTTTTAATTATTTCCATTTCCTAACTTTCCAATCAGTAATGATATAAATTTTGATTTATATTGAAAATAAAATGCAAAAGACAATGAACGCGGACAATAACTAGCAAAGAAAGTTTTATATGATTTCTTAAAGTTTCTAGTAGAAAAATGTTAGTAATCGTCATCTTTAAGTATTATCACATGCCATCGATTTTCTGAAGCGATTCAGACTTTCCAGAAAACGCAAACGCTCAAGTGTGGGTGGTGCTTTCGTATTTTTTTGTGTGAAACTTGACAGATGCAGGACGGACAAGTCGCTAATGAGACATTCTGCGCGCCTTTACGCAAGCCTACATCGATTACCTGTTACCAGACACGCTCGCCATCACGGCTTAAGTGACAGCTTGTCTGGAAGCTCTTTCGCTTATAAAAGTCTCAAATTGTTTCATATTGTTTGATGCTTTGCTATTCCTGAAATACCAGAACAGCAAACATACAGTGATGTAAGAAAATTATGCAGGCTTTTATGTGCGAAGACGATATTTAACTTTTTTTCATATTTATTTATTTTACTTTCCCGTAAAATGTTGAGCTCTAAATAACTAAATTGGGGTCAGCTTCAAAACTCAACGTGCTATTTCAGGATGAAAATGATTGCTTATTCGGCTTACATTTCACGCCGTCAGTTCAATTGTCGAACGATGGCGGATTACTGAGAGCGTTTGTCGAGCCAAAGTAAAGGCCGTTTGAGATGATGATGGACGGCCGTAGCAATTTCTGTAGCGCATTGTATGCTTTCAACAAATAGCTGATGAATGATGCGGGTCATAGGCTGACTGTAGAGACATAGTAAGCTTTTGAATATGCTGTGTTTATTGTAGTTGTGAAATATTTTTTCTGGTATTCACTTGAACAATGGTGGAAAAAATAATCTTATGTATAACTCATGAATATTTTCATCGTTACTTGTGCAATAGTAAGGGCTAGATACCTTCAATAAAAGAACATAAAATTAATTAAAATATTTAGTAAATTGCTGAATGTCAACGGGTTTTCATGGATTGCTCATAATTCAATGAAGAATTTGTAGCTCCATGGAATTATAAACAGACGTTGATAAAATTAGAGACCAAAGTCAACCGTAAATAATAACAATATTTCACCCAGATCAGGTATCAATTTGCGAAATATGGGTAGATTATTGATCCACCGGCGTTGTCGTATACAAGCGTATTCTATTTGTATTTTTGATAAAGGTTTCTAAGATCATTGAATGAAGTAGCCCTTGGTCCATTTGGGCGTTACCGCAATGGCTAAAATGACTAAACGCTAAAATAATCATTGCAAATACTCGAAAAAAATTTATAAACTTAAATAAAATGCAGGCAATCACGAATGCCAGCTAGTGTTTGGATTGGTGCTCCAGATTGAGATTTGATCAAAAAAGTGATCATTTTCAGCATGTTTTTAGAATAAAATTTCCAATAGAAGAGTTAATAAAAAAAAACAAATATAATTACTTTACAATACCAAATAAAATAACTTTAAAATACCTAATAAAATAACCATTATATGTACGAGAATCGTGAAAAAATTGTGTTGGCTGCGAGTATAACATGCTTCATAACTTGGAGCTCCTTCGAGGGTCACCAGAGAATATCAAACCTTAATAACCACTTACTTTCTTTTCGAGCACAAACAAATTACTTATATAAGGTGCGATGGAGTGTACCTGCCTCTAGATGGCGCTGCCGCTGCATACATATTGAATATTATCGCTATGGCTTGATAGCAGCGCTATATCACCGAACTTTTGCGTCTTTTGCCGACCACTCGAAAGAACTGTGGACTGGCTTCCGTCGATCTTATCCCTCAAGTCCCCTCATCGAAAAGACTTTGCGGACGGCTTAAAAAGTATGAAAGGATGATAAGTCCTAATACCCGCATGAACTTTTCAAGAGTGCTAAAATTAACTGAAAAAAGTTGTTCATGTATTTTTTATAAAGCTGGATACGGTTCATAGCAATTGTTTTACTTTGTCATCGACTTCTTTTATAAACAAGAACAAACGAACTGACGGTTAGGGATTGTCCATGCTTTTTGGAAGAAACAAAATCTAATTAAATATGGAAAAGAAGCGTAGTAAAATTGAATGCTTTATCGTCAATATGTGTTTGCGGGCTAAAATTTTTAATAACAAAATATAAAAATATCAATTTCTTAGCTAGCCTACACATCGCTGAAGGCTGACATGTACACCAATTAATGTGCATTAATTTGGATCATTCCATCGGACATATGCTACTGCTAGTCTATTCGCCAGATTGGGAACTTTTAGCTTAAAATAATTGATTAGCTTTTTATCTCATAAACTTATTATTCGCCTGCTTTATTTGGAAATTTGAAAATCAATTGTAAAATATACATCAGCACCGGTCATGTCAAGAATGCATTCAGAACCGACGATGAGTTCCCGACAAAATATATTAAAAATACATTGGAAAATTAATTAATTAATTAATTTCGAATTAATTAATTATTTAATTAATTAATTCGATTAATTAATTAAATAAAAATTAATTAATTAATTAATTTCGAATTAATTAATTATTTAATTAATTAATTCGATTAATTAATTAAATAAAAATTAATTAATTAATTAATCGAATATATTCGTCGGCGAATATTTGTATTAGTAGTGAGACTTTGTCCTAATAACAATAAACTTGGCGTCATCGTGACCCAGTTCGTTCCGGTATGAGAGCGAATCCATAGCGTCATCTCTGTTAGTGCCATGAGTAAAAAATATAACTCTCACTCACTGCAGTGAGTGACAGAGAGCGCATTTTCTCGTCGACGAAAACGTGAAGTCACGGACAGGCGGACGGACAGACAGACAGACAGACAGACAGACGGACATGGCGAGCACAATAGCGCCTTTTTTCCATGAATCAGAATATGCGCTAAAAATACTTCATTATTTGGTCAAAGACCCATACATTTTTCTATGGACGGAGCACTTATACAGGGAGAGAAATGTAATTTTTATGCAAGCATAACTTTTTTTAACTCACATAATTAATATAATAAATTTGTAATTTTTTACATCGATCCTTACAATTCTCATAGGTATAAGTGTTGAATTCTCCATTCCCAATGAACAGTTTATGAACAATAGCTTCTCCCTTGTTATGTCAGTCTTAATATTTCTCTTAATGCGCGATTTTTGCCAGACTTTTGGAGAAGAGTAATATTTACATAGGCTTTTTACTTACATCTCATATATAATGACTAATAAAAAAAATGCTGCTACATAGAATCACCTTGATTATTATCACTGGACTTTTGTCTTGCAGAAAGGCGTCTTGAATTAGTAAATTATAAAAATCGAATTTTCAATGCAATTTTTCGCTAGCTAGGAATAAATTTGTTATTAACATCTAACTGGATCTAATAAATTTACAGAAAATTTCTGAATAATTTAGTTATTGGTGAACTCGAAAACTCAAATGTAATAAAAACTGTTAGTCGGCTTTGTAATTAACGTTTGCATCATTGAGCTCTCCAATGTAGTTCTTCAGTCTGTTAGTGGCCCGTTAAAACGTATAAAAGTTGTGAAAAAATCGGCCGTGAAAATATTTTTGTTTCGGATGTGAGCAGTGCAGCTCGTAGTTTTTTGCAGTTGAAAATGACGTTGTTTATTGTGGGTGGAAATTTTTTTTGATTGTTACACAGGAACTTCTGGCTGCAGGGATAGATGCCGTGCATGAAGTTCGCATTTTATTATCATGTATAAGCATGCAGTAGAATATGGAAGAAAAAAAACATAAAAATCTGTTGTTTCCATCTGACTTTTGTATGTATGCCAATATAATAGCTTGGCGCAGAAAATTGTTATAAATAATTAGGTACTTTGAAATGACACAAATTTGATGCTCAATGATGGAATGCAATCATGCAAATCTTGTTCTTGTTGTCTCGTTTTGGATAAAGCAAATTGGTTAAACACTAGCAAGTATTGACTCTCTATTGGTGAATACCTTAATTAATAACTAAAAAACTCGATTTGATTTATAATTAAGGATAAAAAATCGTAAAAATGACCGCACTGGTTATAAGCTAATGCCATGCACCCATATATCAGTTAGGAAATTTTTAGAATAACAATTTCGGGGTTATGCTTACTTGATACACAGCACAGGACACAACAATGCAAGTTAAAGTCCAGCTGCTAAAGTCCGGTATGATATTAAAATAAGACTTACGTGTTGCTAGCTCAACTCTCATAAGACACTTAGATGAGTTCGCAAACAGGCAGGTTAAAATTTGCCTACACAATATGGGCTCCAAAAGCTGGAATATTGCCCTCTATAACAGCCTATTTTACTTATTAGTTCGAATGCGAGACGAAAATAACAAAATTAGTAAAGGCGCCTATAACTAGAATCGCTCAAATCTAGGAAAGTATTATTAAGAGTAGTCTAGCGCAAGCAAAACGCTTCTAATGACTTTCGGAAAATGAATTTAATCACTTCATATATGATTTCATCTCATTGTAAAACTGGGAAATCGAACTAAATTGGTATTTTTTTATGGATCGGGTATCTATTTTTTCTTTACCCTCATCGTCTCTGCTACTTTATGTAAAGTATACTAGCAGAGCTGCTGCACAAGGCACTCGGGTCAAGTTCTAAGCTTAATTATTATTCAGCATTAAGCTCTTTTATTCTCAGATCAACAGCAAGCGCCAGGTTTCCATAACGCACACTGCATTAATTTTAAGGCCTTTTTGAGCCAGTGGCAGGCGCTACATGGATTACAGCTTCTAAATTAATGCTTGAGTGGCGCAAAGCCTAGACTTGGCCATAACAAAGTCACTGGAATCTCGTCGTTAGGCGAAGACAGCTAATTAGCCTGCACTAAGATAATGAGAGTCTCGGGATACTTTTATGCGTCCACTAAAGCACGCGCCGGCGTTACGAGTGACTCTACTCAAAGGCTATTCGGGTGATTTTACCCAGGAAAATGGGGTATCTGCAATACCTTGGTCATGAGCAATGAAAAAGTCCTTCATGATTAGGCTTATCCGACGATTTTACCCTAGGAAAATGGGTATCTGCAATACCTGGGTTACAAGGCATGAAAAAGTCCATTCAGGAAAAGGCATATTCAGGCGATTTTACCCTAAGAAAATGGGGTGTCTGCAATACCTTGGTCGTAAGGCATGGGGAAGCCCTTTAAAGGCATATTCTGCTGATTTAATCACATCATAACATTGAGTCCACCACATGAAACAAGATCACGAAGAGCACTCGTTACAGCACTACTTCCACTCACGTCTCAACGTGTGGGTGAAAACGTGCATCATTATTTAGATTATAGGACCCCATATTTTTCTGAGTGTACTGTCTGAGCACTTATTGGGCCGTGTCATGAGGCTAGGACACTTGCATGGTTGTGTCTGGAGGCTGAAGCGCTTGCTTGGTCGCATCTGGAGGCTGAGGCACTTGCTTGGTCGTGTCTGGAGGCTGAGGCACTTGCTGGGTTGTGTCTGCAGGCTGAGGCACTTGCTGGGCTGTGTCCGCAGGCTGAGGCACTTTCTTGGTTATGTCTGGAGGCTGAGGCACTTGCTTGGTAGTGTCTGCAGGCTGAGGCACTTGCTGGGTTGTGTCTGCAGGCTGAGGCACTTGCTGGGCTGTGTCCGCAGGCTGAGGCACTTGCTTGGTTATGTCTGCAGGCTGAGGCACTGGCTGGGCTGTGTCCTCAGGCTGAGGCACTTGCTTGGTTGTGTCTGGAGGCTGAAGGCGTTGCGGTTTTGGCATGTTGCCACTTCAACCTCCTGGGAATATTGCCACTTCAACCGCCTCTCGAACTGCCCGATTCGCACATCCACTGAAACCAACAAATGCCTACTGCTGCCGCCACGACCTCCTAGAAATTATTTAATACTCGGACCTTGATACTAAATATTGATACAAACGACCGCCTTGCATGGAAGTATCACAGTAACGAAGGCGTAGCGTTTTGCCGATTAGAGCTTATCACGTGATCGTAATGTAACAATTGGGAATTATCGCGAGGGAACAATAATTGAAAGTTTTTCAGTAACGCATGCTTGGATTTAAATGAATATGAAGCTCTCCGAATCATGGCATTTGCTATGGAAATTTGCTTCGAACCAATAATAACTTACTTGAAATATTTGTCACTTTTACACTAACACTGTCACTTTTACACTGTCACACTACACTTTACACTGTCACTTTTTTTAACATATATCAGTTTAACCTAAGCGTGCGTGCCTTGGCTAAATTCTTATTAGTAATTGCAAGTTTTCATGAGACTGTAATAGTTTTTCCATCACTCTAATCCCTAAAATTTTCGCCATAAAACACACGGTCTTCATTTTGTTCAGATGTACTGGAATACATTATTCTGATGTAAATCCTACAAGAGGGAGCTCAGAATCTTAAAGCGTCTCAGCTGCATCGCCATAAAATGCTTCCTTTTGCGTCGCAGATTTTAGACAAATTCTGGGCTTGGGACGATATGATATCTTACCTCGGGCATTTTTTCTGTTAAACTCTAAATTTTTCGTATATTATTTGAACTGCAAATAAGATGAAGATGAGAAGATGAGACTGTTTTTTTACTTGGCTAGCGACGCAAATAAATCGATCTAATATTACAAAAGTTTTGAAAGAATTTCCTCAATAAGTTAATGTAGAAGTATAAATGATACAAAGAATCTGAAGAGAATGGACGCATAAGATTAAAAAGAATGGAGTGTTTAGTTTACACAATATATGGAAATAAGATGCATAAAATCGAAAAGTTCATGTTTCAATTAAGCCCAAACTCAAAAAACCTGAATTTAGATACATCCCGCGTGTTTTTCGTGAAACAAGCTTCATCGCACGGTTTTAGGAAATTGAATTTAAACGGATGGTTTATAACAAATTATTTTCTTAACACAATTATTTGTAGATGCACGAATGGAAAGTATTTAACTCTTCATATAATAGCCAGCGCAGCCCCAAATAGTATTTTTTTATCCTCCGAACTTTAGCGCCAGAAATCTAAGGCAATAAAATTTTAAGAAATCTAAGGCAATAAAATTTTAAGAAATCTAAGGCAATAAAATTTTTAGGCCCCAACGCGGTGGGAAACGTGACGTGTCTAGCGGCGCTTCGCCTGCTTGCCGAGGCTGGAATGCAATAATACGTTCTGAAGCCTTAACTTTAACGCGCGCCTCTTGCCCGGCCTCTTAAATCTTGAATTCCTTTACAGCTTTTGAATTTCGTTCTCATATTTGCGATGGAGGGACTCGTGGCTGGCACGGTAAAAAGTACGGGTCTTAACTGGACGAATAAAATGTGCATTTCTTGTAGTCGGGATATTTTATTATTGACATATCCTAGTCGTTAAAAGTGATGAGGTATCAAATGTGGTGAGTGAGCGAAATTAATGAGGGATTAATTGTTATCCAAAAAGTTAGGACGCTATTGCGTTTGAGGAGGAATGTCAGTAAAAGAATATTAAGATCTTAAAACATTATGAGGAAAAATAATTATAAACGCTGTGCCTGAATCCTCTATGGTTCAGGTGCCTCATCTGGCTTGTCACTGGATCTCAGAACCTGTTCAACCTGAGTCCTATCTTGTTTTGAAGTGAAATTAAATTCGATTGAACTGACGCCAATTTTCATGAAAAACGTGCCTTTATTTGTATTTTAAGTGTATTGTATTACGTGCTCACAGCGATAATATTCTTACCTGATTCTTTATAATTTTTCACTTGCATCGTACGCGTTTAAAATATAAATATAAAATATTACATATTTTTCAGCATTGTATGCATTATCTTATTACAAACAATGCAAGTAAGCCGGCATGACACTGACGCTCCATTTAGCTATGGCTGTCTGGCCGGCGCTCGACTTCACTTCTGCGGCCACAAACTTGTCGTCTTGTCATCAGCGAGTGACAAAGTTTGAGCTAAAATGTAATCCAAATGCCCCACAAAGTCTCAACTCAAGATCGTTCACGCAGGCGACAGCGCGGCAAATCTTGCACTGTGGATTGTTGATGAAGCTGTCGGCCCAGGAACACGCGTGTAACTCTGTCCTTGTACGTGATTGGTGGCGGCAAAGTTTGACATGATTTTTCTTCCAGCTTGCAGTGGCAATTATTCCAGCGAGAACGGAATACGAGCTCTGTATATGGTAGCAATTAGGAATATTATGCAAGTCCTTCAGTTGGGAGAGAATCCGCTGAACACATTGAGGAGAATGTGTTTGTTATGTTCATCTATGAATGAATTACGCGGTAAAATTGATGGGATGGGTAAATATTTGTTAAGGAATATCAAACTGAAGTCTAGAATCAAAATCAAAGGAAAACAATTTATTATTGGGCAGCAATAGAGATTCCTCATTCTCGGAAATCTGAAAATATTCATTCATATTCATAATTATCTATTTGATCCCGACGAATGGGATAGACGTTATATGACTTTTCTAAACATCCACTTTTAAATTATTATATTCTTGCTATATAAAATTTCATTACCTTAAGTGAAAAAATCCCTCTGTCAAGAATTGGAACTCAAGCAGATGTAGATAAGATATTTTGTCTGGCTTGTAAAAAATGAGTAGCATTTATTTCTCTTCTCGCGAATAGGTTTGGAAGGCCAGAAAAATGGCAGTCGCTGAACGAAAGCCAGACGGAGGACGCTTGGCTTTGATACTGAAAGAATTCGAGAATATTACATATGTAAATATATTAGTGCGCTTCAGGTCTCTAAATAGTCATGAATGCATTCCAAGATTATAAGCAAATGTAAATTTTATTTGAAAATAGTTAATGCTCAGAAACCGTTCATGATACCATTCAGAATCCAAATGATTATTCATGTTGCCATGGATGATTATTGAAATTTCAGCATTTATTGAATGCATTCGAAAATTGTAACGAAATATAAATTCTATTTGAAAATAATTCAATTATCAGTCATATTTATTGTTGCCATTTAAGATAGAAAATTATCAAAATCGAAATTTCAGCGGCTAACCACATTTCTGTGCCAGTCTACATCAAGGAATATAAGAAGGCCTGTTTATAGCGCATATTCTCATTTATAGAAAAAAATGTGCTATTGTGCTCGTCATATCCGTCCGTCCGTGACTTCACGTTTTCGTCGATTTTAAGAATACTTAAAAACGTGTCTTAAAACGTGTCGCCCCCAAGTCGAAATTTTTTTGACGAAATTTAAAAATTTGGCAAAATTTATGCACGAGAAAATGCGCTCTCTGTCACTCACTTCAGTGAGTACTGATCTAATTTTTTCCTTATGGTCTTATGGTTTATTGTTCAAATTTCTGATGGCTCTAAAACGAACAAAACTCGAAAATGAAACATAAAATATCTCTGCCTGCCGTAGTTGTGGCGCATATAAGAATTATTCATTTTCATAACGTTTATGAGCTAAATTCGAAGGCCAGTTTTTTTAAAGCGGAAAACACTGACGAAAAATTCAATAAGAAATTCTTGAGAGTGGAGTCTTGAGTTTTATGCTGTACGGAGTGATGAATTTTCTGTCAGATATGAAAGTTAAATATTGAACGAAAGGTAAAGTTAATAGAAAAGGTTTCGTGGTTTGAAAATCCTAGATGAGATCTAAATTTCATTGAAATAATTTGATTCATTATAGATTAAGCGACTGCAATGTAGCCTTGACATTGTCAGGAGCAGAAATGTGGTGTATAGGAATTTGAATTTACGATGTATTAATTATTACCCTGACTTGATAAGTAATTAAAGATGTAAATTCTTTGTGCATTAATTGTTTGTAAGTGTGTCGAGTAAATAAATAAGCGGCGCTAAAGTGCATTGATAAGCTGGGATTTCACAGAAAATCAAATGCATCAGTACTGAAAATTGCTCTTTAATATATCATAGACATGCGAAACAAATTTTCATTGCAGAAAACCATACAAAAAACCATAAAATTAAAGATCAGAGTTTATTTTTAATTTTACTGAGCACGGCGCTGCGGGTTCTTCTTCTTGGTAGGATTTCTAGGTCTTTTCAGTAAGTCCGGAGTAACTAAAGTATAATAGCTTGTTAGGAATTCATAGAGCTCGCATAATCCTTGAACCTTGAGCATACCTATATTTGTTGAAGGACTTGTCCTTGTAAGGCTCTTGAAGAAGCACTGCTTTGTAGTTTGTCTTCTAGAATTAACCTTTAAAAACTTATGAAAGAGAGCCATTCTCTCATGTAAATGAAACGAGCTCGTCTTTAATGTCAATGGTTCTAGTAATCGGATTTTTATTTAGCATGCATATTTTTCTATTATCGCTGTTTGAAAATTAATCAATATTTGTGAGAAAATATACCTATACAGATAAACTGAAATCGGAAGATGTTTGTGTATCTTTTTTACCGAAAGTGTTTTACAATTTCTGTAACTAATATCTATCTCGTGCTGCTTCTGTCATCGTTTGGCATAGATATAATCTTTCAAGCATTTTATTTATGTTAAAATGAACGGACTGACTCAGAATTGCGTCTGGCAGATTTTACCCTTTCGTGTTTTGCTCCTGAAACTTCCACAAGAAAAATATCCTCAAGTTCTCAGAAAGACCTCAACGGAATCTATTTGGAATGGTTTTTTGTCCAAGTCTATTTGGTGCTGCGTTCAAGATAAGGAGTTGAAGTCGAGGGTCGGCAGCGGGTAGCAAGGCAGCAAACTTGGTTTACGAGCACCGGGGCATTCTCGGCATGCGATATATCACGACTCAAACTTTTCTCGATAAATGCTTTTTGAAGTTCGTGGACACCGCAATAAACCTGCAGCTCGGAAATTCTGCTCGGCAGAGCCAGCGTAGTTTCAGTAACCGCTGAAATGAAAAAGCATTACAAATTTCAGCAGAAGAAGTCAATGACTGAATTAGAAAATATTCTATATGTGAAAGGGCGAGGGCGATGGTTAAATGGTTAAAAAAATGAGCTTGAAAAGTATATATGTTTTTTAATTTTTTGGTAGAAGTGTTGGCTTGCAGTTCTTGATTGATTAACCAACAAAAATTAATTTGAATCTTTGTTATGATATATTTCGTCGGATGTAATTAGAAGATTATAGCTTTGAGGATAAAAATAACCTCATTAACGAAAAATCATTCAAGTCGATCGGATGTTCATATTTGGCCACCGAGAGACTGATGATCATTACTAAATTACAACTTTACTAAATAGTTTTATTTATTTATGCGCGCATTCAGACATGATGTTTTGAATACAACTGAAGGTCGGTCAAAAGTCTACAACTAAATTCTACACGAGTCATTTTTAGCAGGGAAATAAAGAGTGCGGGCAAAAAAGGGCCACTAATAGCCACCATAAAAGGAAGTTTCCTGAGGTCAAGTTTAACTCTGAGTTGCGAGCTGAAGCTCAAACAAAGTTTTCGACTAACGAACTTTGTTGCTCCGTTGTTACTTCAGTAGTAACTGGGCTAAAAAATTTTTAGTACCATATTTTTACACCGGGCGACCTCATGGACTCTCTAAGTGGAAACATTCACTCATGAAATATTTTGAATATTTATTTTCTAATCAGAGTAGAGCTACTGCGGTAGAGAAAGCTGCGTCCATATATGAAAATTGAAATTTCCTGGATTTGTGGACTAAACAGGAGTGTAAGTTTGATTTTTGTTGTTAGCTGGAATTAGCTTTTTCGGTCACCTAGGGTTACTCAAACAGTTTAACTTCTACTTTACCACCCTTTTCTAAACAATCTTGAAAAATATCTGCTCCCATTGCACGTTGGTCTTTGCTGTTAATTGAAAATTAATATTGTCCTAGAATTATTACCACTATCTTCAGTTTTTTCGTTTCCTTGTTTAAAGATTTTTAAAGCGTTTTTTAGTGTGTTTTGCAAAGGCTTTAAAGCATCAATGTAATAATTCAATTACCGTTTTTGAAAAAAATAATAAACGATGAAACGTTTGCACTTAGTTCTTATCCACACTTGTAAATTATATATATAACTGTAGAATCAAATTCTATCGCGTTTAATTTATTGGAATTAAGCATTTATCACTTGCTTCTTGAAGAAACCGCTTTATTGTCAAAGTTGAATGATCAAGTACTATGAATTGAAATCGGGTATGTTGTGGAGCAGCTATGTTGCGAAAAAAATACACTTACATAGAGAAGCTGCCATCTTTGTTCTGGTGTATCCTCAGCACGTACGCTGGTATTGCTCCGCTTTAACGTTAATTGCTTCAATTCTCTTCGGGAGATTGGATCACGCGAAGGACGAAGTGCAGATGCTTTTAAAACTTGAACTTTTCTGCGCAATATCTCTAGAAAAATTAATTATTTCATTTTTAATCAAAGGGTTTTAGAACCGCATCGTTGCTTTCAGGATTAGATCTGTTTTTCCGCGGAGAAGGTTAAAAACGCGAGCAATTTATATTGACGGTTCTTGATAATTAATTTCGTTACGTGAGCACTTAGCTTTAAATTAGTATGATAAATATCAATATCGCTGGAAATAGGAGTCAATTTCCACTAAGAAACGATCATAATAAGTCAAAGAGCTTGCAAATGATCGAATGGCTTCTCATTTATCACTATTTACATCAAACTTCAATAATAAAATCCCCTTTCATAACGTGACTTATTGCCTGCGGACGGAACTCAAACGAACGCATCACGTCGGTTCGCATAAAAATGAGACGCTGTGCGAGGGATGCTTGTAAAGCTTGCACAACTGAACGAAAAAATCTGGGGATGCGGTATAAAACCTGACTTGCGTCGAACTTTCATTCCATGCGTATTTGTGACACGCGTTGGTTTAAACCGATAAGGTGATTAAGATTATATACAAGTTGGATGTTGAAATTGTTTAAGGTCAACAGTCATCCATTTGCATTTTAATTTGAAACAAATTTTCATTCATGTTTTTATTTATGACACTTATAATGAATGATAAAATAGTGGTATCTATACTAACTTTAATTGGTTTGATTTGCTATTTTCACCACTGAAAAAAGTTCATGTTTACACATCAATGAATAGCTAAATCTAAAAAAGAAAAGTACAAATTCAAACGGGAATTACTGATATATATTTTTTTGAGAAAGACTTTGGCTATTCGTCTTCATTGCCGCCGGAGAAAGTAGTAGTCTTCGTGAGGCAGGATACCAACTTTAAAATACCATAACTTCTGCCATAATTCCTACGAGGAACTTCTCTTGTTTTCTAATAATAAAGTTTAAATAATTTACTGTTCGAGCACCTGTAACATCCATCACAAAATAACGAATTAAATCAACTCTGCTGGCAATGAGCGTGCGTGACTGTTGAGCTAAAATGATTTTTGTTATTTTACTCGGCTTGACAAATAGAAAAATATCTGCGGACTAAAAATACGAACAATGGATTTCGAACATCAACCTCAAAAATTTTCGCATAGCTAATTTACGTCTGAAGCGCTTGAACCATCACATCATATACTATTTTTAGCGCATTTTCTCATTAATGGAAAAAATGCACTATTGCTCTCGCCATGTCCGTCTGTCCGTACGTCCGTCTGTCTGTCTGTCCGTCCGTCGGTGACCTCAAGTTTTCGTCGACGAGAAAATGCGCTCTCTGTCACTCACTGCTGTGAGTACTGAGTTATATATTTTTTGGTTTTACTATGCTTTTTTGGTTTTACTCTAGAGAATAAAAAATTCTCCGGACTAAAAACACGAACAATGGATTTCGAACTTCAACCTCAAAAATTTTTCGTATAGCTAATTTACTTCTGAAGCGCTTGAACCATCACATCATATACTATTTTTTTTGTCTGTCTGTTGTCTGTGGCTAACAGGGAAAGTTTAAAGGCCAGGGTGTCTGAGTGAGTCAAGTTGTGGCAGAAAAGAGACTGATATTTCCCGCATGATATGCCTCTGTTTTGGTCGTCTCCAGCTAAACAATATAAAACTCTACGATATCGAACTGACATCTTTACTCGACGACCTCATTCCTGCACGAACTGTTCGTGTCCCCCAGCGAGCCTCCGACCCGTGGTTTGACGACGAATGTCGCGCCTCGAAGCGTGGTGTTCGGCTGCTCCAGCGGGCTGTCCATCGCGCGAGCAGACGGAATGATCCTGCTGCCAGGGCTGAAGCGACGTCCAACTGGCGGGATGCGCGGCGCGCCCATGTCAACCTTCTTAGATCCAAGAGGGAGTCATTCTGGCGTCTAAGAGTTGACGCACAGCGCGGCGACCCTCGGGCGCTGTGGCGTTCGCTGGATAGGCTCATGGGGAGGGGTCGTGCGGATGCCTCGGGCGACGTGAGCGTGGAAGGATTCCATGCGTTCTTTGAAAACAAAATTTCAGCTGTGCGCGCGTCGTCGGCCGATGCTCCCGCGGCAACCTTTACGCCGTGCCCTTACAACTGTGTGCTACGCGAGTTCTCCTGCGTCACAGCGGAGGAGGTCACCGCTGCAGTGCGCGCGCTGCCTAACAAGCAGTGCGCCAGCGACCTGTTGCCGTCGCATCTACTAAGGGAGAATGTTGCCAGCCTAGCACCTTTTATGGTTGAACTGTTCAACCGCTCCCTCGCTGACGGCGTTGTCCCTGAGAACTTCAAATCCGCTTACATCACGCCGCTTCTTCTAATCTATTATGTATATTACTGGTTTAGCATAGGTGTTGTTTGTTCTAGCATAGACTTCGTCAGTCTTGGCATATGTCCTTTGTTTTAGCATAGCCGTCATCTGTTTTTATCCTCTCGTGTCTTTTTTAGCAACTTGTAACGTGCCCTCGAAGTTCGATCCGAACGAGACGCCACGATAACCTCTTCGTGGAATAATAATAATAATAATAATATTATCGAAACATCGTCGACGGTGGCTGTCACTTACAGTCTTCACAAAACAAAGCAATAAATTTCCATTTTTACTCATTTCCGGAAGGTTGCTTGAGAAATTTTACCGTGTAGAAGAATTGAGGGCGGGAATTTGGTGGGCAGAAGAGCAACAGATTTATTTCGCAACCTTATAAGGGACCTACAGCCATCTTATGCTAAATTGAAGTTGAAAATTTTTTCCTTAAGAGAAGGTTATATTTTTTCGACTAATTTTTTATGGGTATCTGGATATGAGCCTGAAAACAATTAATTTTGAATGAAATGAACTAGATATTAAAGGATGGATGTTATGTTATTAATTATTGGTCCGTTTCAAAGAATATATTGTCCATACAATGGTTTTTTCGTTTCGCACACAGTGCACACTTTTTATTTGGGAAGATGTCCCTTCAAATTTGAAATTTAGTTACACATATAACTTTTATCCACGGCAAATTTAAACGGAATTTAGATACTAATTCCATTTATTATGAAGTACTCCTGTAAAAACAACTTGAGTTTAGGTTTCTTTCTAAAATATTTTATACTGGTAAAATTCTAATTTCCATCTTTTTCATTTCTAGTAATATGATCCTCAAAACATGATATTCATACTCCCTGTATACGTCTTTGGGAAGAGGTCATCGCTCGTACGCTTTTTTTTCAACTAGCAAAATCTTTTCGCTCTACAAAAAAAATCAACCCGCAAAATCTTTTACCAAGGATTCAGATTTCTTTTGGAATGCGAGTGACGAGCTGAGAATTCCAGAGAACAAACTACATTTGGAGTTTGTGCGTGACTGTGGTGTTGCATGGAGGCCTCTGCTTCCATCAAATGCATCAAAAACTCAAAGAAAACAATGAACGTTTCAAGAATATTTACGCGGTTGCAGAATATGGTGTTTTTTTCAGAAAAAAATCTATAGAAAATCCACAGCTTGCAGTTATTAAAAGATCAATCCGATGAAAGTGAGATAGCTGCTCGTGTAATAATAAATGGTTGAATGTACTTTAAAATGTATTTTTTTATATTGAATATATTATGTATACATTTAAAAAATATATATTTATTATTACATTTTTAAAAATTAAGAAATTTACTAGCATGAAATAGCAACTGTGTTCTAACTTGTATATTTTTTGGTGTCTAGAGTTTTGATCAAATTTAAAATAGTTCCAGAATCACCGCAGAATATAATTATTATTATGTTATTCACAACTATTGCTGAAAAATTAAATTTAAATACCAATCAAAATTTCTTCCAATAAAAATAAAACACAAAACATAGATGATTCTTGAATAAAATCTCATCTGCTATCAACATTCCATGTTTTTAAATGACAAAAATCTCTGGGTTTGAATTGCGATTTCAACCCAGGAAAAACTCGCGTATCTAATCCTACCATTCCAGTATAGTGGAAGCCAATATCCGTGAGTTGGTGCTCATTAACGACCAGATTGATGTGGCTGTTGAGAGGGAGGCACTCTGGCGTGAGCATACTCAGTGGCAACAATATTAAAATGACGAAATCTGTAATTTCAATTGTAAATATGTAATTACATATACTCAATCGCTGGTATGACTAATAATTGCAGAAAGGTCACAACATGAAGAAATTCAGCCCCACCATTTACACAAATAGCTTCCACGGTATCATCATTAGCAATAACTCAATAGCAGCTTAAGAAGTATAACATTAGACCAGGGCAACCAGGCAAAAGCAGCTGGGCAACAGCAACTGGGCAACAGTAGCTGGGGATCAGCAACATGGGCAGCTACTACTAGGCAACAGTAGCCAGGCAACAGTAGCCAGGCAACAACAGCTGGGCAGCAGCTACTGGGCAGGAGAAGCTGGACAACAGCAGCTGGGCAACAGCATCAGGGCAGCAGCTACTGGGCAGCAGCTACTGGGCAACAGCAGTTGGGCAACAGCAGCTGGGCAGCAGCTACTGGTCAGCAGCAGCTTGGCAGTAGCAGCTGGGCAGCTACTACTGGGCAACAACAGCCAGGCAACACCAGCTAGGCAGCAGCTACTGGGCAGTAGCAGCTGGGCAGCAGCAGCTGGGCAGCAGCTGCTGTAGGGAGTGTCATCATATCTGGCCGTCCTGATGGCGAGTTTCCAAAACAATGAGCGCGACTACAAGTCCACTATTTGGTCTCCTTCGATGCCGGTCGATAGCTTTGATGCCTAAATTGGACGCAGTCTGTTGAGTCAAAGTCGAGGAACGGAACCAGCGAGCTGGAGGTAACTCCGTTACCAGCAGGTCTCTATAGCGAGCCTAACGATTCAGATCTTGTAAGATATGAAAGGGGATCAGAGATCACTTCAAACCATGAAGAAAGTATAAGAGATTAATCATGTAAATTTGTCAGTGATTAGTCTTATGGTTCGTGCGCTGGAAAGCCGAAAGTTTCATCAATATTTACTCAACCACATATGAAATTTGTGTCGAGGGATCAAATTAAATGTAATTACATTACATACACGCCTAATAATCGTTAAGTAACTCTTTTAGCGAGTCTAACTATTCGGATCTTGTAGGATATGAAAGGGGATCAGAGGTCCCTTCAAACCATCAAGAAAGTATCAAAAATAAATCAAATAATGATGTGATATTACCTTACAAATCAAAATTTGTATTGATTAGTCTCATGTAAATTGCTTTCAAAAGTCAAAAATTTCTTCAGTATCTCCGAAAAACATTTACAAAATTTGTGATATTCCATTAAATTTATTATGTGATTACATCATTCACACGCTTAATAATCGCCTATATTTTCATGTTTCATTAACATCATATGAATGAAGACAAATTAATTGCTTTCCCGATCAGTCCGCCCTGGCAGCCAATATAAGCAGTCCAGGGGCGAGCAGTTTATTATATAGGATGATCGAGTTCGTGTAGCTGGACAAATACTAATTAATTAATTTCTCTCTTTCTGCCACGTTTCATACCTACGCAGCAGACGCTTGTTACGCTTGTTAACTAAGAACGCGGCTTGAAGTTGGGCGACGTTGAGCAGAGTTGAGTGAAATTAATGAAACACTTCTCGAATTAATGAAAAGTTTCCCTCAAAAATATTTGTTTTAATAATAGGTATGATTTTTAATTCAAATTCAGTGCAAATATAATTAAGAAATTTCAATTTATCATTTAGGAATCTTTGCTAGCAATCACTACGAAAATAATGATAACAAAATCAACAGATATAAAATTTTCACGGGATTTTCGTTCAATTACATAACTGTGTTCATAATTATTATCATTTATTCCCGTAATAGAATAGCTCAATCCGTCTTTTTAATCATTATATCATTCGCGACAACATTATAATAGAACATTTAGCTATTTAGCTCAGCTGCCTAATATCATTTTAATTACTACCAAATCTTAGAATTTGTCTAGCCCACTAAATTCCGCTGAAAAGTACAGAGCAGATTTAAGGTTGAGAAAAAACACTCAAGTTGAGGAGTTGATAAGAAGATTAACTAATGGAAGGCTTTGACCAATCCTAATGAGCGCACACTCACCTTACCAGCGCCTTATCTAATCAGCTAGAGCTCAAGATTTGTGGGGATACTGAAAGAAATCGTCTCATGAACACTGATTACCTCGATGAAATGTCAGAAGAAGAGAAAAAATGTGTTCCGTATCCAAATTTGACGAAACTCATATTCAAAAATATCTTCTAGTAATGAAAAAAAAAGTTTCATACTTCTTCATGGGCTTCTAAAATATTTCAATAACACGGTTAATGAAAAGTTATAATTGCATGTGGAGTTCGGGGCCCAATGAAGAAATGTTGATGGCAAATTACGAACATTTTTATATTAATTTTATTTATGGGTTATATCGCCTCTGTGTAGACAGAAAAAGTTGGACCCAGTTAAGTATTTCAAGTAGAGGTCAGGGAAGACCTAATGCATATAATTAACTCGTCAGACCGGAGCTCAGCAATCTATATTGTGCTTATAAGTCGACAATAAAGTTGATCGAAGACGCATCACAAAAGAATGCTGATCTTTATCATTATTTACAAGGCGGGCGAGTCACGCAATGCCTCTCACGCAATAAACGCTTTGTTCCGTCTCACCAAAAAACACGGAGAAGTTCGAAAAAATTTCTATCCCAGACCATGTTATCACGCAGTCCTGCCTTTACATTAAAACGCTGTAAACAATAAATGAAGCTCAATAAAAGTAAAACTCTTAACGTTTTAAAGCCGATAATAACTTTGACACAATTCACAAACACAAACTTTCACAAACTTTCAAAACTTTCACAAACTTTCACTCGACTGTAGCAGTTTTTCGATTTGCAAATATGGTTGTGCGTGAGGCAATATGAAAATTCTTGGTTAAGGTGTTAAGGAATTTCAAATATTCCGAAATTTTCGATCGTGCAGGCAGAAAAAAATGGATTTGATGCCGGCAAGAGGAGCATGAATTTAACAACTTCGTGTTGATGGATCTGTGGTTGGCATGATATTCATGAATTTTCAAGCTTGGAGCTGTGTAAGTGCGAACAACATCGATGCCATTGGCCAAATTTTTTCTGTGTTTAGCTCTGAATTCGACACATCACTTTATACCTGCAGCGGCACGCCACAGTTGAATGTCGCCGATTGGTATAACATGAGGTGGATATTTGGTATAAGTATAAGGTTTCACCAAATGAATAAAAACAGAAATTTTTTGTTGGTACACATCTCACATTGATTTTTAATGAGGTTATCTCTGAAAGTATCCCTTCGCACTTGCGGGGATACTGTAACTGTTTAAAAACTGTGTTAATCACGGCTGATCTAAGGCTTGAACAACTGACTGCTTTATGTAATGCTTCTCTTTTAAAACGCTTGCAAATATAATATATGCATCAAATCAAATTCAGTATCGATTTACAATGCAAATATATTCGGTGAAATTCCATTGATGTTTAAAATAAATAACATTTTTATTGAAAATTTCTACAAAATCTTACATGGCATTCTTCAATGGAATGTTGCCATAGAAATGATGTTACAGTTAATCGAAAAAAACTTATGTTTTCCGCTTGTAGTATTTGACTGGGCAGCTTTGCACGCCAACTGCTGAAAAAATTACGGATGAGATAATAGTGACAGAGAGTGGGAGAGTGAGTGAAGAAACGAAATCAAGTGGTCGCTGCACATACAATAATGCTTCTATGTTACATAATAATAATGTATGTTACAATTTCGTTTACAAGCGTATGCGAATTGGGCTGCTAATGTGAGCAATAATGCTAATGTGTGGCCGCTTTCTCGTGGAAGGCAAGAAGGTGCGCTCAAAAGTTGACCTTTGCGCGTCCCTGAACTCATTTAAATTGCCAGAGCCGAGAGCTGAAATTTTGGCTGATAATAGAAGCTTGTTCTGCAGTGCACATTAATTCATTTTGAACTTGCACTGAGGTTGGAAGCTTAATTTTTACGCTTGCACTTCAGCACAAAGTTGCAGGGTGTGGCTTTGCCCTGCAATCCATGTTATATGCTTGCACCTCAGCTTGCGCAACATTTATTTATTTGTCGTGTGTTAAGATTGTTAGTAGCAGATTTTAGCGCTCACTATTGCACGCAGAGGCATATAATACGATTACGTTATTGTAAGCAATGCGATAATGGAGTTTCTTAATTTGAAGCATAAAAGTTTTATTTAACAGAAGTCCGAGTAGGAAAGTTAAGGAAAAATTAATATAATTTCCAACTCTTCTTTTAAGTGCCACTCTTTCAGTGCCACCCAAAATCCAATCAAAATATTACCAACTTTCACCAAAATTTTCCTGAGATATTTTGTCTGAGGGCTCATATAAAACACTCCTTAGAAGTTTCATTATCCGCATATCCTTTTACTTTTGTTTTAAATAAGACGGCTCATTGTTGATGTCAGTCATGTTGTGCTGGCAACAGCCCCAACCATAGATAGTGAATTAAATTATAGTGAATAATAAACAGAATGTACAGAACAGAATAAACAGAATGTATTATAGTGAATAATAAACAAAATGTAAGCTGTATGATATCATGCATTAGGAATGATGAAAATGGAAGTGTATGCCGGGCATTAATTTTCTGCGGTGATTGGAATAAAAAAATTGCAGACATAAATCCGAATTTTCTAATCCTCGACAACATTGTCTATCTTGTAAAGTTGTGGCTGCTATGTTGATTTGAGCCAGGCATGAACATAATTACATTACTCGTTCGATGAACGAAATTCTAAACAAAGACGAACAGTTATAAAAGATTTAGATTGCAGCTTCCAAATGCATTTCGATGCAACCTTGAAAGTGCCAATCGTTTGCAGTCAAGCAATGAGCTACTGCGAATCCAAAGCAGAAAAGCTCTATTGATCACTAAATAATTCCTACGCGAATTGTTAGAAAGGGAAAATCAAACGCTGATTTCTCACATGTGATCTTCATCATCTCATCAGGTGCAGGTTCTTTATTTGCAAAGCCGATGATATAATGCAGTGATGCCAAAATTATGTTTAAATGTTTATTTAAATTAGAGTACATTTAAAGTTCTCTCATGATATTTAAAACTCATCGGGGAAAGCCAGCTTCCTAAAAATAAACTAAAATACAAAAATCGATATAATGATAATGAGCATAATAGTGTGTAACAACTGAATAATGGAGCATCGGCTGAATTGAATTGCTTCCACAAAGCGAAAGGAAGCTGACTAGAAAAAATGATCACAGCTGCGAAATGCTTTCAAGTTAATATAAGATCGGTGAGAAATTACAACTACAGTTGGATGCGAGTACGAATTCTCCTAAGGGATGCATTGCTACCCTCGCTTTACTTAAAATTATCAATAAATAAATTTAACTTGAAAATATTTGTTTTCATCCATTCCCTTTTGGAGTAGTCATCACTCACGTTCAAGTTGTTTTCTTCAATAATTATGAATATTTCTTGACTTATCTTAATGGACAGCATAACATTGCATGCCCCTCGACTAAAGAACTTTGGCTTGGATGCTCTTGCTCTAAGAGGCTTGTCGGTATTCGAAAATCGGAGACTGAAATTCCAGAGAGAATATCAGTCTGCAGCCGTGATCGTATCTCAATTTGCAATTTTGTAGCTAATTTATGTGTTATGCTCAAGAGTTTCTGACGTTCGTGCAATGAAACTGGTATTGTTTCGTAGTTTGAACATATTATCATTAATTTTTAAATACTCGTGAGGATACTGGACATGCTTTTACATCATTGTTTCAAGATAGAAGGGTGATGCATGTTAGCTTCAATGAACATTGTAATAATATTTTTAAGAATGTTTTCAAAATAATGTTTTTAAATTTTAATAATGTTTTTTTAATAATGTTTTTAAATTGATTTCTCAATAGTCGAATGAAGTGTTTCTAGATAAAGGGTGCTCAAACTTAATTTAGCCGCAATATGAGTAGGAGCTGTAAAATTTGCTCACTCCCCTTATAAAGTGATTTAAGAGAAACCTGAGCTGCCATTTTATGATAACATTTTTTTCTGAAATAATATAATGAAAAAAACAATGTTTTAATCACAATTTAATTTACTGTATTACTTATTTTACATTATTCACCTATTCTGGGAACTCAAAATTATCATTATCAGCATACGGGCATCAACAGAACTGTCTAATATTGTTATTTTCTTGTTATACAAAATATAAAGCCAATCACACCACAAAGCTCATCCCAACACCACGCTTTTTGATACTCATGCGCTTATATTCATTGGGGTCTCCACAAAATATCGTGATGTACCCCACGCCTATCGATTTGATAAAATAATTAATTTGTATCGTAATGAAACACGTACATTCCCATCCGGCTCAACTCTTCTTCACTAGAAATATGACGCTACGATTTGTCGCGACAAGTCGCATTTTTATTCACATGAAAGACTCTTGACAAGCACATAGACGCTGGGATGATTCGCCATAAGCCACATTTATATTCACCGGAAAGACTCTTGACAAGCACACAGACGCTGGGACATATCACCATAAGCCCCATTTTTGTTCACATGAAAGACTCTTGACAAGCACACAGACGCTGGGATATATCGCCATAAGCCACATTTTCATTCACTGGGAAGCCTCTTGACAAACACACAGACGCTGGGATTAATCGCCATAAGCCATGTTTTTATTCACTGGAAAAACTCTCAACAAGCACACAGACGCTGGAATGTCTCCCGCGAAGCACGATCGGCCGCGCGGTTACTGAGAAGTGCCCCGGCTTTGTTAACGGGAACTTACACGCAGTCTTCAGTCCTTGCGAGTTTACCGATATCGATTGTCCATAGCGAGTAATGCAAGAGTTCGACTCGTGAAAAGAATATTAAATCTCTGGTATTCCCTGGGGCTCATGTCAACATTATATGCATCGTAGTATTGGACATGACGACGAGTCTTAAATAAATAGAAATATTGGCGTACAGAGGTTTTTGCAGTCAGGCGCCGATGTGAAGACGTTATGAAATACTGCAGTGTAAATATAGCTTTTAGCCTGCAAGTAATCTGCACCATATTGCGCAGGTTTGACACAATGATTTCATGTTGCGGGAAATTCTGTCCTTGCTAATTTTGAAATTCTGTCACTGATAAATTAATAAAGTTTGCTATTAATATTAATAATGGAAAGGTTTAGAATTATTATTTTAAAAATTATTCGCTGAGCAGATGGATAGAACCTTAAAATGTATTTATTCCAATGAAATACATTTAACGCCAAATGTTCTACTGAAGAAACATATTCTATGCAACTGATCCCTTTGAATGTGTTCACGGTTAACACCTATACAAGGGAAATACCAAGCCAGTTGTACGAGGAATTAGCCTCATGGGTGACTCGAAAAACGCAGTGGAAAATTAACTCATCTAACGTTTTAATCTGCATTACGTACCCTCAACCAGTATTTCTATTGCAGGTGGCAGTCAATGCATGTTGCTTCCTTGCACTTTCATCATTCATGCGTGTGAAATGAATGATTTATTACCATTTATAATTGCTTGAGATGGAGCTTCGAGAATCCTGTTCCCAATATCAAAATAATCATAGTATTTTTCTAGCCAAGGTAATAATATCCGAAGAAAGACTCATTTAAACCATCATATAGCAAAAACATAAATGGAAATCACATTTTAAAATTTCTTGTAATTTTTCAATATAGGCTAAAATTGAGTACAAGTAGATTTAAATTAAAGTGGGTATAATTTTATCAATTCATTTTCATATTTTTTCAGTTTTCGTGATTTCACCAGAAAAAAAAATAAAGAAAATCGATTGTGCGCTCGAACAGCGTGTACCCGCAGTTAATATATAATATATATCATATTCCACAACCTCTATAGATTACAGTGACAAAAACTCAGGCTAAAAACTTTTGCATATATATTCACCTAACTATGTAAACTTTGTTTGTGATGAAGTGTAAGTCAGCCAATAAAAATTCCTAAAAGAAAATAAAATAAATATTAATTGAGGCACTTGTTCTAAATTTTGAAAACGCTTAATAGTGGGAAGCGGAATCTGCAATATAGTCTTCCTTTACATCACAATACGATTCCTCACGTCTCCCCTCAAGATCCTATTAAATCTTTCCCACTGCATTTAATCCTCGGAAGATCTGAAGGGCAGTCAAGCTAGGCTTTCTTTCGTGCGTGGCATCGTTATGGAAAGCTTAGAAAGGAAAGGCGAGACCACGAAGAGGCTGCAGTCTGGTTTATGGCTCCTCTAAGTCGCCATATGTTATGTAGCACTCGATGTATTTTGCATTAGCATGGACTCGCGGCCCTTCATAAACTTTGAAGGTTTTATGAGACCAGAAATAAGGGTAGGAGGTGTCACATTAGCGTCCGGGGCTGTCGACTTGAAAGAGCTTTTGTGTAAAGTATGACGATGTTTTCAGGAAGTCTTAGAGGACCGAGGTTGCTCTACAGCTCAACAGATGGAAAAGACTTCAGGCACTGGCAGATGTGGCTTATTTGGTACGTCAGAAATCATATGGTCCACGGTATGTATATTCGTTATGTAAATCATATAGTATGTGCTCGTAAATTAGGTTCATGGTTATATGCTCGACACTGTATATTCATTAATTGTTTTTACGTTCGAATGACACTTGAAGCATGAGGAACGCTAGAGCTGCGAAAAAGCACTAGCATTGCAATTGCATTTATTAAATTAAAGGATTTACGCATAATTAAGAAATCAATGATATTCGGGTTTTCTTCTGGCAATACATTGGTGGTAAAGGTTCATGCTTTTGGAAATTGATATCGGCATTCAATAGTCATTTTCATTTAGTGCTTTCTAGTTTTTTCTAACGTTTTCTACAATGATTTAATATGAAACCAATCAATGAAGTCTCATAAATCAAGGAATTGCTGCTTCAATTTGATTTTAACTAATTTTACGTTTTGTGGAATCGGCTAGAAATGTTTCATCGTAAAAATAAAAAAACTCAACAGTCTAGGAAAACCTTGGCGCTAGAGTCGCAAATTTGTCTCATATCACATGAAAGGTCATGTTATTTTTTTGCGTTCAATAAAAATGTAGAAATGGAGCTCATTTATATTGCTGCCATAAAATAACTTGTTGAGATTCAAACACGTTTACTATTAAACCTTATATTCATTTGAAAATTCTCAACGTTTATAAACTTAATCTTCGATTTATTCTGTTACAGAAGGCTAACGCGAGTGTTGCTCGTTTTTTTGCGAAATCTGTTAATCATAATCTCTGATTAATCCAGATCTATGATTTTTTTTTTCAAAAACTTAGCAGCAAATAACTATCAACGAGAATCGGATACCCACGCATACCTCACGCAAAAAAATTTCATAAATAATATTTAGTTTAAAAAATCTTGTGTTGACCGCTGGGTGGAACACGATAAAGGCAATAGTCAGGTCGAGCTCGTGTAATCGATGTGGCTGTTTGGCGGGCTACCTCAGCCAAATATTTTCCACAGCGCTAAAAAATCGGCAAGATTGAGGCAGCTTGTCACGTACGAGGGGAACCAGTGTTGTAGAGGCCAAATGTTTGACCAGAACTGACGGAATAAGTTCAAGTATTTCATATGGATGTGGTATTTCAGTGTTATATGGAAAAGGTTTTTCAGAGACGTGGAAATGGTATTTGAGTGTGGTTTGGAAAATATCTTTGAGAGGAATGGAAAAAATTTTTCCAGGTGGATGCGTAAATGGGATTTCTGAGGGACGTGATGAAGATTTTTTAGAGAGACGTGGAATTGGAGAGGGGCGTGAAAAAGGTATTTGAGAGTGATGTGAAAATATATTTCAAGGGGATGGGAAAATGTTTTCAGAGGGATGTGTAAATGGTATTTCAGAGGAATGTGGGCAAAGTATTTCAGAGGGATGTGGATTTTTGGTCGACCATTCGTGCAGCTGTGATTTATGGAAATCAGGTCTGTCTTGTATAACTTGGAATATTACCACCCTGTTGGTGCGGTTGCAATTGAGGTGTTTTTTCACATTTTGAGACAGTTTTGTAAAACTTTATTACTGTTAGTGAAATAAACTAATTCATAATTATTACATGCTGAGAAAGCTGAATTAATTTCTACTGGAACTTGTATCTTTTATGCAGGTATGAAATAATTCTGAGCAAAACGTTAATGGCAAAATCACGGCAAGTGAGGGTTAAGTGGCAGACGAAGGTTCGGTGGCAGACGAAGGTTCAGTGGCAGGCGAGGGTTCAGTGGCAGGCGAGGGTTTGGTGGCAGACGAGGGTTCGGTGGCAGGCGACGGTTCAGTGGCAGACGAAGGTTCGGTAGCAGGCGAGGGTTCAGTGGCAGGCGAGGGTTCAGTGGCAGGCGAGGGTTCGGCGGCAGGCGAGGGTTCGGTGGCAAGCGAGGGTAAGGAAAGCCGAAGGTAAGAACAAACTAGGGTACGGGCAGGTGAAGATAGCGACAGGTAAGGATATTTCCCAAGGGAAATTCATGAGCCGTGTCTCCACATTTACCGAGGCAGCGGTCAAGTTATTCACTATCATCGCTTGGCATAGCCATGGGAGCGCAAGCGCCAACCGCCATTTGCAAAGTGCATTTCGACGATGAAGGTCGATGTTTTGTGGCTTTATGTTTTGTTTTAGTTTATCCCCATGTGTCCTTCTTCAAGAATATTTCTGTAAAGAATTTGTAGGAAGTTTTAACGACTTCTTTACGATCTTTAGTCCAAAACATTGTCCAAAATAATAATTATCGGTATTGATGAATGCTTACGCGTAGCAAAAACTTTTAAACATTTTTGTGTTGCGTCTTTATACAAGATTTTGATTTATTGCGTGGTTTGAACTTGAAGTGTTCTTTTTAGTGCATTTTCTCATTTATGTAGAAAAGCGCTAATGTGCTCGTCATTTCTGTCCGTCCGTCCGTCTCCGTCCGTCTGTCTGTCCGTGACTTCACGTTTTCGTCGACGAGAAAATGCGCTCTCTGTCACTCACTGCAGTGAGTACTGAATTATATTTTTCTGAATTTACACAAGAATTTCTATGCGTCTGAAAGTGTTGTTCTCACAACAAATAAATGTTAGCAATAATCTAGAAGAAAATGATCATCAGAACATAATTTTTAGCATATATTCACCTAATATAAGTATGAAGAAGAAATCATTCTCTGACCACCGCTATTGCATTTCCTTTCGCCACTGCTGTGCATTTCCTCTGACCGCCACTATAACATGTCCTGTATCAGCTACTATACCATGTTCTTTTGCCGTCACCTGAACATGTCCTCTGGCAACTAATATATAACATGACCTTTGGCCGCTACTATAACATATCCTCTGGCAACTATTATTTAACATGTCCTTTGGCGCAACTATAACATGTCCTCTGGCAACTATTATTTAACATGTCCTTTGGCCGCCACTATAGCATGTCCTCTGGCAACTATTATTTAACATGTCCTTTGGCCGCCACTATAGCATGTCCTCTGGCAACTACTATATAACATGTCCTTTGGCCGCCATCATGTCCTCTGGCAACTATTATTTAACATGTCCTTTGGCCGCCACTATAGCATGTCCTCTGGCAACTATTATTTAACATGTCCTTTGGCCGCCACTATAGCATGTCCTCTGGCAACTACTATATAACATGTCCTTTGGCCGCCATTAAAGCATGTCCTCTAGCAACTACTATATAACATGTCCTTTGGCCGCCACTATATCATGTCCTCTGGCAGCTACTATATAACATGTCCTTTGGCCTCCACTATAACATGTCGCCAGCCACCACAATCGTATCTCCTTTGGTCACAGCTATTGCATGTCCTTGGTCCACTACTATTGCATGAGCACCAAGTTCCTACAATGCTTCATTGTACCGCATTGATCACACCACGAACATATAGTAAATACAAAGGACCAAATGGCAGGCCAGAAAATAATTAAGAAGGCTTACTATTCTTGGTTTCTGTTGCTTGCTCCTGTGTAATGAATTATTGCGAGTGTAAGGAGTTTGTCGATCCAAATGTTTTGTTGTTAATGAAAGATTGATTGGATAACTGATTTCGTACAAACATAATCTTCGATCACGTTCGAATGAAAGTATTATATTTAAAAATTGAAAATAATCATTGCTTTAATATCAAAAAGGGAAAAATTCGTATGATGACTATGAGAAATAATTATATTTCTATTCACATATTCCAAAGACATCATTATTTATAGTTAAGCTTCCTTTCTCATAATAAAAAGCAGCTTTTATAATGACAATAATATCATAGAAACCAACTAATTAAAGTAAAAACATATCTATACTTTGAAAAATGAAGGACTACATTGCCGCTGAACTTAAAGTTAAATTAAATAGTTAGTTAGACATATTTGTCCATGGTCTCTTTTAAACACAGTCGGGATATCCAGGGGTTAAACTTAATGCCTACTTCACCAAAATTACATGGGACGGTGGATCGCATCAAAAGGAGTAAGGCCTCGAGAACTTAATAAATTGCTTCCCTTGAAGCGAGACGTATTGCCTCTGCACTTACTTTGTTCAACTAGTTCAGGCTTAGTGAGGGAATGTGGGGAGCTGCCTAAGACTGGCACATTGAATTGCTTCTCTGAAGAAAATTATTTGTGAATTTTATTTAAAGAAGGAGTGTTTAAATATTTAAATCACCACAATTAAGGAAATGAAATTTGAATGTTCCAATAACACTATGTATTTATGTACCGTTTTTGTGCTTAGACTTGTTGCCCACGGGAGGAGCCTGCTTGCCGACCATCGGCCTAACTTATGTTATTTAAATGATTACCAAAGTTTCCCAAATAATTAAACTATCATCTATAATCATGTTAATATATTCGAATCGACATTTTGTTCCATTGATGAAGTAATCAGTTTAAATCAAGTTCTTTGGCAATGCGCTACAGTTTTGTGAATTATAGAACACTACAATGAGCTTATGATGAAGAAATAGAACGTAATACAATGCTAAAAATTTCAAACACCTATTATGTTTTACTTGTTGGTCGGCTTTGCAGGATTCTATATTGCTAATGTAATAAAGGCAATTTTTTTGACGGCGCTCCATATTGGAACCTTTATAAATTTAGCAGAAAGTTTTTTACCGGGTAACCATTGAGTTAATTAGTTAGAGACTACGATGTGTCCAGTAATATGGCAAGTTTTTGACAGAAATATTGAAGCATGATGTACGAAGATACAGGGCGATTCACGGAAATTTCCTGCGTTGTATTTCGCGTCAAGCAGCCAGATGTTGCGGGGAGTATTTCATATGGAAGGCAAGGTCATGAAGTTTCATGTCCGCGTATTCAGTATCCACTACGCATTGACCAAGTGAGCAGCGTGCGTTTGCTGTCGAAGCGTACTTTTCTAATGGCCGTTCTATTATCGCTACTCAACGATCATTCCGAACTCGGTTCCGTATACGTGCTTCAGGTGGGAAATCTATTGTTACGTGGTCGAACACATTTAGGGCAAGTGTAAGTGTGAATGCAACAAGATCTGGAAGTCAGCGGGCTGCCACAACACCCGAAAACGCAAAAAGAGTTAAAAAGACGCTTATACGTTCTCCACACGGCGTTTTTGCGTTCAGCTCGCAACACGCTGTGTGGTACGAAAACTCAACGAAGAACACACAAATGATTGACGTATTTTCTTTTTTTACCTAAACTGGCTGAAATGTGACGGATGTCTGCTTACAACATGATGGAGGCACGACCCACACAGCGCGATGTTCAATGGATCTTCTGAGACAACATTTTACAGAGCGCTTTGTCCGGCCTGATCTCCCAATTTGGCTCCATGTAATTTTTATTGTTGGGTTATTTTAAATCAATAGTTTGCAATGACGGTCCAAAAACCCTACCTCATTTGAAGAACAACTTACGAAAAGCCATCGCCAACATACCCGTCAATATGCTTCAGTGAGTTGAACGGAACTTCAAAAATAGACTGACTTAATGCATTGACTATGAAGGCCGTCATTTGTCCGATGTCATTTTTAAACTTAGTGATACCAAAATTCAGGCAGATTTTTATTTAATAAAATTCCTACTGCAATGATAACTTTTATAGTTCTTTCTTTATTGAGCTTTCAAATCAAGAAATTTCCGTGAATCACCCTACAGTAGCTAGAGTGCTGTATTAGGAAAAATATACTAAGAATCTAAGTTACTTCTAAGTGGCTGTTAGTGTCGCGATTCTGATACAGCATTTTTTGTGGCGTGGTGCCTCCAAGAAAAAGTGGGAGGGAATAAAAGGTGGCACAGAGTGGCCAGACAGAGGAAGGCGAAATGGAAAGGACAGTAGAAAACGGAAAAGGCGCTTAGCGAATAATTGGTTTGATTTTGGGCGAGGGGGCATTTGATTGGGATTGCGACGGCTGGGGGGGGGGGTACCTCGTCAGGGTTCATCAGGCGGGAGGAGGGAGGTTTTGATTGAGAGTAGTGTAATCGTATTTACACTATTTACATTATTCAATGTGTATAATTTGCAGCTCATAGTGTCTAGTTATAAAGGCGATGTCGTAACATTTTCAATACAGTGTGGAGTGTGCATAAGCAATTTAAGCTTTTAATTCGAATTTCTTAGGCGCTATTTAACTCTTCCTTGTTTTCTAATTAATGTCTGAAATTTATTCTAAATGTCTGAAATTTATTCCCCAAAACATTTTTTTGTCAATACCGCTATAAAGTCTTTTTCAATCGCTGCATACCATCAGGTATCATTTCTTATCGCTAATTTGTATTATTCTGTATTCGACACTGGACTTCATGCTGAATGAATAATAATAAATAATCATTAATTATCAACTAAGAAGCACTGTTAATGTTCAACTTTAATTTGTAATGTTAATGTTAATTAATTAACACTAGAAATTAATTTGTATTGTCTTATATATAATTAATTATAAATGTAATGTTAATATTTATTTAATTTATCTCTGAGATCAGGGGCTTAACTTGTGTTTACGAATCGTTGCGAAAATATCATGTGTCAATCAGCGAACATTTCTCTTTAGCAACATGCAAATGCCGTAACAAAATTGTGCAAAACCACTAACGACATCGCACCATCAAAAAGATTATTGGGTATCACTATTAGTGCGTGATGTATAATATATAATACATTATAATACAAATAATTAATAATATATAATATATATATTATATAATATATATTACAAATTATAATGTATATAATATACATTATATGCTGTATATAATATATTAGTGTTGCCACTTACCGGTATGTATGATATCCTACCATTTCAGGAGCACGTAAACTGTCGATGTCAGTAGGAAAGCAATGTACTGTCGTATATGCTATATGAATGTATGTATTTTCGTATATGCGGTAAAAAGGAATGATTTTTTTATCTGCATATACTATGAATGTAATGTTGTGTTTGCTAAATGAATGCATTGTAGTGTATGCTGAATAATCTAATGTATTGTCAGAAAAGCGGTAAAAAGGAATGTATTGTCTTTCATGCTGCATATATGAATGCACAGACACGTGTTTGTATTGAGCTGAATAAATGTGTGCTTGTTCTCTATGAGAAGCTGTTATTTGTAGCGCCACTGGACACCATCACGATGTATGAAGCTGTAGGTTTCTTCACAATTCGTGGCGCTTATCAGAGCCTGACGCAATGCATTGCCAGCCCTAGAGGGGCGAGCCTGGTAATCCTGCCAGCTTTATGAGAGGCTCGAGCACGAACTGGGTATTATGGCGTGGTGCATGTTCGGGGCAAACGGCTTCCCGAAGTGGGAATTATGGCGTGATGTTCGGGGAAAACGGCTACCCGAACTGGTTATTATGGCGTGATGTTCGGGGCAAACGGCTTCCCGAAGTGGGAATTATGGCGTGATGTTCGGAGCAAACGGCTCCCCGAAGTGGGTATTACGGCGTGATATTCGGGGCAAACGGCTCCCCGAACTGGTATTACGACGTGATGTTCGGACCAAACGGCTCCCCGAACTGGGAATTATGGTGTGATGTTCGGGGCAAACGGCTCCCCGAAGTGGGTATTACGACGTAATGTTCGGGGCAAACGGCTCCCCGAACTGGTATTACGACGTGATGTTCGGGGCAAACGGCTCCCTTTAACCTGCCTTCTCACAAGTATTTCTCACTATCAAGTATTGGAGACGAGGAAACAGTAGTTGCAAACAAATTCATCTAGATGATTTCAATAGAAATGAAATATTAGTCACTCCGAATTTTAAACGCAATAAATACAAAACTATAAGGAATGAATTTTTGAACTCTGGCAAAAATTTTCTGCACGTGATCTTCGTCAGGCAATTAACGAAATGCTAGATTCTCGAAGAAAATCAGAGATCCCGCAAAAATAAAACTTTGCTGGCTAGCAACCGTTGCTAGCTCATAGGTTATAATACCAATTAGAAAAATAAACCAAACCAGAATTTATATTCTTCACGGAAGCTGTTATCACTTCCCGGACGTGCCAGACTATCGGTGCTGAGCGACATAGTATCGCCGACGTCATTCAGTAAATCCTCTTAATGAAAAGTAAACTTCGGTGGCCGGGCTGCGGCAGCGATATCGAATCAATTGGATAATTCCAATCTCAGCCCCGATAATTCCTTCACTCAACGCAAATTTATTTCATGGAACCGTGCGAATGCTAGCGTAACTCAATCTGGAGTCCATCAATCCATATAACTTTTCCTGACGCAAGTTAACAAAACTTGATTTACTTCGGGGGTATGCTAACGATATTTAATTTTACCCTAACTCAGATAAAGACGAAATTCTATTACTTACACGAGCGTGAATAATAATGTAACGAAAAAAAACACTAGCTGGTCTACCGGGACATTCCTCAAATGGAATTTATTTCTAGTCTCAGATTATTAAAATATTAATCATGTTTACTTATTCCATCTGGGTTCTTTATTTGTAAAAGAGGCATATATTTTTTGCACCGCATCAAGTTGGCGTCGCGTGTAACTGGAAACACATAAAATATCTGAAAATAAGAGACATTTTTGATTATATTTAAGCGTATATTTAAAGGAAATCATTATTTTATCGTAGCTTAATTTCGTTTTCATTTTTAATTCATCGATGTCAATCTTAACTATCAAGTACTGCCCAAATATCCATCCATACATTCATAGATTGTTACATGAATCTTATATTGGTCAGTCATTATTTTTAATAATTGAAACTATTTTTAATAAAGTACCACTATTTGAAAAAATACAATAATGAAAACTTTATATTTCTAGCGGAGAATTGATAGAACTCAAATTTCCTATTTTATTTCCCATTGAATTCGGAATATTCATTAAAATATCAAATAAATTCTAATTTTACTCCCTCGATTTGAAATAAGAGTTGATTTGAAATAAAATAGCGCTTTGAATTTTTTTGTGAGGAAATTCTTATGCACTTTCGCGTGGGAAAACAAAGTATGCATTTATTCAAGAATTTCGAATTCGAACAAACCATAGAATTTTAACGAAACTGCGTTCGCAATTTTAACAAAAGAACAGGAGGCTCGTTAGAACGTGTCGTCCAAACAACCCGCTGGGGCCCAAACTTGCTTCCCTAATGCCAGTTGAAAAATTTGCCGCTCGACACGATGCACAGGTTTAATTGAGAGTGCATTCGTAGGTTGGTACGAGCGAACATTGAACAAAAAAAATCGTGATGAAAAAGTGCATTTATCAGCTGAGTTTGTGCGCTCGCAGTCTACAGAACAGCTGCCTTGTATCCTTAAATTCAATAGCGCGCCATAAACTCCGCCCCGCGTGGCACTGGGAGCAGCGTCAGAGGCTACGGATCATAGCGGAAATCCGTCCAGAATTATGGCATCACTTGCGGGCGCAGCAATAGCGGTTAAGTATTGTAGCGGAAAACCTTTCAGGATTGCATCACGACACAAACCAGAATCCGGTGTTTACGCACTTTCCGTAGATCTCATTTGTATTTGCACATCTTGCGAAAGAAATATCGTGCACGCACGCAGCTGTTCCGGAGTATAGAAAAACCCTGCGCATTACGTCAGAATCTGGGAGTTACCAAACATGCGCCGCAGCGTCAGTGTGCGGCCGGCATGGACGATGAGAGGGTGATTGCGGCCGTGCAGTGTCGGCCGCCTTTGTACGACAAAAATCATCCAAAACATTGTAACAGAGAACTAATCCGCACTCTATGGGAAGAGTGTGCCACGGAAATCGGTGGCAACAGTGAGTAACTATAAGTTTGTCTGTAGTATAGTTTTCTGTTAATGAATGTCTGCTGGCCTTGAAGCAAGCTCTTGTGTCTGGTGCTGCTGCTCCCGCACCGACATTTGCGCTTTAAAATAAAGTCTGGCAACTTGTGGCAGCCTCTGCTTTCATCTCCTGTAACTGTTCTCTTGTCCCTGTCTCATCTCCTGTCCCAAACGAAAGTTTATCCTCAGCTTGAACCTCAAATGTAATTTTACAGTTTTATTTTTTTGTTAAGCAATTCGTACGTTAAATGAAGCAAGATTGTCAAAGGAAATGTCTGCTACCGCCACGCAAGCAAGAGATTTGCCAGAGCAAAAACTTCTCGGAGATGGGAACATTATCGTGTTTTCCAGGTGGCAGTTTCGGTGCTTGCAACAGAATTGCAATCGTTACACTCTGATTTTTGCAGTCACTGAAATAGTTTCTTACTGTTTGATGTCTCATCGAATTTTTATAATAGAGGTAATTTCAAATTGAGGATTGCATTAACCGCCAGCGTATGATTTTTGTCATGCATCGTAAACTATTAATTCCCGAGAACTATCAATAAATGTTATAGTTTAAGTCTTCCCGCTTCCTAAATTTAAAGAATGTTAGGGGATTTTTTCCGTGCGAATGCGGCTGGAAACTTACGCTCGCCTGAGATGATGGCGCTCCATGCCATCATCGATTTGTTCTCTGGCCGAGCGTTGCCGTTTGAGTAGAATCAATGCATTGCCGTTTGTGAGTGAAATAAATGTATGCTGTCCATAAGTAGAATCAATGCATTGCTGTTTATGAGTGAAATCAACTTATTGCTGTCCATAAGTAGAATCAATGCATTGCCTTTTGTGAGTAGAATCAATGCATTGCTGTTTGTGAGTGAAATCAACTTATTGCTGTCCATAAGTAGAATCAATGCGTTGCCTTTTGTGAGTAGAATCAATGTATGCTGATTTCACCGAACAGCCTCAACTCGTGGCCTTGAGTGAAAAATTTAAGTTTTTTGTTCCTATAGTACAGTTTCGATTGTTTTTAAAATATTATTTAGATAATTATATCCGATAGTAACTAAGTTTAAGAACATATCTACCAAATTAGGTTAGGTTAAGATTAGGATAAGGTTAAAAATTTTATCCTAAGGTTAGGATAAAATTACCTATTGTAATCCATGCACGGCTGTTGGTCGCTTCAAGATTTTTCGTTAAAATTTTTTGCACTGAAAGTAAATCTCAGTCGTTTATGAGAATGCGGTCTTTGGATGGAAATTATTAAATAACTAGAATTAAAGGGCCCTTCTGATTTCCTAGGTTTCCATTCACTGCATTTAAAAATATGTTTTATTTCCTCTTTGGGGAAACGTACTAAGATTTACTTTCTGATACTTATTTCCAGTCGACCAAGTGAAGCGGAGATGGGCTTACCTGCGAGACTACTTCACCAAACTCTACCGCCTGTCGAAAATTCCGTCCAGCCGAAGAAAGAAGTGGCCGCTTTTCGACAGCATGATGTTCATAGTAGGTGACGGCCGAGACTTAACCGAGGACTCTGGTCTTGAGGAAACGTACCCTATGCATTCACAAAATTTCTCTTTTCTATCACATGGGAACCAAAAGCCTTCTAATATTATGAACATAGAAAATTGTGATTCGGAGGCTGTAAAAGAAGAAATTGATGGACATGAAAATTCTCTTTTAGAAGCCACGCCAACAATCAACGTCAAGCGCGGTAGACTGGATTTCGACGCGTATCTTGAAAGAGGAAAACAGGATTCTGCATACCACTCCACCGAGCCTTTTGTATATATGAATGAGAAAGAATATACGAAAAGCTTCAAGCCAGAAGATGAAGACGACGACTTATGTTTTTTCAAGAGTCTTATGCCGATGCTTAAGAAATTAGACGATATCGAGAAAATAGAGTTCAGGATGGCAGTTCAAAACACTCTACTTGAATGCATGAAGAAAAGAAGAGACCGGGAGCAGTCAAATTCAAGTGATTTCTCGGAAGAGAAAGTCTTCCAATAGCAATGCCATGATTTCAGATTGCGATTTTAGCTGTCCATGATTAGTTTCAGATTTCTAAATTTTGGTTTCGATGAATTTTGAAAACCTCTTCAGCAATCTCCTGAATTTCAACTGCTGTCATTACATCGGAAAAGTTTTAGCTGAAAAAGTAAAAGTATTAAAATAAATAACTCTCTCTGTAATTTTCCCAACGGTTTTACAGTAAAAAAGTATTGTTGGTATCTTCACGATTAGTGAGTGAAAAATAATTCAGCTCAACGCATACAATGTTCAGGATTTTATTGGATTTATGCTTTTGTTTTGTAAGTGAGCTCCAACAGCAAATATTCGAACAAATTTTACAACTAAAGCCTTAAACGAATTACAGACACTAATGTTTATGGAAATTTGTTTGTGATATTCGTTGCTTATTTTGGTAATATTTTAACATATAACCAAAGAAGTTCCATGGAATCTGAATGTAACGCTTTAAAATGATGATCATATGATCAGTTTGTTGTACAAATTAGTACAGAATGCTTGTACTATTTACTGTGCATGCAACCACTGCCGCAAAATTTGAATAAAAAAGTTACTATGAGTCGCTAAGTGCTGCAATTAGAGATTAAACTTAGTGCGTTTCAAATATAAAATCGTTTTCGTTTTAATAAGAAATGCAAGAATGGCTGTAGCCAATTCTAGTGATAATTTTTTCATTTTCTGTTTCAAGTTTTGAGAGAATGATACGTTGTTCTATAAACGTCTTGAACTTCTGCGATGGTTGCAATAATGAAACAGTTTGCTAACTATAGATTAACTGCGTGATTTTTTAATGTCCGCAAATCGCAAAAGTTCATCGAGTTTAGGGAACGTTTGAAACTGTAATAGTAATTCATTCTTCGTTCCCTCACGGTAAGTTACTTATTCTGTTATTCTGTATTAAATTTTTTGTGTGCGTAACGAAGCCTGCCTTCAAGTGTTTACAAATTTTACAATCAAATTAATTGTACCCAAATGATTTCAAAATTATTTATATTAAGGCTAGCCGTTATTACCGTTAGGAAAAGCAAGGCTCATTTGAGATTAATTAGCTGCAAAGAGCATAAGTTCATGCGTTAGAATTTGAAAAAGTTGCCGGGATGTTTGAAGGTCAGTACGGAGTGTCTGTCCTATAATATCATATTCTGGCAACTCGGTAAAAATTATTTAAGAATGGAAAATATCAGTGGAAATGACTGTTACATGAACATCATGGAAGATCTCGCTCTTGAAATAAAATGACTGAATTCAGTTTCGAATATTGTTCTTTTATATTGTTTAAGGATCGAAAAATGAGATGAGATAGGTTCGAAATTTTTAGTACACTGGATATAGTTTACTGTTGTACGATTGTTTATTTGGACCATTTGAAATTTCAGGCTATACTCTTATCTTGTCTTATCTTGGCTGTGCTATTGTTATCTCCGATAGCAATAAAATAACTTATTTGTATAGGTTACAAGAAAAAGTGAATAAATTTTTGCAATATACAGTACATGACTATTATTTTTTCGCCATAATGTGCTATGTTTAGCTACCAGAGTTTCAAGTTTTTCTTCATGGGAATCGACTACACTATTCGTAGGAGATACCGATGTGAAATTAAGCGTTGTGGTTTGTTCGTCTTCATCGCAGGCTAAATTGACGTGGTCTATCTTTAATGTCTACATCATTTAACCTTAATAAGAAAGTCACGCTATGACTAAAAAAAACGAAACAAATTTTACCTGTAGGGATTCACATAGACCTATTGCTAACAAAAGCAGCACAATTTTATTATGAATTTGTTAATTCTATGACTGACTATATTTGTTCAAAAACCGGAGCCCGGCTTTTCTAAATTCGAAATTTAAAACCCTGTAGTGAAGTTGACCTTACCGAATGCATAACTAAGTAGTTGACACGAATTAACGCGTTAGCCTGTGCAAGTTGTCACAATTACTCGACCTGAGGCTGCAATAAATCTCAGCGCCGACGTGCATAGTTCACCTAATTAGGATGCATTCCTTCGCACCTGTGATTGCTTAGGGAGAGGTTTTGCAGTGCAAAGGATATAGCGCGAGTTAGGAGAACGTGCGACACGTAAGTCAGTAATTCCGACATTAAGCAATTTGCGTGATGAACGAAATGATAAAGTAATAATAAATAAATAAAGTAATAAACATTTAGCAAAGCTCATTGCGGTCAAAATCTTGTGTGCCGTTTTCAATCTATTAGATGTAACATTAGTGACAGGGAAGAGTAAATATTATTTAGGAATCATATACGTCTATAGTTCAGGTCGCCCATTCCAACCCCATTTTTCATGGCCATGCTACCTGCAGAAATTATCGCTGAGCTGTTATTTACGGGTTCAATCCCGCAGGCAGCGTTGGAAATTCTAGTCGATATCGGCGTGGCTGAGTGGCTAAGAGCACCAGGATTGGAATAGCGAGTTGCGGGTTCCAATCTCGCATTGCTGTGAGAAATCTCCGATGCTTAGAATCCGCGTTAAACCAAACATGCTAATCTGATTTTATTATGCCATATTTTAATACTATACAATATAAATTGGAACGACTGGGTAATTGTAGTTTCGAATGTGACTTGGATGTGAATTCCACAATTTTTAAACCATCACAATATAATCGAGCCTCTAATTAATAATGATTTTTTTAAAATAATTTTCTCTCGTAAAAACTTTTTTTCTGTTCATATGTTTTAGTTTTCATGTAGTTTCACACACATAAGGGTCATAGATCCGGCTTAAAGAATATACTGCTCACTCATGCATTGTGGTAATTATTAGTACTAATTAGGATTAGTACTGCTCACTTGACATTCGAAATTAGATGACCAACTTAACCCTACACCACCGTATGTCACTCTCCGGGAACATAACTTTCAACTTAAATTATACGTTAACATATCGAGTGTAGCTATTTGAGGACGTTTGTTTGCAACAGAGAACATTCTAAAGTTGTACGTGGCTGCAACCATCAGTGTAAGTCATTTTGCGCTCCCTAGAACGTATCCTTTTTGGGAAGTTCATGGGCTTGTGACAATATTGCTCCGGTTACTCATGTCAGGCGGTAGAGGGTTTAAGGGGAGGCTTGCGTCAAGTTCCCTCAGCTTTCGTCCTCACCTTGTTGAATTAAAATGATTGACATTTGTCTGAAGTGATGTTTCGATGTTTATTAAATTTCTATCAAACACTTTGATTGAATTCTTTGCCTTTCTGAGGTTCCCGCTTGCAAAGTAATAAAATCCGATCAAATCTATATATTATTCAAGTCTATATATTATATCAAGTCTTATTCAAGTCTATATGTTATTTATCACCATTCTACCTGCTTGGTGAAATTGAGTCCGTTGACGGGAAACCTGAAATTTTAGTTTTTTTTTTAATTGACTTAAACAGTTGATTGTCGATTAATAATCGAAAAGTCGATTATCGAGTTTAATCTATAAATTGATGATCAAAATGTGCCATGCCGATTCAACTAGGTGGCGTTACAAGTAAAATATAAAATAAACATGAAGATTAGAACAAATTCGATGCTTAACCTGCCCAAATATTGTTATTTTATTTCCAACGTTGAAAGAGCGACTGGAGCCGGGCAAATCTGTGAACATCTGCTCTGTATCGGCTCAGCTGAGGCATTGCTAGTCTGATCGCTCGCTAAATTTGCACACGCGGTCATTGTTACCGTTTGCTGGCAGCCGGAAATCCAACCAAATATTGAAATATATTGTGGAAAAATTGGACGGAACCGAGCGGACTTAGCGATGTTATAGGGTGAATTTTCAGGGGAATCTTTGACGGACGCTAAATTTTTAGAGAGCTTTTTATATCATCTCTTATTTATCTTTTGATGAATAGTAAGCCTTATCAAATGGTAACTCTTGTATAATTCAGAGAGTTATTTAGAACTTGGAAAACACAGTTATTTACCCGAGCTGACGTGGAAGCTGATGTTTACGAAAATTGGCTTTATCTTTTGCTTCGTCAACGAAAGTGGAAGCCATGACAACTGCAAAAAAGTCTCAAATTTGTGAATTTCAGCGCGATTGCCATCGTGCTGCGCCGCTCATTAGAGCGAGAGCTTTTAGGATATTTTTGAAGTGCATCGAACTAAATTGAGGGTAAAATTGGCTCCCTGGATCCTGTTATTTATTCAACGCCGCTGCCAAAAGAGCGTCAGAAGCTTCAATCAAAGCACGGCAGCTTCATCCACCCTTCATTTATCAGGTACATAATTTACCCGTGCATTGAGAAGTGATTGAAAGTGTGCGCTGTTCTTTAGAATTAATAATTTAATAATATTCCGTTGAAACTTGAGCGGATATTTAGATTTTAAAACGAGTGATGATTTGGAAACTATAGCAACACTTGAACATATATGGGTATATTACATAATGTCTTGTATTACGCATGCAGTTATTTTATTCGAGTATTACGAAAGTAATAGTAGTAAGTAAGTAATAGGAGTAGTTATCCTCCTTGAAAGTAAGTAGTAATAATTTGCGTGTTCCCCCGCTCATGAAAATTAGTCAGAAAATTCGAAAGTATGAAATAATTCCAACAATTCTTCATTTTCCTTCCGTTAATATTTCATTATAATATTTTGAATAGAGCTCAGTGGTGTGCTAAGTCCTGTTTCAAAATTTATTTTACATTTAAGATGAATAAAAATTTAGGAAAAAACTTTGGAGGACGAACCCATCAGATATCTAATTTGTTGATAGTCAATTTTATTGAAACGAAATGTTCGCACTTGATATTTACTGAGATAAATTTAAAAAATTAAGTTGATAAATTGATTATATCGTTCGTTTGTCTACTTGAAACAAAAATATATGGGTTAAATATCATTCATCACGCATATAAATTAAAATTATGTAGTGAAATTGCTTCAAATATGAGTAGTTTGTTTAACACTACAGTAGAATATCAATTGCATAGATGAGATAGTTGGTAACAAAGTATGTATGATTAATGTTTTGGCGAACAAGGACGTATCAGATTGAACCTTAATAACTTTAGACTTGAACATTTTCAACTTGAAAATAAAGATTTTATTACAAGCTACAACAAGCTACAGAGTCCGATTCCCTGTGTGCTCACTGTGTGCAGTGATGATGAATGATGTTTGTTCCTCCCCACATCGTTCGTTGCGTGCGTTAAATTTTAAGACGTACTTACGCTATTTTGTCGCCATGCCAACGCGCAATGATTCGTCGTGTGGTCGTAAATGGGTAATGATTACGAAGTGATTACCACGTAAATGATCAATGGCATTCATCATGCGGCCGTAAGTGAGCATTTGAACAGGATTTTAATGATGTGCTAACATCACGGTGACGAGGGCACACAAAAAGAAGACAGAAGCTTCCACACTTCGAAATTAATGCATGAAGCTTATTATAGATTTATTTAATGTACTCGGAGTCGTTATACGCACGGTTAACAATCTTAATAAAACAGTAAATAGCAAAAAAATATATAACTCATAACTCACTGCAGTGAGTGACAGAGAGCGCATTTTCTCGTCGACGAAAACTTGAGGTCACGGACGGACGTTACGTGTAACAGACAGACGGACATGGTAGCACAATAGTGCATTTTTTCCTCAAATGAGAAAATGCGCTATAATAAGAAAACGAACGTTCTGAGTGACCAGTGCGTGAGAGGAGCGAATTCACTTTGCCCTCCAAACAGACGGAAAAAGGCAGCAAGATTAAGATAAGATTTTACTTTATCGAATGTACTCCAACTGATAGAATACTACTATGTGCGGGATAATCGCCATGATATGGTAGAACATGATGTCGTATCATGATCGTGTGACGTAAGATAGACATCTCCGTATCGATATGCCGCATGAATCTTTTCGGTTGAGGCTCAATAGAAATTGCATTGACTTATAAATTATGATTATGAAATCCCATAAATTAATGAAATTATGGAATGAACATCGGCAGCTCCACGAATGGCACATAAAAACAAAATTCATACCACCAACCTTTACCAGGACCAAGGCTTGATCTCCCGTCTAATTTACCACAATTTTCTCATATTTCTCATTTCACAAAAGCCTCAAAAGATCCCCTTCATACATCTAGGAGCCCAAGAGCCGTTGAACTAATTAAGGAACTTGTTTCCGAGCCTCTGCATGGGGGAGTTTTTTTGCGTCGCAAATTTTTTTTTTCTGAATTCCGGCCTAAAAAAGTTGTCATTAAGGCTTAGTAAGAGGGCCAAGCGAGCACTTAAGAAATAATATTAATAAGTGGCTTAGGTCATATCAATTCATCTGGCGTTTCGTAAAGAGTAGTAATGATATAGTTTATTATTATTATTTCTATTTACGTGTAACCCAGCAGGCAATGTCAGGTTGAATCAACGTTGAAACAAAAAAAAACTCACGACGTTGAATTAACGTTGAATATTAGTTTAAAATGAAAATTGAAGCAACGTCATTTTTCAACGTCTTTCATTTCGATGTTGTTTCAACTCTGAAATCACGTTGCATCTGACGGTAAGATCGCAAAAAATATGCGATTTTGAAGTCATAACTTTACGAGATTTCAACGTTGAAACAACGTCGAAATTTGCAATGTTTAAAAAATGACGTTGCATCAATTTTCATTCTAAACTAATATTCAAAGTTATTCCAATGTCGTGAGTTTTGTTGTTCCAACGTTGATTCAACCTGGCATTGCCTGCTGGGAATGTTGTTCTCTGGCAGTCGTATACGCTCACTCAAATAGCCTCTCTTTACTTGTTATGTATAAAATAATCTCTTACTGATATACTGTAGTCACTCTTTGCGTTTTAGTCTGCTGGTCTGTAACGCTCACTTTATTACGTGATCTTTATGTCATTTTTATCTATACCATCAATCCTTTTTTACACATTACGTTTTGCCCTGCTGGTTATTTAACGCTCACTTTATATGTGATATTTATGTCATTTTAGCTATACCCATCAATCCTTTTTTACACACTACGTTTTGCTCTGCTGGTTATATAACGCTCACTTTATTTGTGATATTTAGGTCATTTTTATCTATACCTATCAATCCTTTTTTACAGCGCTCGTCACTGACGTCCTCCATCGATGACGGCAATGCAAGGCAACCTACATCCACAGTATTAGCCACTAGAGCCTCATCAGGATGATGGTCTCCGTGATTATTAGCCTCCAAAGAGCCCTCGATGTTCCCATGATGAAAAATCAAGAGGTGCGCGAGCTCAGGAGCGTGAGAGACCAGCTGATCCGGCCCAATAATCCCGGTTTTATTTGGTTTGGATGTTGAAGAAGTCATTGGAATTTACATATGAATGAGGCTATTCATTTCAATTTACATGTAATTGAGGATGGAACAAAGCCCCCCCTCCTTCCCCCTTAAAACCTCAGGTATATTGTGAGTGAACATAATTACTTTGATCCATAGTAGGCTGATGGAAAATAAAATAAACTCAAAGTTGCGTAGTGGTAGCCACCACATAAAGCTATTAAGATCTCAATTATTATTACAGGGATATTCCAGAGAACATATAATGTTTTCTATAAAACAATTACATTTACAAATAAATTGTACCAGATCATCAATAAAAGGAACACAAAAATTCTGAAAATTTATTCATAAGATATTTTTTTTGCCATAACAATTGGGGTTAAAGTATCAGTTAGGCAGAGCATAAGGGAAAGCCTCGCCCAAAAATCACTAAAGTAAAGCCCGCGTTCACTCCGGCATGAAGGTTGCATGTCACTTCATCCTCTGGACAAATCGCTGTGGACACGCGGAGGTTGCTGCCACTACACCCAGAAAAGTTAGTGGGTGATTTGTTCCAAATAGTGACACTCTTTCATATCTAGAGCGCAAGCAGAGGGCGGATGTAGCGGCCAGAAAAAAACAAGAAACAAGCATAAAAACAAACATAAAAATAACATAAAAAAAAATATAGCGCTGACATATTTTTTTTAGGACATTCATTTTTCAACTCAGTAAGGATGGCCCACAATAGGGCAAATAGTGCATAGCTATTTGAAAAATGTCCCACTCATTCGTCTAAGTGCTTCCTACACCGCCATATAAATTTAATATATGAGTAAAGTTTACCTTGTATTGGTAACGGGTCTCAAGCACCAGCTGTATAAAGGTGAAGGTGCCGTTTTCTGCATTCTGGTGCATTAATTTATAGTCATAATGTTAGACGTAAAATTGTGTTTTGCATTTACCTTCCAGTTCCTATTGGTTCAATTCATGACTGTAATAATTTTAGTCATTTCATAAAATGCTAATATAAATAAATTTACGATATTCATTAGAAAGAAATTGGTTTATAGAATATTAAAAAATTGGCGATTCTTTGGGAATAATATTAGTTAACTACCAAATTCGTGTTACACAAATTTTTTAGCTCAAGCATCATGCATGGAAAAATATCATCGGCTAATTAATTTGGGGATTGACGACGGGTATTACATATTTTCTCGAGATCGCGCAATTTAATTGGGCAAACAAATCTAAAGAAAGCCAGTATTGCGTGACGTCATAAGCTCTGCTCGCTCGCTAGAAGACTGATATTATCAACAAACTGTTATTTAATCGCGAAGATGAAGGACAGGCTCGTGCATTAGAGCTCAAATTATCGATTAAACGCCAGCAGAGTGCAAATACAGCAAAATGAAAGTCATTAAAAAAGTAGGTCATTATTTATTACAAACAGCTGGGACATTATAATTCTGTAAAACTACCATCTATTACTTACTGTAAAATGTCACTACAATCATGAAAGCAATTGTGTTAATAGAATTTAAAGTCATTATACGTATACCTTGATGAGTTTTAAATGAATTTTACTGACGGTCCTGAAAATTTTTGCATAAAAAATTACCATGGAGTTTATAAGCTTTAACCTCGTAAAGTATTCTATTAATCCCTCACTTTTTAGATGATTTCACCAGGCCTTGCTGTGCTCGGTCACCGAGGCAATAATATGTGCCTTCAGTGACCTCGTGAGGATAAATAAGTGTTATCGTCTGGCCAGACTAAAAGGCTCATTAGTTAAGGAATAACGCCGTGAATCTTGGAGCTAACAACCTGAGTTATGAGAAATGATGAACGTCCAGCTTGTGTTATCTTGCCGTACACCTCACACCGCCTTATCTGTATTACCTTTATCATCGCGGCGCATTTGCTCGCTAGCTTCTTTGTCTAAAATTCTTAGTTATTCTTCAGCAGAGTTGTTATTGAGTGCATAATATTTATAAACTTTATATACATACGAAGAAAATTATATATATAGGTTAGAAATATTAAATAAACAATTAATAAAAGAATTTTAGGGGTTATGCACTGAAGAACGTTTGTTAGTTGTTGTGATAATGCATTTGTCGCTAAATGATCACGTTTTAATTACTTTGCACGCATAATGCCCTTCCCTCATTGATTAGTCTGAGTCAAATAAATGCATGCGTTTCCTTTGCTGAGCATTTCATTGCTTTTATGATACGGTGGATAACAGAGACAGGCATTTCTTGGCCTTATGACCAAATGTAAAGAAAGGCGAACATTTCAAAGTTTTTATGATGCAGAGAATATCAGCTACGAGCATTTTATAGCATATAAGGTATAAGAAAGACTATAACAGTAGTGAACATTTTTTGACTTAAGGATTCAAGGAAGATCAGAGACAAGCGTTTCATTCCATATATAAAACGGTTAATAAAAGAAACCTGCATTCTTTGGCATGTATGAGATAGAGAATTACAGAGACCAGCATTTTTTCCTACTGCATGAGAAGTCCGTTGAAATGAATTTCGCCGAGAGGATTAATTGCTGAGGATACCTAGCTGTAATATATTTTCTTCTTTTCTTCTATATTTTTCTTCTTTCCACACGGTTTTTTCAACAGAAGATCCCAGCGCTTAAGGACGGTCACATCACACAAGAAAGTTTTTAATGTTTGCGACTGAGTACATGTATTGCAAAATTACTAAAGTTTTTTTACTCAGCTCAAAGGAGCTGAGAAAAATGAATTTAACTAATTGCACGTAATTTACAATGAGACATTTTAATTTAAGTAAAAATAATCAAGCCTAACAATATGTTAGAAATTAAAAATTTTAACAGTGTGTATTTATTTTTTTCACATTCGCTATACCGCTTAACTGACATGCAGGAAAATAGTAAAAAGATTCGCATATTTTAACTCGTACTTATCGATTAATACACGATTAGAGTAAATCACACAACATTCGGGCTATAGTAACAGCTCATAGACTTAACATCGACTACAGTTAACCTTGAACAAATAAGTTAAGTTAAAGTCGAGTCTCAGCGAATAGAACTACAGCAGAAGTCTGCACCCAGAGACGTGAGTGGGTCTTTGTCCCAATAACGATGCACGTTTGCAATTGTGTGGCCATGTGGGTCAGCCTGACTCAGTTCGGCGCAGCAAAATGGCGTATCAGTGCTACGTCCACTCTCTGCTCGTGCTGCGAGTAAGAAAGTTTTCACTATTTTGGACAATTGGACTCATTATTTTTTTATTCACTTATAAGCAAAGACAAGACGCCGTCAGTTGCTACTCCTAAAGATTTTATCCGTTTACGTCCAGACTTATTTTATCCTGTTGCGTCCAGACTTAATTTATCTTGTTATGCCTAAAGTTATATATCCTGTTGCGTCCAGATTTATTTTATCCTGTTATGTCCCGATTTCACTCTCAGGGAAGTGCGCAGAAAAAAAAATCAAACTAAACAGGTGCGAAAGTTCATTTTATAATGTACACGTAAATTTTTGCTTAACCATTCAAGAGATGGTACAGAATGCAACATGTTGAACTCATATGTTGGGAAGTTACTTTTGGGCAGTCATTATTGAATTTCATGGTAAGCTGGGTAGAACGTATGAAATAAAATACGCCAGCCGCAATGAAGAAGCTTCTTAAGAAATAGTTTCTTATTTCATAGTGGGCGGATTGACGTGCGGTAGTTTGCTCTAATTGATTAGATTTAAACGACAAATCAAGAAAATCGAAATTCTTCGGTAGAGTTCACAATGAAGCGAGTGTGTAACTGATCTCAGGTGATTCTGAAACGTTGAAATTAAGTCGAAACTTCTACATAGCCTCGCTCTTTTCGACCGTGCTTCTTGAGCAACGCATATGAAATGCTCACCACTCTGTGGAAGTGAGACAAATGCCTTTAGTTTGTGATGCAAAAACACGGGGAAATTCCACGCCGCCAAGTTTTCTTCATATTTGTAATGAAGTGCTTGGGCTCAGGAGTTTAGATGGAAACAAACGTTTTCTGCTCTGCGGAGGCTCGTTCAAGAGTCTCTTCGCCATAATGAGGAGTCTGGATATTTTCATCGGCGTCTTTGCAGACAAAATTGCAACAAGTGAACAGAGATTTTTTTTAACTGTAAACTCAAGCTAATGAAGCTGATCCACTTGTGTGCCTGCGCGATTCGAAATAATGTAAGTTTCGTACGAGGAATTTGTTATGACAAAGTAGCGGGTATCCCGACATTATGGTAGTATATGTATTGCGGACCGGAACATACTAGGGACGAGTTATTTTAGGTATTAAGGGTTGTAGACTTTACGCTCTCATCCTCGTCGGAAGTCGCCTAGTTGATATCTTATTTGTACATAGCGATTGCTGCTGCTGTAATAATGTATTATGTGGGAGTTCGTGATCTATATCCTATGGATGTGCCAAACCTGATATGGAGAACCCAAATGAAGTACTACATTTAGTTTTTCCTTCGTTGTGTAAATAAGCATAATTGCTGAGATTACGGATTCACAATTGCAGGTTTTAAACTTGTTTTTCATTGTTAAAGGCTGATCGTTACCAAGTTCTATGGTATAGACCAGTAATATCTAAAATAAAAAATTGGCACTGGATATTGATTAAATCTAGAATCTTTGTCATTCCCATCCATCATGAAATTTCATCAATCAAAGATAAGACTCGAAATCGTAATATCCGGACTCTGAATCAAAACGTGCCTTATCGACGACATCCCTAACAAAATTCGGAGGCCGCCTAGGCTTCGGCCATACAGTCACAACACTCGGCACAAAGTTATTCTGGGTCTGCTTGGTAACCCGATCTAAATCAGTTAATGGTCAGAATCGCATTTCCGACTTTATAGTCTCCTTAGAGTATGGCAAGGGTTGGCCGAGCCGAGTCATACCGAGCTAGCAAGCTGCCCAGAGGCTGCCGCCGATCATTGAGCCGCACCGGACATAGAGAATCTGATTTACGTGCTCCCAGAGTCCTCGGCGACCCTAATGCAGAGTCGCACACGCCTCTAAATTTTGTTAGGGATACAGTGATTCAGAGATGAACCTTAACTTAAAACCTGAATAAATATACAATAAAGAAATATCGAATTATAAACTGTATAAAGAGCAACATTTATTGCCGATACATTTTTTTGTACTCTTATCCCAGAGCGTTCCTACAACGTATATATGCCCGGTTTGAGCAACAAATGCGGCGGCACTCGAAACCTGCGCTGGAATAGCAATGTGTGTTGTCTTCTTCTATTGTATTCTGCGTCGTCGGAGACATTAACTAATAACTCAAACTGTGGCTTTTCATTGTAATAAAGCAGATAGCACAGCCTTATTTTGGTTTCAGAAAAAAAATTCCTTCATTTCCTGCGTAGTTTAGTGATCAAAATTGTGAAAACAGAAATGCTTATTTTGAATATATAAATAAATTCGTGCGATGCACTAATAGCTTTCCCTTGGCTGTTATAAGTTATATCTTCTTTTAATGTACACCGAGGTTCTTGCACCTCTTGAAAGTACACCGTCTCGTTATCGTGATGCTGGCAAGTCAACTTTCTTTCACAAGTTCTGGAAATCGCCAGTTTGTAGTTTTTGAGCTCTTTAAAAGAGCCTCAAAGTTTGTCAGAGACCTGAAGTTTTAATTGCATTCTTATGACTCCTCGAGCAGCAAGTTTATCAAGTTTTCCCAGTAAAGTTGCTCAGTTTGTGGAGGTCGCTTATTGCTTACGTTATTTGAAATGAGTAACAGAGCTTTTCGAGGTCATTTTTTTCGCGAGCTTCATGTAAGCTTGTGTTGGGAGGATTTACATCAAAACCTTACGACCACTGCCAGCATTCAAAACGTTAAATTCCACAATAATTATTCTCCCAGGCTGCAGCTAAAGAAACAAAGAAGCTACAGTAAGCAAAATTCCCCTCACTTCTTATGAATTAAAAGGTTCGGGATAAACATTATTTGTTGTGATAAAGTTCCCGCTAGATAAACCATGGCAAATAAAAAAATACGAAAGGTCCGGGAATACAGGTCCGGGAATTTACACGAGGAGAAATTTTCCATAATACGTACGAGATTTTTGAGGAACTCTAAATTTCAAGCTTTGAAGTCTGCTGATTGCTGAAATTCATACTTATTCCTTTTTTGACGAATGTCTCTTCAGGATCCGATACACTTGTTATTAACTCGCCAGCTCATATTTTTTCAAGTTTTAAGGGAGCCTAAACACCCCGTCTTAAGAATTTTAAGTAAACTCCCTTATGGAAGACTCGACGGGATTATATCTGTAAAACATTTTTAATAAATATTTTTACTGTGCAAAATGTTGAATTTGATCTTGAACTGGCCTAAAATTTAACCATCTATGATAAAAAGATTCAACCTTCTTCTCAGCATTCCTGAACATTTTCAAGAGGGGAGTGTCGAAATTCTTGGGCTTCCATATGCCTACTCAACGGTTTTAAGGGTTAGAAAGCTTGAAAGAAATCAAATTAAAATCATTTTCATCCTTGAAAATTCGACAATAAGAATTTGATTGTAGTTCATAAAAAAATTTGGCATCTGAAATGCTATCACGATGACTAGAGCAATTCCAGCTCATACATGCAGCCATTGTTGGGTGGAGGACCTTATATATATGTTCTATTTGAATAATTTTTGTATATTGAATTTCATGACAGCTTTCCGAGTTTAAATTAATTTAAAGCAATCAAAGAATATAGATTCGATTGCTCATGAATGCTAATCCGCTTAATTGAGCAGATACAAATCATTTCTATTTTATTTAAATCAATATTTTTCCAAAATATATCCTATATTTTTCTTGCAATACTGCGTAATAAATTATTTTCTGCTAGTTTTACAGGTGTGGGACTTTTTTTCTTTCTCGAGTTGGAAAAGGCAAACATTGTGGGATTTTCAACACATTAATATTCTATGAATACAAAAAATATGTATGCTGTACAGCGCCCAGAAAACCCTTCCTCAAAAGACAAGAAACTGACAAAGTTAGGAAAAAGGAAGCTGCTCAACTCAGAACTTCTCTTGCTTCTCTCAACGAGGTTCTCAACGAGGTTCTCAACGAGGTTCTCATCGAGGTTCTCAATGAGGTTCTCAAAGAGGTTCTCAACGAGGTTCTCAACGAGGTTCTCAACGAGGTTCTCAACGAGGTTCTCAACTTGGTTCTCAACGAGTTTCTCAACGAAGTTCTCAACGAGGTTTTTAACGAGGTTCTCAACGATTTTCTCAACGAGGTTCCCAACGAGGTTCTCAACGAGGTTCATAGAGCCAGTCAGGCTGGTCATAAATGAAAAAGTCACCCGCATTATGGGCCGAAATTGGCTAGATCCCAAATGAAAATTATGTCATAATACCGATTTTGAGTCTTTGCAATAAATTTTAATCTCTAATTGCAATAAAACTATATAATCAGCCAATCAGTAAATGGTCAGGTACAGACCACCAACATTATTTAATAAGTTGGTCTAACCTAAACTTAGGTTAAACCTGAACGTATGATTTAGTCGCTACAGTGCAAGAAATCGTACGCCATGTTAGCGCAGTACTAATTGACAAAGCTTAGCTCCGCACAGCCAACCACTGCAATCAGGACGATCTAAGTTAAAGCCTTTAACGTTATTGGAATTGATCGTGTTCCTGAGTGATATATTGTTTTACCCATTATATGTATTGTTCTATAAATTTTTCAGTAACAACATCTTATAGGTTATTTCTTCTCACCTTTAATGTGAAATGAAGAACAATTCTCAATCTCTTTACCACCGCATGACTGAACTGCCCGGAAAGAATGTCTGCCGCCAAAGATCCTATTGCAAAAAAATTATTGATAAATATCGTCATAACTACGTGGTAATTAAAGTATCAATAAGGACTAATTTCTAATGATAAAACCTTCGTTTAATTCATCCCGTTCGTTGGCATAAAAATTAAATTCTTCGTCTCTCAGAAGCCCGTTATGAAGATAAGCCTGTGAAAGGAGCGTTTCCTAATGGAGGCAAGAGCTTCTGATCACCAGGAAACAAAGTTCACCGCGGATATCATTTTTGAATTAATGGACTCATTCTTACATTGATGACTCGAGTCTTCTCACTGATGAGGCTCGAGCTCGCAGAAAGAAATTGCTCGGTTGGAACGAAAACTTCTTTTGAAAGATTCGTGTGCATCGGTAAGGCCTCGATCTAGAGGGGCTTCCCTCGAGACTCATAGGAGCATTTGGGCAAATTCGTAGCACTTTCGCCCGATGCGTGACTGCCATCCAGAAACGTGATTCATAGCAAGATCCTCCTATAGCTAGCAATGCACCTTCTAAAAAAATAATTTAAATCCAATTCGCGCAACGACTGCTCAACAAAGCAGGGGAGATGTGTTACTTTAGATCAATGTTAAGCATGTTAGTCGGGTCTGTTTTCAAATAAATTCTACAAGCGTATTGAAAAAAAACTTGCACCAATTTTTCAGACATTTATTGAACGACCTTATACGTCTAACTGAAAACTTAAATCGGATTATTCGACGGTAGATATTGATACATAAGTACAGGGTGCGGCGCGGGAACTTACTTATTTGAATTGCGCGCCACGTGGCGGCCATTAGTCCTAGGAAGGTGGCGCCATGCGCAATATGGTGCGCGGGCTATGAAGTTTTTCGTCCACTCAGTTCAGTTGCGACCATGCAGTGGTCGAGAGAGGAGCGCGCGTTCGCAGTCTCTTAGGTCACCTACAAGATGTAATATTCAAGAATTAAACTTGTAAGTAAACCCAACGAAACTTTAAATGTAGCTCTTTGTAAAAAAGAAAGAATTAAAACGCTATCTTTAATACTTTTTACTTTGTGATTTTTTTAAAAGAGTAAGTTCCCACGCCGCACCCTGTATAAAGTCCAAATATTTATCGAATTTTCTAAATCTATACCCACTCAGGATTGAAAGTCAAATGCGTTTTCAGGACGATTTTTCAAACGGGTTAAACTTAATTGGGGTTCGATACTATAATTCGAATATTTGGTAGTTCATATTATTTTAAGGCTGAACATAACCTTACTATTTATCTTTTTCCCATAGGTATGAAAACTCTCAAAAATAGCCCTGAACATCAGATGTGAATAAATTTTGAATATGAACATGACTTAATTTGTTAGCTTTAATTTTAAGGATTTCCAAAAGAGATCACAACTTCTGTGACGGAGATAGCTTTAATGAAACGAAATGAGAGCCAAAAAACCTTTATTTGACGCTAATGAATAGGCTATATTTTTAATAGCAATGAAGCAGAGCTCTATTTCAAGCAAGGCTACATTCTAGCCGCGTAATTCAATAGCCTTTGAGAATTTAAATAACGTCAGAGAGCGTCCAAGCAGCATGGCTAAACTTGACCTCAATGCATGCAAATTGTTGGGCAAAAACTTTCATTCAGCTTTTATTTTAAGTTATTAAATTTTCAGTGTGGAACAGATATTGAATCCAATCGCTCAATTCATGAAAATAATATTTTTATAATACGAGCATAATAGAAACAAAAATATTTGGTTGAAAACTTTCGTTAACAGGGTTCAAGAAGTTATCTTATTCAGTATACATATTTAATATGATTAAGCGGAGTATAACTAAACTAAGTTCGAAAGCAAAAAACCCTCATTAAAAATATGATAAAACACTTACATTAAGACACCAATGATAATATTGATGGACTCTCCAATTATACTTTAACACCTCTCGGAAAAAATTATAATGCTCAAAATAATTGTTTGTTTACCAATAGATCAAACTTTCATTCTGGCATTATTAGGTAGCCATTAGTTTGTAAAATTATTCACTATAACATAACACATGAAAATTCAAGTCGACATCGCGCATAAAAAATTCTTACGACGTATTCCCGAATCGAGAAATTCAAGTTAAACTATCAGTGCCTAGCATCGTCAGTCTGATGCCTGCATCGACAAATGATGAAATTTAAATTAAATAGTTCAACCGGTGCTCATGTGAACCCTTGTTCCCGGAACTGTGATTCAATGATATGTTGGATACCGGATTTATTTACTATGTAACTGTATTTTGGATACCGGATAATTTTTCTCTGCAATTGTATGTTGGATCCCGGGGATACCTACAGTCCGATTGTATATTGGATACCTGGTATATTTCTTATAGAATTTCATGGTTGAATAATCGGGGACATTTACTATGCATGCAATGGTATGTTGGATACCAGGGATGTTTACTGGACGCGGACATCGGTGAAGTAGCCGGTGTAGATTTCCGAGTATGACTTAACGATGGTGGCACTGTAAAATAATAAATACATACTTTGGTTCGCACAGTTTATATTAAAAAAATGCCGTAATTAAAGATAAACGACCACTGGCTGAAGAACTCCGTGAAATGGCGAAATTACGTTATGGACAATTATTATTGCTAACTATTAAGCTTGATTGAATTAAATGATATTTTCTGAATATTTTTTTACCAGTTTTACATTTATTTTTTTCTGGAAAAAGAAAGGAGCTATTGTTTTGACGTCGCACTATATAATATACAAATTATGAACATTATTAAAATGAATTACTCACACAATCCTGTACATGCCGGGCTGCTTAGGAGCGCTCCATTGAAGCTTCACGGAGTTGACGCCGTTGCCGGAGAACACGTGGGTTGCGGTGTCCTGTTATTGTATAATATATATTTTACATTACATTTAAACATACATTTTGAGCTCCCCAAGAACTTAAAAGTTGAGAAAACGCTAAGTAAATTTGCCATATCTTTTTAAGTGAAGATATAGTGAATTTACATGAAGTTTTCATTGCGTTTATCTTTTTAAACTAGTGATGTAAGCAGGAGGGGAAAAAATAAGTTATTGCCCATTATAACAATGGTAAAAAGTGCAATTATATTTTTATTATTTGTTATAATTGTTACGATTTGACTGACTATGGGAAGAGCAACTGAATTATCGAAAACGCGACTACCAAATAATTCACGAGATAAACGCAGTTTTTGCTCAGCAAGTTGATTCACCAATAAAGGGCAAACTATCGGTAGCCGCATATATTATCCAAAATAATAATAAATATTTAATAATACTAATCAAAATTAGACGTATTTTATGAATACGATTGTAATATATAGAAGAAAGGACAGAGCCATCGAAAGATAACCACATACATAACATAATATAACATATTGATCTCGGCGCTGAAGTGTAGGCCTGATGTGGCCTGTCGCCGATTCTTTTCCTTTTCGTGCCTTGATCACAGAAGATCTAATATCGTACATACATGTAATACAACAAACAAACTAAATTGAGCTGTAAAAAACTTATTTTAGTTGAACCTATGTAAGAATACAATGAATATAATAATAACATTAAGAGAATAGCAATACAACTAACGTCGGGAGCGTTGCAGTCGAGAGTTTGGTAGCCGGTGCCTGGCAGGAAGCTTGCGCCACCGTTGTTACCCTGGGCGTCCATTGCGCGCACGATGAAGCCCTTGAAGGGCGCTCCGGAGATGCTCACTGAAGGAAACATTCACTTCAGTTCAAGATGAGATATTGCGAAATTTCCGTGATTATTATTATTATAATGTGAAAGAGAAATTGCAAAATTTCCGTGATTATTATTATTATTATAATTTTAAAGAGAAATTGAGAAATTTCCGTGACTATAATTATTATAGTTTTAAAAATCAGGTTGCATAATGGAAGTTTCGTAACACACAGTGGTGCTTGCTGAGGGAAAAATCTTCATTAGTGTTCATCAGTTCAAAAAGAGTAATTGAAAATTTTCGTGTCGCTTATTATATTATTTCAAATCAAATCATGCAATGAAATTTTATTGATTTATTGTTATATATTGTTCTTCCGCAATTTGTGGAATTATAACAATCCATAAATGTATACCGTACGTAGTAGGTTAACATAGCGCTGCTTCTATGGTAAACAGACACTGAGCGAAAAGAATAAGGCGATAGAAAGCATGCCAAATATCAAGGCTGTGAACAAATGCCCCCAAAAATTCTACCAAATTAAAAAATTATGTTAAGAAAATTATTATAATTACCTGCGCCTATATATCTATAAGTTTGTTTTCTATGATCATATCGAGTGTTGAAATGGATGACGATTTAAATTAATAAAATTATTTAATCTAATTCACCTGTAGTCGCGGCTCCAGGAGCGACTCTAGCGGGCGCATCAAGGGTGTAGGGAGGCTGGCCACCGCTGGTGATGGTCGTGCCAGGGCCGTGGTCAGGCGTGAGGGAGTTGCATGCGGACGACGGGGCGCCGGCGCTGTGAGCGTTGCTGTAGCCCAACAGCAAAACCAACACCGAGAACCTGAGGGACGATTTGGAGAATGAGATATGATTTGAAGAAAATATACCATACAATAAAAAAATATAACTCAGTACTCACTGCAGTGAGTGACAGAGAGCGCATTCTCTCGTCGACGAAAACGTGGATAAATAATAATAAAGATAATAATAAAGATAATATCTTATGTTGGGTATACAAGGTTATTCGTTTAATAACTCTTGTAGTATTAAAACCTCGTTAATCATCGCTCAGAATTTGGAGCTATGATCAGTGGATTCGTTCCCCACGAGGCTGCAAAAATTTGGCAATAACAAAGCTTGTGATTAGAGCGTGAACGTGAAGGAGTTCAAAACAAACCCCAAGATTCAGGATATTGATATTTAGTCATATTATATATGTATTTTTAGTTAGTAGCCATATAGTAAGATTCTGTAAAACTTCGATACCAGCCACTTAAATACACTTATCAACCCTCTGAGCAAATTGAATCGAAAATTTTAAATCATTTAATTTATACCGGATACACAAAGGCAGATATTTTATACCCGTTTTGTGAAAATTCCATGTCAAGTTCCAGAATCACACTCCGGCAATCGGGTTTCGGTGCAATCGACCGCCAGGTAAACAGATTACGGTTTCAGCGAAGCGGCCGCGTAGGTTTAGTGGCAGCTTCTCAAGAGGAAACTAGATCTGCTTAAGCCTTGCCACTCAAAGACCGGTCATTGGTGGTCAATAATACTAATACTAATTATTTATGTTAAGTTTATTTATTTACACTTTGATTCTGAATGATGTTGATTATCAAATGAAACCAGTATTGTGTAACCAAGCAAATAAGAATGACTCATTAAGCATTTAAGCATTTTTCATCGAATTAATTTTTAAATTAAATATGTCACCTGATGATTTAAGAATTCTTCAGCTGATACTTCTGATGAACCCGGTCTAAAATCACAGTATCGATTTTGGCTAGTAAAACTTGGACTTGGTTTTGTGCATTTGATAAAATAAATCAAGACAGCGCATTCAAAAATTATTTCTGTTCAGTTTTTTTTCAGAGCGATTTTTTTTACTTGGAGTGCCATTGGAAATAAAGAGAATGGATGCATTTTAACTAATAAATCATTCAAATTATTGTTTCTTTAAAGCAAGAAGGTAGGTTAATGATTCATCAAACGATTGCTCGAAACTAAAGCATAATGATGTGCCAAAACGCACTCGGCGTGTTTCATTTGCAGTGATTTCATTGAACTTCTCGCTCTGTTTATGGACATTAGGCAGGCATAACTTTAGACGCTAATATTGGACGTGCGCTAATATTAACGATCGACTCAATGTGAGTTCCTAAGCTATTTTCATCTTTTTAAGAGCATGCATATGCCTTTAGAAGACGACAGTGCATAAAAAATGATAAGTCATGAGCGTGTGCTGCCAATAGTGACTGCGCATTACAACTCGTGGTTATGTAACAGGATTTAAGAACAAGAATACGCGAAATTTAAGGCTAAAATGCCGCAAAATCGCATATTTGACGAAGATTTGAAGTAAATATCAATGAACAAATTACACTGACTTCTATATTTCAACACTTGCACTTAATTTAACAAATAGATGTAGATACTTGAAGACAAAGAGATTAGGTGCAGCCGCCTGGAGCCTCAGGACTGGTCCGGTAAGTTGCAGATCTTGAAGGTCAAACGATCGACTTCTCTGAACCGCCGCAGGTCTTGACTCGATCTAGTCCCGCGTGCTTGGGTCCTCGCTCGTTTTTACCCTAGTTGATACACGCTTGAAAAACCCGGCGCGAATAATATATAGGCTTAATATTTATCTTGCTAGGAGACTGGTAATCAAAACGCGTTAAAATATGGAAGAAATTAGCTGAGTGAAAAAATTGAACGCTCTAAACAAGGAGGATGGTTACTGCGACACGACTCTTTCCTATAACAGACATATGAAATAACGTGCATATTTCTTATTATAAGTTAGAATTGTATTGATTTATGGGCCTTATTTTTATTTTTTTGACACATGAATAAAGTATAAAATTTTACGATTGTTTGCGAAATTAGTGATGCAGGCGAAATTTAAATCTGATGCTTCATTAAATTCTCCTATAATACTTAATTCAGTAATTATTTGAATTAAATTCTTAAGGAATATTGTGCTCGGCTAAAATATGCTAAAAGTTCGTACTGTATGATTGTACCTATAAAAGTGTGATTTTACAAGTTACAGTGTCAGCCTAGAGACGAGCTCGTGTCGTCAGTTTTTATGATCTGAGAGGCGGTCAGCGCAGGCAGCGTCCGTGGTGCTTGGAAAGGTTGCACATGCAATTATTGTACTGCTCACGCGAAGGTTGCATGACCTTTAGCATGCAAAATTTTTTCATAATATTGATTGCAACGAGGAAGACAGATATGACAGAATACGATAAAATAATTGGCTATTTCACACAGTGTATTAATGCTCAGCAGATCACTTTGCCTTAATGTTAACGTGTATAGAAAATATAGTTTTTTCACAGTTATAGACGCAATAATGTCTAAAATGTCGCACATTTTTTGTCTGCTGCTTAGAGTGTGTCGCAAACTAATCTCGTGATGGCTCCTCTGAGACGTTCTTGCTCCTCCATTGAAGCGTGTTGTGATCTACTAGCTAAATATCACTTCACTAGGACTATTTGATTATAGTGAGGAGCACCGGTAAGTAATTAATTTATTATAATCCAATTACTGACCTTATTGAACACTTGACGGACGTTTTGGATACCGAAACAGGTTCATTTGCAGTTGAAACTTTCTATTTATGATGTTCTGAATTTGATAAAGGGTTTTTACGACACAAGATATTACATATCTGGGAAGTTGTTGAACGAACTTATTATTACGTAACAGAATTTGGGCTAAGCTATTTTGTAAGCTAATTTGGGCAAAGCCTAAGCTTTGCGTGGAAGATTCGCTACTCCTGGCATGAGGTTATTCTAGGTATGCATGACCAACTGATCGAAATCAGTTGTGGTCAGAATCTATACTGCTTGAGTTTGTAGTCGTCTGAGAGTATGACAAGAGTTGGCCGAGTTTCGTCACGAAGATCTTGCAAGCTGCCCAGAGGCTGCCCGTCAAACCCAGAGCCGAAACGGACAAAGAGCGTCTATCTGATTTACGTGCTACCCGAGTCGTAGGCGGCACCTATTTCAGAGTCAGAGCCACACCTAAATTTTGTTTGGGTAGCTCTTGAATTGCTTAGCGCTTAATTTATTGCATCAATTATACAACTCAATATCAATTTCTCTAAATTCAATATAGAGAGATATTTTATAACGCTTCAGAATGCAGTATTACTGTAGTGTAATTGAGAAATGTAAAATACCCAACTAAACTAAAAGATATCGATTTAACATGAACAAAAAATAATATTTGGTAACACATCAAAATGTTAAACATTCTGTTAGACAAGACAAAAATTCACTGAAATTTCATAAAAAATGTAGTAAACACATGAAGAAAGAAAAAACTCGCCTGTGTAATCTTCTGAAGACATGCACCCGGTGCACGGATCAATGGAACGTGTCTTCAAGCGTACAGATCACGAGGGACCAAAATTTTGAAGAAGTTAGCTGTACTTGACAACGCGAGCGCACATCAAAATTGGATCGCCTAAGCAATATGGGCTTTATAAGACATTCGCGAACGCTGAAAAGCGATGTTCGTTTGGCAATTTATTTTCCTATAAACTACGAATTTAAATTCTTCTTATGTTACTGAACTGTAAATTTAACTTTGAATCATTTACGATATGAATCTATCTTCATCCGGATGTTTTTTCGCCTTAGAATTCAGCATTGTAAAAAAACTACAACTTTAATGTCCAGAGAAAATGCTCGACAAAGTGGTCTACCACAATGATTGGTTGAGACTTACGATACTAAACGGTAAATATAATTTTTATCGTGATTAACTTAAAAAATTTAATCGGTCGTTCAAATAACTTGTATAAAAATTATTTTAAAATAATAATATAGCGGGCTAAGTTGCAATGTGCGATAGCTAGTACTAGTTGGCATCATAATGAGTTTCAGGTAATATGTTGATCAATTGATTATTAAAGGAGAAAACTATTTGGAGAAATATAATACGACATCATAAATGAATAAAAATTTTAAAGATTCTGATAGCTTGAAAATTTGTAATTTCGTACTTAAGAATAAAATATTATTTAATCCTTCGTTCAAGAAAAATGGCTCTAATCCAGAAAATATCAAAACAATGTGAAATTTCTATTGAGCTAACAAGTTTTACGCAGTTAACTAAAAGTTAAAGAGCAATAATAGTGCTAATATAATAATAAAAAAATCATAATGGTGAAAAACACAACCATCACACGTGTTATGTATCCATGTGTTGTTTGCTTCATACGAGTGCGTTCTCACGCGTTTTATGTGTCCATGTGTTGTTTGCTTCATACGAGTACGTTGACCCCGGCATGCAGGTAAGCTGCTACGACCTGTTCTCCAGGTGAGGTGAAAGCCTTGGGTCGCTCCAGCGCCCGCTGCATGATGTGCCGTATTCATGTTCAGGGAGCGGAGCGCTCATCGTTATTAATTTATTCTCATGATTATTTGCTTGGGTATGGCTCCTGAATTCAATAGCGCTCACGGTAAGGCAACATTAACTATTACTACTTTACTCATATCTTGTGATCCAAGTGATACATGAATTCAAAAGATAAGATAACGCCAAGTAAATTCGCGACATCTTAATAGAAAACTTTCTGAGGCTAGCTCCATCATCGAAAAAAAATATATGGAATAAAAATGCAATTTGCAAGGAAAATTATCGTTATGCATGTGATATTTTGCAATGAATTTAATATGCAAACTTACCAGTGTATTTTTATTGCGGGACTATGCGCAAGAAGATCAAGGCTGTTGTATTGCAAGTATTAATAAAAATTTCTTATTCTTTTTCTTTCCAGCAAAATAAACTTCCCTATAGCATCTCTCCTCCAGAAAATATTCCTGAGAATAAGATCTTTTTTATCACATTATCATTTAACAAAAGACTATAATCGTGTGAAATTTTCTTACTATATAAAACAATATAAACAATTTGATGCACAATAAATGGAAAAACAACGTGTGCCGTGCTAGCAAGCCCAGATGCATCCAGCAATTTTCATACAGAAGTTCATTTAAACTTTTTCTTTTTATTGAATTCAGAGTCACCGCCTCGGGTAGTCATACAAAAATAAGACAGTACCTATGAAAGTAAATTTCAAATTTATTTAGGCTATTTTCATGTTTAAATGGAGGATTAAATTAAGAGCGATGATGTGCACGAAAATTTCACAAAAATGTTTACCTTGTTTTCCAAGAAACATATAGAATATTTATGCTTTTTCTTGCTTTTTTCAGTTCTTCAATTGGCGGCTTGCTATAAGTGCAAGGTTATAGGTCGCTTTAGAATTTGTACGGGAAAATATTTAAAGTATAATTGATAATAATCATATTTTACCAACTGGAAGAGGAAAATAACGTAAAAAAATTTAAAATGCAGAAAAAAATGTAGATATTTTTTTGTGATGAATTTTTACACAAAATGAAAAAAATACGCTTCTGTAGTGATAAATAAAACAATACGCGAGGAAATAATCTTAAACAAAATACCTATAACATGAACACGTACAGGTATAAAATTTATCCGAGTTTCGGACGATTATTAACTGGGTTATTAATAGTACTAATTGATTCATCAGGAATGAACCTCAAGCTGGACTAGAGGTGAAATTCGGTTTCAGATGTGTCATTGTTTTTGTAAAATTCGAGGTTGTCCGTGGTTTTACTTAGAGGGAAAAAGTAAATTTTTTGGTACTTTCAACCCAATGTTTTTATTTATGATTGCAACACATTCAATCTATAAATAAATTGTCCAAAGATGAAATTTCATTTTTTTAAATAAATGGTTTAAGATCTAAATATATGCAAAGAAAAATAAGTCGGACAAGTGTGATGCCAAAAAATAAAACTCAGTGGGTACTCACTGCAGTGAGTGACAGAGAGCGCATTTTCTCGTCGACAAACACTTGAGGTCGCGGACGGACAGACGGACAGACAGACAGACAGACGGACATGGCGAGCACAATAGTGCATTTTTTCCATAAATGAGAAAATGCGCTAAAAAGAGGTTATGTGAGTTATTCCAAGAAATAATCCCGGTCATTCAATTGGCAATCAAGTACAATAAAAATCTACGTTCTCCTTTGTTGAGAGGAAGCGTCTCACAATTAAAGAAGTATAATATTTCAATAAACAAGAGCAATCAGTAGAATCGACGAGGATTTAAGTGAACTTTCATAAAGCTTCTTATTTTCAGATTATTCGTTCCTTATTACATGCAACTGAGGCTAATGGCTTGATTTTTAGCTCGTACCCCATCACCATAGCTTCCCAATAAAAAGTAACTGGTGGAGCAATACTTGAAGCCTTCTTTATTCTGCACAAGAACGGTAAAAGCTTTTTCTTCTATTTTATTTCTTTGTATATGAATGGTAGTAACTAATATTTGAACGAAATTAAATCCTGCCCTCATTTTTTAAATAGTATATATTTTCATCATTCGACATTGTTAACAACTCTATTAAATTCTTTCAAAGCGTCATATGTGTATGCGATATGCTATTTTTACATCCTGATTATATGTATTGTCATGGTGATCACTTGTTCTGCAAGCGAATGTATGCAACAATGTACGTATATTAATCGATAAATATAATTTGTTGAAAGTATGCGCCAGGTTTCAATCAAGTTCATCCTTATTTTGATTCGCTATTGATAGCAATACATTTAAGGAATTCTACGTGTGAAGTTAAGAATTCTCTTTTGGTCTTTCACTGGTCGATTTTTTTTTTGTTTTTTGAGGTTTCCGTAAATATTAGGAAACATTGTGTGGTCATATCACCCTGAGGGATTTAAGAATCCGATGCCTCGCCGACCACAATCTGTCATAGCGCAACACACGCACGGCAACCTTGGTCTGAAATTGTTCTATGAAACCGAGCGAGTTTCCGAGTGAAAATAAAATGCTTTACTTCGAGCACGCAATCGTTCCATCCGAATTATGTAGTCAGACGTGGATAGCACGGCCGCTCCTTCTGTCAGATGAGTTCATCTAAAATTCTATCACAAAGCCAAATGTCACGTTTCAAAACTGCCAACAATGCCTGCCTGGAATTGAGACAGCCTTAAATGTGGCCTTACAGTCAGACTTCTAGGAGATATTAATTTCAGCAGACGACGGTATTGAGAAACGCTGAAATTCATATGCAGAAATATTTTGGTGGCAGATCTTGATATCCTTGTTATTAATTCATTAATTTTTCTTGCAAAGCTCAGGTTTAGAAATTCTCCATCGATTATGGGGGAATGATTCATACCTATAATATTGTTATTGGCTTTGTATTCAACTTTGGAAACATGATTTTTCGAATTGTTCATGATTAGATTTAATTTTTTCAATGCACAGTTGTACTGTAAAATGTCGTTCAAAACTAACGCATTTCAATGGTGCAGACGTACATGCCCAGACATTTGCAGATGTACACAGACACAACTTGTGTTCCTGTTGTACCTAGTTTATTTTCACGCCTATTCAATAATTTATATTTCGTTTAATTTGCAATGTATTCGTGCATTCGTTATTTGGAAGGGCAGAAGTGAAGGGATGACTGAAGCAGTGATCGCTCTTCATGGTGAAAGTCATTATGGTATCTAGCTGAGACATGAGCTGCAGTGAAGGTTGGCAGGTGTCGGCATGATAAATCATGGAGTGATATTTGAACCTGGGTCAACATATACTAAACAAACAATGATTCACGAGGATAAATATGTAAGCTATAGGTAGAGGCTTCAACTATAACCTCCATTCATATATAAATTCTTATAACTGGAGAAGAACTTAGCAAATGGAAACAATTTGCCAGGAATTATTACATTCATTTTGACCCACTAGAGCTGTATATGTGAATGGTTAATGTCTTTCACTTACACAAAAATTCATTTCTATGTATACAAAATTTTATTTCTATTCGCACAAAAATTGTATTTATATGTACACACATGTTTCAAACATTCGTATAAAATACTGCATTCACAGATTGAATAACTCCACCTCATCTTGGAAGATGAACAAAAATGCTTGAGTTAACAGGTTTGCAGTGCAGAATAAAATGCGGAATCAGTGTAAAAAACTTCACCAGAACCAAACCGGTATTTGTGACCTTATGTGGTGCAGTCGAGAACAGGTATGCAGGCACGAGAATCTTTTGCGATGCCTTAATCTTTTAGTGCACAAGTTAAACCTCGGTAAGTCTTTTTGTTCATTCCCTACGCAATGGACCAAGCCTACAACCGAACCCGCTATGAAAAGCGAACCGAACAAAAAAATGCTAGTGTGAAAAAAATGGCCGAATTTTAACCAAGATAAAAAGACTACGGATATATCGGAAGACTAAATACTTGGTAGGAATAAAATTTCTGAATCGGGTTGTTTTCCATTTAATTTGAATAAATTTAGCTGGTAGGTCACGGTAACTAGTTTCTCTGTTGACTCATAGAGACCATAAAAACAGGTTGAAATAGTTTATAATGTCATAGAATATAGAATATAAGGTTGAAATAGTTAATAATAATCAAGTTGATAGAAAAAAGCTGAATCTCTTTGCGGATACCAAATGGATTTTCTACTCGAAAATGCAAAAAAAATATATCCAAAGCGGGGCCAAAATTTTAAAGAAATACGCGTCTTGATCAGAGTATCTTTACGAAATTGACAGCTGAACTCATTTCATTGAGTCAGTAAGTGAACAAAATCGAATTCAGTCAGAAACATTGAATTGCCCGTTAAGTTTACATTGCATTGCTTGCCAAATGTTTAACTTATATTTAAATATAAACGCGCAAACTACTTTCATGGTGAGTAATAACGAGCTAGGCTGCAGATTGGTTGACAGGCATAAGTTAAAGAAAATATAAATCAGTACTCACTGCAGTGAGTGAAAGAGCGCGCATTTTCTCGTCGGCGAAAACGTGAAGTCACGGACAGACGGACAGGCAGACGGACATGGCGAGCACAATAGTGCATTTTTTCCATAAATGAGGAAATGCGCCAAAAACTAGACTAAAAACTGAAAACTAAACTAAAAACGAAACTAAAAACTAAACTAAAAACTAAACTGAAAACTCAACTAAAACTTTCGTTTCGTCGACGAAAACGTGAAGTCACGGACGGACGGACGGACATACGGGCAGACGGACAGACGGACAGACAGACAGACAGACAGACAGACAGACAGACAGACGGCAGACAGACAGACAGACAGACAGACAGGCAGACAGACAGACGGACACGGCGAGCACAATAGTGCATTTTTTCTATAAAGAGAAAATGTGCTAAAGAGAAAATGCGCTAAAAATAGCAACCAGAACTCCGGCATTCGGAAGCAGCTTCTTCATCTCTGAAGTTGCAACTATTTGATTGAAATTTCACGAAATGATACGGAATTTAAGATTAGTAAGTTTGCACAGTTATAATGTATATCGATCAATTATATTAATTTATTTTTTTTCTGTTTTCCTTTGCATTCAATTCGAAGAATTTGGACCACCTAATATTTTACAAACAAATAGCGACATCGAAATTATTTATCGAAGTATGGAAGTCGTTGTAGTATGTTATTGAGAATACGAACGCTGGCATTGTTAAGGAATAGGAAAAGAACATTGATTAAAATTTAATTTCGTGAGTACTGTAATTTAAGGAATTAAGCAACAGCAAACTATGCGCTAATTTTTTTGTGAAATGGCTATCAACTACTAAATAAACTGATGGCTCACTGGCACCGGTACAGCGACTTCGATCTCAATACCGACCAAAAGTTGTCTGAAAAACAGGTTGTAACTGACCTGAGAAGAGCCATGTTTATGCAGAGGAAAGCGACGTCGTAACACTTGAGCAGAACGAGGTAGACTGCAGACACCCGGCCTGGACGGTGCCTTATATAGCGGCCGGGCGGCGCAGCTCTGGAGCTGTGACGTCTGCTACTGAGAAGCAACATGCACTTACTAGTTTTTCATGCTCTTATGTTCTTTAATTATGTACAAAACTAAAACTAAAAACAAATCGTACACTTCATCAGGAAATGTTGTGAGCTTCTTTAAAGGGTTGGTTCAGTCCCAAGAACTGACTGCAAAAAAGAAGTGTTCCTTATCTATAATTTTGCATCGATTCTCTGGTAGCCAAATAAGTCAGGTAATTATCCGCCATACAAGGACCGCTAGTTTTTCTCATTGCTGTTTCCATGAATTTCGTGGGGCGTAATATCGTCAAACTATAGACCCTAGTGGTGCTTACATATTAAGTTAGTATACCTATTATTTGTGCACGATTGTTTTTTTTTTTTCGACAAAAAATCATTGAATTTTACGTCTATCACTTCTCTGTTATTATGATTGTAGTTTAATGTAACTACATTTGAACGAAAATGTCTCACGCAATTTCATGGGTTGATGAACGAATTAAACACATTAATCTGAAATGTTGACTCATGAAGTTGGAATAAAAATTTATTAAAGTATTTGCGATGTTTATCACCGAAAGGATTATCGAAAGCGAGTATTTTTATCAAAAAAATGCTAATTGAAGCCAAGTAAAAAGTTAATTTATGAATTTTCAAGAAAGCTTGTTGTATTAAAATGTTAGATTTGTTCATTCGATCGGCGCTGAAGCTTCAAACATAATCTAATTTTCATGTACAATGAGTTCGTCAAGGTGGAGCCCGTTGCTCTGAGAATCAATAATTATAATTAATATATTATAATAATTAATGAAATATTCAACCCGAACATAGGAGATGAGGTCACGTTTAACGGCTCGGGTTTTATTGCAGTTTAATCGAGTTTTTTTTCAGCAGTATTTTCCCTAACGGTTAATAAAAATAAAATCTCAAATTTTGACTGTTAACAGTTGCAGAATGGCAGCTGCAAGCGTTGCAAATTTCAATAGCCGATGCTGACTACAAATATTCAAATACATAAAATTATTTATTGAATAACGGAATTAGCAAATATCATTCCATATATTTTCCTTTCGTATTGGAATGCAAATGATGCTCTTCCTAATAAATGACAAAGAAACACATAGAAACATCGAGTCAATGGAGCCATTAAAGCAGAAAAAATGAATTTGCACGGAATGATTTTGCAGCAAATATTTGATTCATTTATCACAAAGTTGAAATAATGAAGAATTTTTTAAAATTTATCAACAATTTTAAAAGTTTGTACCTTCAAGAACTTTATAAAAAAATTGGTAACTTGGCGTGTTTTTTAACGTAACGTGAGTTATCTTAAGTAGCGTGTTAAGCAGAATAATACAATGCTGAATATTTAAAATTAAAAACAAATTAGGTTCTGTCGTAATGTCATAAAACCCATTGCGTTGCAGCCATATAATGTCACACATTTTTTCTGTGATAAAGAATGAAACTTAGAAATAGAACTAATTCATTGAAACCTTATTTCAAATTTTTCACATTTGAAAAGTCGAGGGATTGCCAAAATCAATATGCCAAAGTTATATATTATCAACATGTTGGTAAAAATGACGGCAGTACTCACTGGACTTGGTGGACGCGGAATGATTCTCAAGAATGAGAGTAAAGGGCTACGAGACTGAGGGTTGAGAGTCATGAGACTGAGGGTTGAGAGTCATGAGACTGAGGGTTGAGGGCCATGAGACTGAGGGTTGAGAGTATTGAGACTGAGGGTTGAGGGCCATGAGACTGAGGGTTGAGAGTAATGAGACTGAGGGTTGAGGGCCATGAGACTGAGGGTTGAGAGTCATGAGACTGAAGGTTGAGAGTCATGAGACTGAGGGTTGAGGGCAACGAGACTGAGAGTTGAAAGTCATGAGACTGAGGGTTGAGGGCCATGAGACTGAGGGTTGAGAGAAATGAGACTGAGGGTTGAGGGCCATGAGACTGAGTGTTGAGAGTCATGAGACTGAGGGTTGAGAGCCATGAGACTGAGGGTTGAGGGCCATGAGACTGAGGGTTGAGAGTAATGAGACTGAGGGTTGAGGACCATGAGACTGAGGGATGAAAGTCATGAGACTGAGGGTTGAGAGTCATAAGACTGAGGGTTGAGGGCAATGAGACTGAGAGTTGAGAGTCATGAGACTGAGGGTTGAGGGCCATGAGACTGAGGGTTGAGAGTAATGAGACTGAGGGTTGAGGGCCATGAGACTGAGGGTTGAGAGTAGTGAGACTGAGGTTTGAGAGTCATGAGACTGAGGGTTGAGAGTAATGAGACTGAGGATTGAGGGCCATGAGACTAAGGGTTGAGAGTAATGAGACTGAGGGTTGAGAGTCATGAGACTGAGAGTTGAGGGCCATGAGACGTAGGGTTGAGAGTCTTGAGACAGAAGGTTGAGGGTCACGAGACTGAGGGGTGAGGGCCACGAGACAAAATGGTCTGTTGTGGAGTTGTCTGCAGTGTTATGGTCTGTAGCGTAATGGTCTGTAGCGTAATGGTCTGTAGCGTAATGGTCTGTAGCGTAATGGTCTGTAGCGTAATGGTCTGTAGCGTAATGGTCTGTGTCAGTAGCGTAATGGTCTGTAGCGTAATGGTCTGTAGCGTAATGGTCTGTAGAGTAATGGTCTGTAGCGTAATGGTCTGCAGCGTAATGGTTTGCAGCGTAATGGTCTGTAGCGTAATGGTCTGTTGCGTAATGGTCTGCAGCGTAATGGTCTGGAGCGTAATGGTCTGGAGCGTTATGGCCTGTTGTGGAGTTGTCTGAAGCGTAATGGTCTGCAGTGCAATTGTCTGTGTTAAAGGTAAAGTTGAACAGAAAAGTTGGTGATTCCCGATGAAGGTGAGGCGTAGAAGGGATAACAGGTGATGTTGCACATGGTGGTGATGATCGACAGGTGATGATGATGGTGATGAGATGTTTACACAAGTGAAATCTCACCTGCAGCAGCAGCGGGGGATACCGAGTACAGCTGAGTAATCTTTTTAGATGTACAAAGTTACCCTGTTTATTCGCTTAGCAATTAGCGTGCCGGATGATATTATACCATCGCTTGTATCATCAAGCGAGAAGTGCTGGATGATATTATACCATCGCTTGTATCATCAAGCGAGAAGTGCAGGATGATATTATACCATCGCTTGTATCATGAAGCGAGAAGTGAGTTCACTTGTTCCGTGTAGCACTGATACGTCTTTTTTCCCAGCCAAACTGTTTAAAAATAACTCAGGTAAGGGCAAAAGTGCATCGATTTTCGGACAAAGTCTCATGAATTTCTCTGAGCGGCGGGCTCCTGCTTGTGAGCTCGCCACTTTATTTTGGCTGCAGCAGCGACTGGCGTCCTAATTTCTCTGCGTCAATAGCTGGTCAGGATGCGCAGATCCTTACGTACGATCCCTTATCCTGACTTTATTCCTTCGTGTACTGACGGTAATTTGCGTTACTTGGCTGCTAGGTAGGAAAAATTTGCGTTACCTGGCTGCTAGGTAGGAATAATTTGCGTTACCAAGCTGCTGGGTAGGAATATCATTCCCCAGTGTTAATGTACCCGTAGACAAAATGTTGATATATTGGTGTTGTGGATGCCCTGTTGTTCTCAAAAATGCATCAAAATAACCTCTGGGTTCATGGAAATTATGGTCTAATTAATCAGATTATGCACTGATCATTCAGTTGTGGCAGCGCCTTGTATGCAATATTTACTTCAAATTACACAGCTAAGAATCAAGTAAATATACATGGGTTGGTTTTGCTTATGCATTTATTGCCATCGTGGCCTTGAGCTTCAGTTCTGCTTGTGCTCAAAACGCACAATTTCTTCCCGCGAGTGGAGAGATTTTTGCTGTTTGTATGAAGACGCCAACCTCTGTGTATGAAGACGGCAACCTCTTTGTATGAAGACGGCAACCTCTTTGTATGAAGACGGCAACCTCTTTGTATGAAGACGGCAACCTCTTTGTATGAAGGACGGCAACCTCTGTGTATGAAGACGGCAACCTCTTTGTATGAAGACGATGACCTCTGTGTATGAAGACGATGACCTATGAAGACGGCAACCTCTGTGTATGAAGACGGCAACCTCTGTGTATGAAGACGGCAACCTCTGTGTATGAAGACGATGACCTCTTTGCATGAAGACGGTAACCTCTTCTCACGTAGTTAACCCAGCAACGTGGAACTGATGTCTTTGCACGTCTGGCTTTGATTTCTTGGCTTCTTTTTTGTAATATATTAGAGTTTACAGTAAAAAATCCGAATAACTCTGCAACTACAAAATAACTTGGTAGATACAAATAATTTGGCAGTAATTACATTAAATTCATTAAAATATTATAAAGAAATTTGCAGTAGGTATTATCATTGACAGTAGTATAATTATTGGCAATTATTAATTAATTGGCAGTCGATGACAATATTTAAAAACGAGTAACGTGTTTGAGTTTAATGACTCAGAACGAGTGTCGTAGGGGAAGAGACTGCATGAAGGGCCGAGTAAAAAGGCTTGGAATGTCGTCTGCTTGATTGTCCACTTCTTAATGCGCGATCTGAACCTGCTGTTCAATTTGAGAAGCTTGATCCGGCAACCGGGGCTTGGAGTCTCGTCAGGAACAACAGGCATGGCTTTCCTTGCTAGTTCAAGTGTTACTCTGACGGTTCTGTCTGGAACTGTGGTTCTCATACTAATGTATATATTACCCCATTGGTAATTACCTGTGGAGGAATGGAGAGAGCATGCAGGCTTTATGAAGTAATTATCATGGGGAGAATGATAGTCATACCTCTTGAAGTATAGTTACCCTAGTGGGAATGATAGTCATACCCTTTGAAGTAGTTACCATAGTGGGAATGATAGTCATACCCCTTGAAGTACATACCATAGTGGGAATGATAGTCATACCCCTTGAAGTAGTTACCATAGTGGGAATGATAGTCATACCCCTGGAAGTAATTTATTAAGTTCTCGGGGGCGATGGACGTTAAAATTATTGTATATAAATGCCAACAACGTTTTCAAACGTGATGTATGTTTATAATGGTATTTCATATTCATCTCATATTCAGTAGGTTAGTTAGACAAGTTAGTGCCCACTAAAGGGTGTATTGGCTTAATTTGCGTGTTAAAAATGTTAAAATCAAAAGTAAGATTTAGTTTTGCTGGATGAAATCGAAGAAATTTGCAGCCATCACCTGGACCACTTTATTCTTCTAATGCAGTTAAAATGTTATCGTTCTCCGTGCCACGTAACTTACGATAATTAATGATTTATAAATTGGTGTACCGTCAAGCCTACGCGGCTGGAAGTCACAAGTGACATTGAGTGTATAAAATATTGTGCGTCCGTCCATCCTGTATAATTGCATAGAAGCGCAATATACAGTTATAATGTTATATTAATCTAATTGTCTATGCAGATGCAAAACTGAGCTTATATATTTTATATATTAAAAAATTTTATTCTAATGCCCGCGTCAGAAATGGGCTTAGGCTGATGATTGTGAAATTCACATTCATTAAGTGAAAAAAATTGAATATATTATATATGTAGTAGGCATTTAAATAACTTGACTTTTTAATTATAGCTGCTCATCGAAAAATCTTCTTAACCTTTTATCGGGCAAGTTACCATATATGGCCACTAAAATTCGCGTCCCAAAAAACCCATCACTGCTTCCTCCAATCTGTGTTTGAGGCTTCATTATCATGTACATGCCAATTACTAATTATCTAAACATAAATATAATAGCCCAGAATTATAAAATTAGTATACGAGCAAATTTATGCCCAAAAATTAGTATACGAGCATTTAAATGAATAATTTGACTCGAATGATAAAACTGACGCTCTTCCGTTTTTTAAAAGGATGGAAGTTGCAAATTCTCGTTAATAAATTAAATTAACATGAGAAAATTGAATTAATATGAGGCAAGTAGTTACTGTTCAATCCTGAAGTTTTGAATTTATATTATATAATTTTTTAGCTTAATGAATGCATCAACTACGTATTACGCCTTCAATATGCCATATTTGTAAAAATTCATGGCGATAAATATATTTTAGAATAGAATAATAATTTATTTTATTGGTTGCGAAAGATAGTTAAATAATGAGCGCAAACACCGTAGAGTTTTTCGGCAAACAACTAGAATTTTCTGTTGAATATCAACGAGTGAAATACCGACCAAATCATAATAAAGCTGATAAAACCCTTGGCAGATAATGCATGGAAAGTTTGGCTATAAAGTTCATGGTAGTACAAATGTACTAGATGCATTTACGAAGCCTACATAAAATGAACTATACTCCAATACAACAGCGATGAAAAAATTTTGTAATTTGTACAAATCAACTATGATTATTTATCAACGCGTCAGAAGCAAAGATAATATATAACACATTTTTGTCAGTTCGCAGGGGCGACTTCCCTTGCGTAGGGCAGGGCAACGCTCGCTCACCCTCAGGAGCTTCAGTGCTGGTCCAGCTGTGCGAGTGAGCGCGTGTGCGACGCTCCAAGGAGCGGTGGCCTTCCTGGAGTGCGGGCAGGTTGAGGAGTTCATTAGGCGTGTGATACAAAATTTTTTAAACATTTTAATTCGTTTCAGTTTAACAAAATCCAAGAAATTCATTTTAAAGTAGTTGAAGTAAATGAATTAAAGTTTAAAAAATTACAATCAACATTGAAAACATCACATTGAGTAAAAAATTAATAAAATATAAGGCAAGAAAGCTAAGTGTAAAGTGCGTGCAACTTGTGAGCTCTTGATAGCATAGAAAAATAGAATGATAACAATAATGATTTAATTTTGGTACATATTATATTTTTTATTAAAACTTTTTTGGAGCAGCTGATAAACTTTTATTGCTTGGGAATCTCTTATTTGTCCGCAATAAATCATAAAGAGCAATAACATGCTTAACCTTGCGTTTATTTACATGCTTACTCGAACTGAACCTCATCATCATCATCATTTTCATTATATATATATATTAGAATCCCTAACAAAGCGCAGCTAGCTCGGCTCTGCTCGGGAGGTTGTTCACTAAGTTATAGAACTTCAGTTAACTACGTCATTCAACTTCAATTAACTAAGTTGTACAACTAGATTAACATATAACTTTTTAAACTACATTCCTTGTGTGATTAGCTTGTAGAAGATCGTATTCAATATCATGGTATCCATGATACCCAGCACGAAAGGTGAAGTGATAAGCGTAGAAAGGCATAGAAGAGATAGGAATGATTAGAGTGAATGATGTCGTGGAGATATGAATGATGACGTGGAGATATGAATGATAACGCTCAACTTCATCGCAAATTCATGAAGAAAAAACTTGAAATATTTACTTCTCAATATATGAACAAATTACTGAGCTGCTGGAAATGCTAGTTAAATATCCTTGATTTGACGCTCTAGCTAAAACTTAAATGTCGAAAGACGACAAAATAAAAACATGTATATATAATTTTTTATCCAATTTGAAAGGCGACAGGCATATAAAATTAAAATGATTCAAATTCAAAGTTGATCATACACATGCATTTCCGGAAATGAATAATTGCTTCCGAAGAATATAGGCTGGAAAATTAGCAAATGTTACCAACTAAGGTCGCAAGTACAGTAGAAAGCTTAGCACCATTAAATTTTTATACTGCAATGTAAAGGTGATGAAATTCCGTTTGAATCATTTATGATAACATTCGATTTCATGATTTCATGATGAGGACAATCACATTCTTGACGACATTCATATTCATGTATTCATGACTAAATCCGGTGGCGAAGAACTCATGTAACTTGCATGTCTTGTGTTCATGAAGGCTTCATGACACCCATCGTACGATGCATACATTTATTAGGAAATGCGCCTTAGAAGCGCATGTGAAGCTCATCCGAAAACACTTTTAAATATTTATCAGGAATCAAAAATTAATATCAATCTCCAAAATTTCCTCTCATTATCTATCATTGGATAAAGTGAGCAGAAGTTATTGATGAACTGTCGTATTATATTTGAAGTAATTAAGTTTAGATAACAAAGCCAATACACTAACAGACAGCATCGTGGTTTACGAAGGAAATATTTAGTGTCGCGCTTTGTAGCACAGGTTGGGGTTTCAATAAGCTACAAGATTCCTGTGTCTTAGAGTACGTTTTTGTCAATTGGTAATTGATTTTTATAAATAATTCGGAATACGGGGAATTTGTAATCAATTTTAATTAATTAACTTAATTAATTTAGACTGTGTTAATTAATTACTTAGACGCTTAATTTAGACGGTGTTCTCATAACCAACGCAATGAAACGTTAATCTGAAACAGTACTGCTGAAGTCATTAGTTTTCTTAGATTGTAGGTTAATTAACATTAATTAAATGATAAATTTGCAAGAAAAGCACAAATGAAGCTCACCTCACTGTCATCTAAAACGTTTCCAATGAAGATGAGAACACAAGAAAATGATGAATTTAACACTTTTTATCACATATTGATCCCCTGTATGCCTCAGTTTGAAAATGTAAATATATTTATTCAAAAAATTAATTAATGATTTATACATCAATTTGCACTAAAATTAATAAACTGAAAAAATTTAGAATTTTACTGCATTCATTGATAGATTTCTATTTTTGATAATAAATTTTTGCAAGATTTATTACCGTTTTTTTTATTTTGATATCCAAGTTTTGAGTGTAATGCGTCACCCAAATACTCATTACGGAGATTATATATCTACACCAAATAAAGACATCGTCGTGAAGTGTTGAGCATTTGACAAATTAGGTTTCCAATTATTGTTATTCATTTTACTCATATTTATTTGAAAATTTTTATTCGTGTGAAAAATTCGACAGTGGAACATAATAATCTGGTTTTATTTATACTCTAGTGATGATTTAAAACATTAATGCGCGCTGGTAAACTTTCGCATGCTCGATTAGCTCACTCATTGTGTGTTTGTGCCAGTCCTTTTTCATTGTACTGCGCGATTATGTATGCTTCATGACGTCTTAAGACAAACGCTTTATTTAGGCTAATCTGTTTTTGTTTTTTTATTAGGCAATTCATTCTTTGTTTTAGGCTAATCTGTTTTCGTTTTAGGAAAACCTGTTTTTCTTTTAGGCTAATTTGTTTTTGCATTAGGCAAATCATTTTTTGTTTTAGGCTAATCTGTTTTTGTTTTAAGCTAATCTGTGAAAAGCTGTTTTTTGATTATGAAGGAATATTTATTATGGCTCAGAAGCTACTGAATTAGAGAAGTTGTTTGATTAACTCGTTACCGTACAAGAAGCAAAATGCAGTTCTTTCTCTAATAGAAAATATTCTCTTTCTCTAATAATGAATGTCTTAAATAAAGTTGTTAGACAATAATTTCCAATATTTTTTAGCCATTTGCCTTAAAATTCGAAAATTGAGCATAAAATTTTTGAAAATATAATTTTTTCCATCCTTTTTGCTCATTTATCAACGCAGTTAACTAATGACGAATTTTGCTATTTACTTTGTACGAATTAAGTTAAGCAAAGCAAAATAAATTGACTAAGACAACACTTAAATAAAAAGAATAGAAATTAGCTCCCCAAGACAAAAACATACACTTAGTAGAAAATCAACAAAAATATAATTCAAATTATTTTCTCCAGCATTCGATTTCAATCACGATTTCATTTTTAAAGCTTTACTTTTGTTAAAGAATGCAGTTAAATATCTATGGCGATGTTGAATGTTCGCAGCAAGCTTGTATGAAGAAACCAAATTATTTCTTGCCAGCCTCGGCTTGAACTCGCAGGAGAGAAATTGTTTCTCTGCCAAATTCTCGAGCCTCAATCGATCAGGACCTGGGAACAAGAAAGCGGAGGTCCTTGAGCTTAGTACAGCCTTTTTTGCTCTCAGAAAAGTTTATGGGTCATTTGGTCCAAATTGTGTCCCACTTTCGTACCCACAACACAAGCAGAGCGCAGGCTGTATGGCCCTTACGCCAGGCTGAACTGAATCAAGCTGACTCACACAAAAGCCAAAAGTTTGTCACTATTAAGACGAAGTCTCAGTAAGTTCTTCGAGTGTATCCTCTGCAAACTGCATTGAGCCGTGATCGTATCCGTTGAGTGCCCAGAGAAACGCATTAGAATCGACAAAAAACTTATGCTTTATTAATGACCTCAGTTCCACGCGTGGGTTTTTACCACTGACTTGATGAGAATAATATGAGGAGTGTTCACTGTTCACGCTCTTAAATTCAGCAGCTTAGAATTTTGCGTCGTTAGTCTTTGCTCCAAGCGTTGATTTCGTGTCCAACCGAAGAGAATCTTGCATTACTGCTGTACTTAAAAACTATCCTAGAAAACTTATTGTTTGTTTCATTGATCGTTAGAGTTCCGCCGTTCGTATTAGGTACATGTGAAAAGTTAATGGTCGACCAGTGAAGATTAGAGTGTCGCGTTTGAAAAATATAATTTCAGACAATTCTTTAACGAGATCATACGGTGCTGTACGGGCGTTTGTTAATTATAAGTTCCAAAACTAATTCCATATTCAAAACTGTGTCGTCCACGAAAAGTTTGTAATTGAATTCTTTCGAAAATGAAAACCAGAAGTCGAGTAGTGTGTCGAGTGACAAAGTTGATTGTTGAACTTATAGACTGTTCATTCAGGAATCTTTCATTAGCAGCAGACATAGGCTTGAACAGTTAAAGGCTATTTCTTGAACGAAGTTAGGACAGTTAATTTCAAGATATGCGTGCTATGAACGAAAATTGTTGCTCATTTTTTCCTTACTTTGTTCCACTGGGCCTGGACCTATACTTTCAAAAAAAGTTAAGAGATCGTAAGTTCATCGGCCAATCATTGACGGCCTTTCAACAAAATCCACCAATCATAGACAAGAAAATAGAGCGTAAGTACTTACGTTCACTTAGCGAATTTTGAAAGTAAGCATGGCATCAGAAAACCAATTTGCCTCGAAACTTGTGGCTAAACTCGTCACATGCCCTGCAGTGGGCGGTCAGCGACTCTGAACACAGAGGTGCAGTGGGCGGCCAGTGACTCTGAACACAGAGGTGCAGTGGGCGGCCAGTGACTCAGAACACAGAGGTGCAGTGGGCGGTCAGTGGCTCAGAACACCGAGGTGCAGTGGGCGGCCAGTGACAGAACACCGAGGTGCAGTGGGCGGTCAGTGACTCAGAACACCGAGGTGCAGTGGGCGGTCAGTGACTCTGAACACAGAGGTGCAGTGGGCGGTCAGTGACTCTGAACACAGAGGTGCAGTGGGCGGTCAGTGACAGAACACAGAGGTGCAGTGGTCGGTCAGTGACTCTGAACACAGAGGTGTGGTGGGCGGTCAGTGACTCTGAACACAGAGGTGCAGTGGGCGGCAAGTGACTCAGAATACCGAGGTGCAGTGGGCGGTCAGTGACTCTGAAAACAGAGGTGCAGTGGGCGACCAGTGACTCAGAATACCTAGGTGCAGTGGGCGGTCAGTGACTCAGAACACCGAGGTGCAGTGGGCGGTCAGTGACTCAGAACACCGAGGTGCAGTGGGCGGTCAGTGACTCAGCACTCAGTGTCCGAAATGAGGCTAAGATAATCATGTAATCCCGATAACAATTTTAAAGTGTCAGATATATTGTAAGTGAAAGTGGATGATCAACGATTATATAACTTTATAATTAATTTAAGCCGTGAAATATCCAACGCAGGTAAAAATGTATAAGTTGTGGTCCAATATCCAGCAGTTGCTACATTGGTGTTGCAGGCTTTATAGAGTGTAAAAAATTATCATTTACTTCAAATAGTCTTTGATAAGGAACGTTGTTGTTGTTTAATTGTTACATTCGAGCATTCATATCGTAAGCTGCACCTGGGATTGAAAATTAATACCTTGAATATCATGTGTGGAAAATCAACAAACATACACGTGCGGACAAAATTGACTTGATTAGACATCATTTATTACACTGTAGCCGAGTCCTGATACTTGGCTTTGAATTTCAATAATGTATCCAATGACACGAGGCGACAGTTGACATGAAGTGAAGGGGTTTATGTTAGCATTAATAACAACAACGTTGCAGAAGTCTTTTACGATATTGTCAGACAAGAATTAAAAATGGCTAGCTTGACAGAAAAGCGATTTGGTAGCGTTTGCGGCAATGTGCGTAATTAAAATGTTAGCAAAAATTTTCACATGTCGCCTCAAATTGGGGCAAGAAGAGGCAGAGCCACCAAAATCAATTTTATGCAAAATAAATTTTGGCCTCATAAGAAGGTCGAAACAGGAAAATAATTTCTAAACAACGGGCTTTTTAGCGTGCAAGGGAATAAGAAAAGTATATTTACTTATAAAATTTATAATATAAAAAAAGATGATGGTATAACATTGTTAGCAGTTCGTCCGACACACTATGAACGCTTTGGTTCAGGGCTTGTTGGTCGAAGGATTCCTCTCATATCCAAGTTTATGATGAATAATTTCATTGTTTACCTGTACAAGTTTCATGATTTCTTGCTTCCTGTTGACTAAGGATTTCACAGGCAGCAAATTACTGCAATCTGAACATATAAAAAATTAGTGAATTAATCTTGTTACAATACGAAAGGACAATAAATGCAATACCGTTCATTTACTAGAATAAAACTTTTCTAGCGTTTGGTGTTTAATATACAATATTAGCTATTTCGCTGATGGTAAATAGAATTTATTATTTGTTCAATAATCTCCGTTGAATATGCGAAAGAAAATTATAGAGGTCAGGCCCGTTAACGCCAATCATAATTCATATCATATAACTAAACGTTGGCTGCATAATAAAGTTTATTCATATTTGTACTATTCAAAGAAAGGCGATCACGGTTTGCTTACCATTCGGGAAGTGTTGCATGTTTCATTTCTTTCACAAATATCGACACTAATAAACTACATGAATGCAATCAATGGATAATTTATGTGCAGGCGACTGAATAAAAGCTTATTCAGGTCAATAAAACCATTCAATCTTTTCTAAGGTTTGATCACTGATAGCATTTGCTAATATAAACATCATCGAAATGATCTTCGCTCTACTGAAGGTGAAGATTTTAGCTGATACCATCAATAATCATCAAAAATAATGATATAATGATAGCGTTAAATACACTATGGGGCGTGTTGATTTAATTAGTCAGATCTGTCATGCTTCCGAGATAAAAAATTTGATAGTGAATTTTCACGGTATTCCGGAATATATTATCACGGAATAATATGTAATATATAATTATATGTATAGCACATTAAATGAATCATGTAAAATTTCTCGGAATTTTCATCAACTTCACAGAAATTTGTTCTCTGAATAAAATAATCGTCATAGAACTTCCAATTTTCTATCGTTCATTTATAATCAGTGGTGGATTTGGTGGATTGTAATCAACTTCAACCTCCATGACGAGCAATATTCAACCTCCATTTTTCAACTGAAACTTTTTTTGAACATTTTATCAGTATCAGGGAAAGTGGTTTGAAAAGAGTTTGTTATATTTTCAACATAAATAAAAATAGTTTTGGAAGGGTTTGAAATTTTTCCAGTAGCAAGAAATGGAATACATTTACAAATGGGGTTTTGAAATGGAATACATTTCATTTTAGCGGCAAAAAACCGTCAAGGTAGAATAAAAATAGTTAAAATTGGTTCATTAGTGCAGACAGTTTCACGCGGGGTCGTTTGTAAGGGCCAAAGTTTGCAAAAATTAGATGGCTCTGAGACCAGAAGTTTGCCAAACCAATGACTCTCTTTGGGGGGCTTTCCTTTGAAAATCTCGGCTCCTGGAACCAATTTATCGCTCAAGTAATAAATTGTGAATAATCTTCTTCATTAATAATCAGCTTCATTAATTAGCGCGGGAAGTTTCCCTCGTAGTCTTGCTTTATTGGTTAAGTTTGACATTTTCAAGATCAGCAGCCGCAGGATTCTCCTCTCAGAGAAGTTAGGTAGAATAAATTTTCAGTAACCAAATGCTTTATTCAGGGCAGCTTGAACTCTTCTGGTAAAATATTTTGACTTTGTTAAGTGTACTAAATTTCACAGGTGGAATAAACTCTAAAAAGCTTTGTTAAAAAACAATGAATTGAATAAATATGACTGTTATTTTCTTAAATTTACAAATAAAACTATTGTTCGATGGCTTTTTTTATTTAAATTGAATATTGACTTGATTAATGAAAAAGCTTTTTTTGTGCACATTTCGAAGACATTGGCAAGAAAAAAGGACTTAAAGTAGCAAAAGCAGCTGGGAAAAAGACTGCTCCTAATATTAAAATTCATGGTCTTACTAATTCACAGACACAGACTTTAATATTCATTGAGCTTCAATTAGGAGTCGAGCATCAAAAGGCCAGGCCAGAAGAACTAATTTGAACCGCAGATGTCCACGGATCACGGAAACTTGCGCCCATCCATACCCGTGAGCAGAACGTGAGCCCAGCCCGTTGGGTCATTCTCGAGTGGCCGTTATTACTAACGGCGTCATTACGGCTGTGTTACGGCCCTTGTTACGGCCCTGTCGAGAATAACGCGGCTTGCCTAAGCCTTGAGCCCATGTTCTTTGTTTCAGATAATGCTTCCCTACTCCTGATTTAAAACTAATGAGAGCCACGTAATAAGCGAGTGCATGCCACGCCTTGTCTCGAGAAGACTTTTGGATACAAGCCACTACTTGAGTGTCCGCGCGTATTACTTAAGTAGCAGAACCATATTAATTAAAATTATCGTTAGGCTACACGCTTGAGAGGCCCGCGTATTAATGAAAAATCCGGTACCATGTATTAAAAACATTTATGGCTACACGCCTTGGATTAAGAGGCTCGCGTCTAACTAATAAACCGGTGGCTTATGTCAAAAATTTGTTTTAGTACGCGTCTCTCCTTGGCAGACCGCGAGTATTACCGACCCCCATTACTTGGATAAATAATTTGTTTGAGTACATGGCCGGTACATATACGCCTCTATTTAAGAGGTGGCACATAATAAAGACGCTCCGATATCTCAATTATGCTGCAAGACTTTGCTCAGCGGCCGCTCAGCAATACTGGTCTCAATCAGGTCCACTTGACAGTTGAAGGGCTATCAATCATTACTTTGTTGTTTTAATCAGAATCATTTTCAGTCGATACATTTTTGAATTAATATTCTACAAAGAAAATAGTAATTTAAGCCCGTCAGTAATTTAATGCTCGTAATTTATATATACAGTATGTTTAATTAGCAGCAATGTTCTGAGCAATGCCATTTTGTTCAAGATGACGCAGCTAGGTTGTAAAAATAACTAATTATCTGGAATTACGAAGCGAAATTGAGACAATTATTGTGACTTGTTTATGGAAAATTATTTTGTTACAATCAAGTCAAAATTATAATGCTAATTTAACGCTTGAGAAATAGCTTGTGACTAATTGGTTTCAACAATTATAATGGTTCGTTGTCAGCCCTTGTCCAGAACAGAAAAATAATTTGTATGACGCTAGAAATCCATTTAATTATTCTCCGGTGTAATTGGTGTGTCGTTTTTTATTTATAACTTGAAAATCTACGAACTGTTTTAATCAATTCATTAAGAAACATAAAAATTAACACCATACGTATGCAAAAAGTGCATCTCAATAACTTCCATTAGTTCATTGAACAAAGTTTACCAATACGAGCAAAAATTATTTTCCTGTAAACAAGATAATAGAGTTGGCGAAATTCAGGGTCAGGAATACAGGAAATAACGTAAATGTGTTCAGGTCAGCAACACAAAAAATAGCGTCACTGTGTTCAGGTCAGGAACATAGAAAATAACGTAATTGTGATCAGGTAAGGAACACAAGAAATAAACGTGAATATATTTAGGTAAGGAACACAAAAAATAACGTAAATGTGTTCAGGCCAGGAACACAAAAAATAACGTAAATGTGTTCCTTAACACCGTAGATTTTGTTCCTTTAGATTCATCCCACACTGGGGAGGCTGCGAGATTTACTAGCGAAGTTAAGCCTTACAGGCAGCGGTCTCGACGCCACAAATTTAAAATAAAGTCAGGAATATTCGAGACTCCGGTGTAGTGGCTCCGGTGTTAGTTAATCATATTTTCTTCTTCTGTGTTGAATGTAACCGACGTCAACATTTGGACGAATCTGTTACACCCGGTAAAGTTATTCTTGTATATAATAGATATTTTACACAGAAGATGACAACTCAAGCCTATAAACGTCAGGTTCAGTTCAGTTTAGTTTTAAATTCATAAATTGGTTCAGTCATTCTAATTTCTAAATATGAAAATAATCAGCAAAAATTAACCAAAAGAATGAGCTCAAACAAAGAAAATCACTAGGTACATTAAAGGGACAGTAACTAATTTCAATTTTCCCGTAATGTTATAGAATCAGAAGCACAAATATTTTTCAAATTCCGTAAACTTTTGAATTTTTTTAAAGATTCCGTTACTGATGGAAATTTTTCGATAAGAATGATTCTAAGAGACATACATAACAATAATTATATGTGAATTCATTTTTAGAACAACTGTAGCAACAGATCCACTAAATACTTTGAAGTCTAAGTTCAATTCAAGAAATGCAAGGAATTCCTCGGGACTTTTAGAATCCCGTGAACTGATTTTTCTAATTAATTAACACAAGCTTTGAGATGAAAAGTTTGTTTTTCGTGGATGGATAATTCACAAGGTCGCCACTATCTGCAACCGTAAAAAATATATATTTGTAAAATCTTACAGCATTTTTTCGACCTTGGCACGGAGTTCTGGCAATAATTTAGCATGCTGTTTATAAAACCTTATTAATTCATTTTTATGCTGAATCAACTAGATCTTTTTAACATTTTTCTTTAGTTGATGAAATCATATTCGCATGAAGTTCGCTGACAATAGAAGTGAAAAAGTCATGAAATGTATCATAAGATGTACATTCAAAATATTATTACGATTCAAAATATGTTACGATTCAAATGTACATGAATGAAGTAACATTTTCACCAGAGGCTATGTATATACTTGAGAATGAAATTGGTTCTGAAGAAAAATGAAGTTGAAAATTTCAATGCAAAAAAATATGTAATTAATGCCATCTGAGAATGACATTTTTTGCACGCACCAATTATAATATAAAATTTTAACCGTCGCGATTTCCAGACGGTCAAATATCAAGGTTAAACATCAATTCTTATTTGCTTTAAACTCTAGTGAAGAAAAAATGTTCAGCTTCGCCGTATTTTATATTTTAGTTGTAGAAGACTGGTCCTATCTTCTTGGGTAAGCCACGCTTCTTCATTCTTCGCGGGCTGCATAGAAAATGTCTGAATTGTTTAACATTCCGAATTGGTTCATTAGAGTTTAATTTAAACTATAAAAGTTATTGTCGGGATAATTCATATGAATAGCTATCATCTTTTATGTGGTATGTCATTCGAGTGCTGGATGCGTGTGAATATGCGCTTTTGATCAACGCTAATTATTGATTACTCATTTAATGATCTTTTTCCCTAGCTGTAACAATGATTTTTTTATTCATTTATTGTACACGGTAACTAATAAGTGTCAATAAAAATGCCTTCACAAGTTATATGATTCCTTAACGAAGAGATTATTCAGATTTTTGGATCATTTTATGGAAATACATTTATAAAAAATTGTTTAAGGCCAAATTTGTGTAATTTTAACATGACTTTGTCTTTCATTTAACAAGGCCAGGCGAGTCGGCCTGGCCTTGTTTGGTTAATTTCTCCATAGACTATTTTCCTGTTACAATTAGAAATAAACTTTTTACTTTTTTTCAGAATCAACATAAATTAAACAACATGGCGTTGTGCGTTCATGTCGAAAGCAAGTTCCAAACTGAGAAGAAATAATAAACGGAAAAAAGTGTAATAAAAGTTTTTTAATTTGAGAGCGTGTGAATATATTGACTTCTTATATAATAGTATGTAGTTTTATTCCTATAACTGTCCTAATAATGTTCAAGGCCTTGGTTATTAAATTGATATTTATTTTAAACTGTTTTTCTTTCCAAACTCAATCAGTACTTTTTAGCAAGAAATTGCGAGTGCTTTACTAACTTAGCAAAGAACGTAAAAACCTTAATGGTTTAAATTTTCGCTGCGGGAAGTCGATTTTGCACTATAAAGAAATTATTCCTTCCTAGAAGTAGACCTTGGCTTAGAATAAATACTTCTACTTTGTCAGGCTGGAAATCTCGAGCCAATTCTCGTGCAATACCTCAAGGAAATGCAGCGACGATTCCGAGACATTTTGTGAGACAAAGAAGGCGCTTCACGCTTTAAAAGGCTAAATAAAATAATAAATAAGCTGGCTTAGTGTTTCCAGCTTAACTTAGCCAATTTTTTTTTTGTGAGCGAAAAGAAGGTATAAAACAGGATCAAAAATTGGCATTTGAGGTAATTGCCAGGGGGGTTATTTCTCATCGTATTTCTCATCATAAATGAGTCGTAAATAAAAATCTCTTGCCAAAAAGTATCTAATTATTTTCATCAAATTTGGTGTTTATTTCACAATAAACTAATGAAACCTTAATACAGAATTCTTGAGGGTCAGTATCTATTTTTAACTCCAGCCACCAAAACTTTGATAAAAAGACAAGACGCATAAAGTTTTCGTTGGGCTTGCTCCATTTAGCGACAGTTATAATATTAACTAACAAATTACTGAAATTCTATTAATTTCTAAGAATGTTTACCTTCTCTCGTCGGCGAGGTTCAGCACCTTTTTCTTCAAACTTACTAACTAAATTTCATTGAAGTCAAATGCTTGATTTTTTGTGAAAAATATCATCTCAAAGTGTTCTGTCATTAAGGTACTCGAACTATTGTTGAAAAACGTATAAAAAGTAGAGATACTGTAAATACAACAAATAAATTAAGTTTCAAAGGAATTGAACAAGTAAAATTTGAAAGGAACTGAACGAACTAATCAGTGAACAATATCATTACTAAAGCGAAAAAATATCTTATTAAGCAGAGAGAAATTTAAAAATGATGCACCAGACACCGGAATTCTGAGAATTTTCCATGAATTTCATCATCATCGTTTCACAAATTATATGTCTAGTTTCGGAATATAATTATGTAGGGCAACGGAAAATTTTCTGAACATTTTTAACGGGGAAATTCTAATTTAAACGCAGCACCGACCTCATCTATGCTCGTGGCTTTAAGAAAAACGATCTTTTTAACTCCAGAGCCTCGCTGCACAGATGAGCATTTTAGACGAATGAATGAACTTTTGTTTTGCAAAGGAAAGATTTTTCGACGAAATCATAACAGAACGCCACACCGCAATCATAAACTTCTAAAAAAATTTCTTTAATGAGCATCAACTTAGCAACTTTTGTCATCCTGTACGAACTTCAATCAATGACGTGATTTATGACATTATTTTTACTCATTAATTTTGATGTTTGGCGGATGTTGAAGAATTAAGTGTTCGGCTTTAATGAAGTCATTACTGAGGGACAATTTGTATCTAGGAACTGCCTCTAGGGCCAAATAAATCTAAATTTTATGGATTTATACCAAATCTTTTAATCTTATTGCCCCAACAGAAATTCCATGATTACACTTGTCACAATTTTCAACGCTCGGGATTTATAGCAAACGTAATACAAGTGATAATATTTTTATAGAGAATCGATTATGAAACAAATTAATACAATAAAAAATTCATTGAACGCATATACGTGATATACAAATCCAGTACTTGCTTAAGTGAGATTTATTTTTACGAACAAGTGCATCTCAAAATGACTAAATACATTCCTGGGACAGTGTATTGAAAACCACTCAACTCTTCCAAGTAATCCCAGCGAAAGGTTGCAATAAGAACCCACTATTTTACTAAAACACACATGACTGTACCTCAATCTGTAATAAGACTCAATAGGTGAGTTAATGCCGCTATTGAATCAACAATTCTAAGAACGCGTTGATGATAAACTATAACAACACAATGAACACGTTTAGATTGTCGTTATATGTGTGCTTGATAATGAGTCATGGCATGGCCGAAGCGAGCAATATTGAGTGGCGGAATCAAATGGAAGAGACGAGTCTGGTCAAGCGGAGGCATGCACCAGTGGAGGAAGAGACGAGTCTGGTCAAGCGGAGGCATGCACCAGTGGAGGAAGAGACGAGTCTGGTCAAGATCAAAGTTGGTACAGCGCTGCCTCCTTCATCCATCATACCTGGCATCTTACCCCCTAGGAAATGTGAGTATTTGAGAGAATAAAATGGTATTATAACAAAACTTTGTCGATTTAATCAATTTGAATGAACTAGAATTTTTTAAATATATATGCATGCAAAATATATCATGAACACTTTAATTCACCAATTTTATTGAATGCCAACGATTTTAGTTAACGCTCCTTCAATGTTCACAAATTATTCCCGTCGAACATTCCAGTTTAGCAGCCCGTCGACTCACTTGAGTCACAAGCCACCAACATTCCATTAACTGAATATAAGGTGCTTAGACACATGAGTAACCGATGCTGCACGTTGATTTGTAGCGAAGAAGCAGATATTCCTCAATAAAGCTACGTCGACAAACAGGTGACAGTACTGATCTTGGAGCCATGATGATAGTTATGACTTCTTGCTCAGATTTATGTGGCTGTTAAGGAGTTTTTCTCACCGATTCCGACCACTAAATCGATCAGTAAATCATTACAATGGAGTTACCTGCCATGAGGCATGAAAAATAATAGCAGCCCATGTATCATAATTTCAAATGCTTTTTTTCCTCAAATCTGTATAATTCTGACGGTGCATAGTTATGAATTATTGGTCACAAGGCCTATTTTAGGAATATATGGGAAATCCATGAGGCATATTAAGGCGTCTCGTTCTTTTGTAGGACAAGTATATTCATATGTCAAAATTTAATGGTTTATAGTTTATGTTTTGCGATTTGGTTTAGGTAAATCTACAGCAGGTAAAAGTAAATTGGGATGACCTATGTACTTTATACAACAAGAGAATCTACTGTTGGTGATAATACATAAGGAGAACCTACCCTGAGTAATAATTAATACTGGGAATCTACCATAGGTGAGAGTACATCGGGATTTCAAATAGGTAACAAATGCGTAAAAAAGGAACTGATTCACCAGTTAAACTCCCTCAGCACTTATTTATTTTCATCTTACCTTAGCATTGATTTCTCAAAATTTGACAAACTTTGACTGAGAATCTTGTCGTTATTTTCAAGCCATATCCCTGAATAGAAACTATATCCCTGTTATCATTTGAAATTAGTTATAAATAGAATCAAGCTTATAGAGGATGCGAAGAATTGCTTCTCTATTGCTGTGTTCATGTTCGCTCCATTAGAGCCTCTCAATAAGAAGGAATATTTTTTGAATGATTGATGCCATAAAATTATGTGCTAACAAAATTCTGGTAATCATGCATATTAAGAGCTTCATTGTGACACATTGCGGAATGTATGGACTATAATATTATTGCAAAATTATCATAATATAGATATTTCAGATTACGAGCCTCTTGACTGGCTAAGAAATCATTCGGTTAGAATTAATTCAGATCCGATAATATCTTCGTTCAAGTAGCTTTGATATTTGCTTCACAGTTGTGCTTGACAGCAATGCAACCAAGACAGGCATAGCTCGGTTATTGCCGCGGAAATCCATGAAGTTGCAAGAGAGTTAAAACTATGCAACATAACTCTACTCAAAATAACATAAGGCCTATAAATTCATTCACTGATCTAATGTGCAGAATGTACACATTCGAGTTTGAACTAGATAGAGAACCGAATTAAACTTTAATTTTTCTTTATTTACAATTTATTATTTCACAATTATATAATTAGTTTTAAAATCACTATGTTATAATTATGATGTAAATAATAGAATATAAGTAATTTATATGTATATTATGATCAAATTATTAATTTGTAGCTATCACTATAATATAACTGTGAAGCATATAATAAATCTACAGTAGGTAAAAGTAAATTAGGATAACCTACTGTATACAACAAGAGAATCTACTATTGGTGATAATACATAAGGAGAACCTACCCTAAGTAACAATTAATACTGGGAATCGACCATAGGTGACAGTACATCGGTCAAGATCAAAGTGAAGTAAAGTTTTTTATTCCGAAAGTTATGTATTTATTATTGTATTATGATATATCATTAAAATGTAGCTCTAGCAACAGACTGAAAAGTTTGATAATAATCAAACATCTAGGCAAACTTTAGTTGTGTTAGATGGCTACATACATTATAGATATTAATGCTCTGTTTCGACAGGGTCGCTGATGACACGTGCAAATCGAAATAAATATTTTCACTATATTTTAAAAGTGTAAAGCGTTTAAAAATATTAAAATCAATGAGTTTCATATTTTTTATAAATTTGTTTCTCTATTTTTTCCGGTGACTTATATTGTATATTGGTAAAAAGAAATAACGCAAACGGTTTATAGTCCTTCCCTGAAAGATTTTCAACTTTTTAATTGGGCAAGCGGAAATTAAAAATTTCTCACTCTATTTATCTATACAAGCATCAAATCAATGTGATTCAATGTAATAAGTGTGTCATACTCATAACAATTAATCAAATTTCGGAGCTTGAGTCTTTGGGTGTAACGTCCAGAAACGAAATTTATCATTTTTCTTCACGTTAGAGTGTGCATTAGATCCTCCTTGATGTTATGTGCGTGCTGCGTGGTGCGTGACTAGAGTTAGAACTTTCGTGATGTTGAGTGCGTGCTGCGTGGTGCGTGACTAGAATTAGATCTTTCGTGATGTTGAGTGCGTGCTGTGTGGTGCGTGACTAGAATTAGATCTTTCGTGATGCTGAGTGCGTGCTGTGTGGTGCGTGACTAGAATTAGATCTTTCGTGATGCTGAGTGCGTGCTGTGTGGTGCGTGACTAGAATTAGATCTTCCGTGATGTTAACTGAGTTCTGCGTGATGCGTGACTAGAATCTTTCGTAATGTTAACTGAGTCCTGTGTGGTGCGCGACATCTCCTTTGTTCGACGCTGCCACATTTTTCAGGATCAAAAGACTAGGTTTTCAGCGAGGCAATAAATATAGGAAACCCGTAATCTTATTGCATTCTACGTCATTCTGACATAAACGGCGGTCCTTACGATTTCAGAGACATGAACTCGTATGCGCTTCTATCCAAAAAGTTTTTTATTCAGAAATTTCATCATCATTTTTGCACTGGTATTGTTACCATATTGCAATTTTGTTACGTTTTGGACTTGATGTTTTTTTCTGCAGCAAATTGACAAGATATATACTTATTATATGCTTATTTTCATTCCTGCATGGATCTATCATGACGCAAAAACCAGGCAAAAATAATGGGCAAGGTAAGAAAATGGCACAATAAGTATGGTACAAAAAACATTCTGACAAGCGAGTTAGCGCTGACAAGAAACGTTTCTTTCACGTCCCTCCGGTGCGAGTAATGGATATTCCCGAGTAGGACGGACATTGCCATGCAAACGACTCGGTAATTTCCTTTTTCACGAGTAGCTCCATTCATGTTATTGCACTACGCCTAACTTGCTCGGAAATGTTGGCCTAAGTTGTCGTACGCCGAAACTTGGTTATTGTGCTGCCGCCTCGGAGAGTGTCTTCGCCGCTATCGAAGTTCAGGTGAAGTTCGGAACTTTGCTGCGCATGCAAATTGCACGGCTTAGTAAATTAAGAAATCAGGATTTGAAATAGACAGGAGCGCATTTAAGCAAAATTTTATAAAAAAAGCAAGTTTGGTAACCGACTCATTACATTCAACTAGTTTCTGCATAAAAATGAAATTTTATCGACATCTTTACTCCACGAATCTTCAATCTTCATATTGCGTAGCATTAATAGTGTTCTTTTTACTTCCCCTATACCTTATAAAAACTCCGTTAAGATAGGGCCATTATTCAGACCTTCGTGGCACTAGGTTCTTTCACCCACTTATTTTTATCTTATCCAGATGAAAGGTGAAATTATTGCTCCTGCGGCGCCATGTTTTGTTGCCGCCAAATCGATTTTTTTGCCACAGCCTCGCGCAATTCCCTGAGCAAAGTTTTTATTTTGCGTGTTGGCTCGAAAAGACTTGCGTGCAATGGAAAGTAAATCGTGACAGCGGGTTTATATTGATGTAGTTTAAACATTATTTTAGTCCTAACTTTTATTCAACACGTGAATTTACCTACCAAGTACGTCTAAATTATGAATGCACATTTTTTCCCGACATAACGACTACGTTTAATCCTAGATCAAGAAAGTTTTTTTAAATTCTCGGGCTTAATAATAATAAATTTGTTGAAGGATTTTCCTTATAATGGACGCCATATCTTAAAATGATTGATTGATGATGATTTTGCTCTCATGAACTACAATTATTTCTACATCGATCACGAAGCTCTTTATTTGAACCATATTTTCCAGACGTAATGTCTCCCTCAGCCAAAATTATGCAACTCCCAGCATGCATCACGCTGGAGCTAAACTACACTAGCACCTCGAGCTTAAACGTATCAGTAATTCATTCTTTGTAATAACGTTCAGGTCACGTGGGACAACTGACACTATAAATTTCATGGGACATGGGACATGGGACACTTAAAGAATTATAACGATAGTAATTAATTATTGCAACTGATTGTTGATCTGCTTGCGTTCTGGAACTGCGAAATTACAAACTTGTGCCTTGATTGACGCGTAATTATTCTCAGTTATGACTTGTAATTGAGTCATGCATTGAGAAAGTGAGCCCGCCAAATTGCTACATAATAAATATACATAGATATATAACAAACATACATACACTAAAAAAATATAACTTATTACTCACTGCAGTGAGTGACAGAGAGCGCATTTTTTCGTCGACGAAAACTTGAGGTCACGGACGGACGGACAGACAGACAGACAAACAGACGGTTATGGCGAGCAAATTAGGGCATTTTTTCCATATATGAGAAAATGCGCTAATGAGCTCGCCTTTTTAGCGCATTTTCTCATTTATGGAAAAAAACCCTATTGTTCTAATTACAAGCACAAGCAGAGAGCGAAAGCAGCATTTTTCAAGGCCAAACTATGTCAGGATGACCCGCAAAATTGCATCTCTATTTAGACAAAGTGCACTCATTCTTTGATTGCACAAGGATACCTTGTCGCAGCGTAATTTTCAACATTTATAATTAAATACCGAATTCTTTAAAAATAATTTAATTTTTCGTTTGTTAGGTATCTATTTTTATGCTGTGTAATAATTAATCCTGATCCCGTTCGATGTAATAGAATAATTTTTAGTTTATTATCTCGACTATGATCTGAAGGCAGTTACTATCGCTCCCTGCTCATTGGGCTGCGCTCACTCATGCCGAACAGTGCAACGTTCCAGTGTCCGGCATAGCAGTGATTTTAAGGTTTGAGCTTCTAGTTTTGGTGCTTCCGATATGCGTATTTTAGAATCGTTGTATGTTTTCAAAGAGAGACCTAGTTTAAATGCAGCCTTTAGCTCTTATCCGACGGAAATTATGATAGACACATTTTGCCGAAACATTATTTATTTTACTTTCCTACGCTGTCTTTTCTTTATAAGTTTAGGTTGTAACTTTTTTTTTTAATTTTGACTGTATTAACTTCTGATTATGTTTGTGTTCTAAATTTTTCGCACAGACGATGGAGCTGGACGTCAGAACGTCTTCAATATACAAATGGTGAATTTGTGTGGAGTTTCCTTCGCTTTTAAATTTGTGAATTTGTGATTAAAAAATCTAGTGACATTAATACTATATGATATGAAACATTTCGGCGTGGCTGTCATATCACTGTATCCTAAAGGATTTGCCTTTGTATGCGCGTCATATGATAAACGAACAGCAACTAAATGTTAGTCTTTGCTCCCATCAGTTTGATATGCCTATATACGTACCATCAGAATGTCAAAAATTATTTCAAGTTCCTTACAGCTGCTACCAGCTACAGAGTACCAATTTGCATTGAAACTAATTCAAGTTCGAAACTTCAGAGTTTGTTCATTTTGCAATTCTTTATTACGGTGAACTATTTGTCTTTCGATTACTGGGTTTCTACTTGTTGAGTTTTTCGTGCGTGTTTTGATGTGGTCCAGAATTGGACCACATGTAATTAATTGATTAATTGTTTAAGTGATTTGATCTAGAATTGGGCCACATCAATTAATGTAGAATTTTCAGGATGAGTTTGCAAAGAGGTTATGTTATTATCTTATTAATAGTATTTTGTAAATTGCTACTCATTTTTTTATTGCAGCCATGACCAGGTATGACATTTTAAATTGTTTGATTTATATGCTAAAATAGTATATCTAGTGCTGATGGACATGAGACTTCGTCATCTTGAAAAATTGAATTCTGGGAGTAGAATTTTTATAGCAAAGATTTAAAATAAAAAGTTTTTCTGCAGTGGTCAGATGGAGGCACACTAATTTTCAACAGCTGTTATGTTTTTAATCAAATAGCAGCAATCCTTAGAACGTTTGTCGTCCATTATTGACAACCATCAAGTGAGAGAAATTACAATAATCTATCTGGAATAAAAACTTCTGTTAGAAAAATAATTAATTTTCGATCGAATTCAAATTATTATTATATGAGATGTACCCTCAGGGATCCATGCTGGAAACTATACTTACACAGGAGGTTTACTGCTGCCTTGTGCTGTGCATTATAAATATTTGATTCAGTGACCGCTTTGATTCGCACTCGTGCGCTCTAACAGCGCACTCGTGATTAGCACTCGTGCGCTCGCAACTTTTATAAAAGGAATTAAATAAAACTTTGACCACTTATATTAGATTCGGGTCCACCAACAACACTTTCGAGACTTCAATAACTACGTTGATCTGATGAATGTCGTAGGTTCCCTGAAGTTCAGTCGGAAGTTCATCAAAAGTTCATCGTTGCAATCGAACGAAGCCCAGACATATTTTATTTTATGAATTTTTTATAGTACTTTGCATGGCATAAGTTGAAAGTTTCTCGGGTCGAAAATTCATTATTGACGGAGAATTTATTTCTTTTAAATTCGTGAAGTTTTTGAAGCGAATATCGGTTGAATTATTCAATTCATGATTCCTGAAGATATCATTTAAAATGTACCTACATGTTTTTTTCAATTTCCGACTTATATTTCGTTCAATAATTTTTATGACCCAATTTTGTCGAGAAATTTTATCCATGTTTAATAAACGGTTAGTTTTAGAACGGATTCATCGAACTACAGCTCTCTCTCTCTCTCTCATGCTCCGCATTTGCCAAATTCCGCGGATTTCTTGCATTAGCGATAAAGCAGTGGAGTGAGAGGCGGCCTCTCCATGTATGTAGGGGCACGTGTTCTACTATCGGCTTATTGAAGGCTCGAGGAGACTATATCCCAGCGAAAATTTACAGACGCGGCAGCTTCTGATTTGGAGTACCAGAAGCTGGAGCGACTCTAAATTTTGTTAGGGTAGAGTTGTACACGCATCGGCTGCACAGAGTATTCAAATTGAATTCAAACTTTGACCATCATCGATTTGAACACACTGAGTGAAAAGACAGATCGTATAACATTAGGCTCCTTTTTAATTAGTTTTCATGCTCCAGTTGTGAAGGTGCGAGTTAAGACTTGAAAACTGTTGGAAAAAGTTATATTTGAACAGTGGCTTCTTGTGAAATATGCAAGTCCTCATTTAAGAACACACAACAAATTAAATACATATCGCTTAAGAATAACAGAATTTGCCGCTAGTCTTTGACCAATGCGGCTTCTTGAATTAATTGAAATTTAATTACTCTGAACTGAAACTGCGCAAATTAATAAATATTATGTTCAATCAATCCTCTATTTTATATAAAGTTAACATTTGTCAAGAAATTGCCATGAATGTATAATCAGTGCAATCAGTCTTCGTGCTGCAATCTTTACGGGCTTATATAAATGAATATTATAATAAATAAACCTTAAAATTCATGAACAAGTCGTAATTGATAATTATCCGGAAAAGCTACTGATTTACGCCATTATTCGTCAATCTGCAACCTTTACCGACTCAAAACAATAAATATTATATTAGATATAACTTTAAATTTGCAAACAAGTATACATATTTATAACAGTTATCAATAAAAGACCACTAACCAACGTCATTATTCGTCGAGCAGCAAGTTGCCAGATTCGGTCAAAGCTTGCCGTCCACAGATCCTGGAGTAATCAATCGGTACGTTCATCACATATATTGGCGCGGGCGCTCTTAAGAGGCCAAACTAACGCCAATTTACTGAACATTATTGCCTCCTGGCAAGTAAACTAATACATTGTAGGGACTCTTACGGGTATTGTTTTTTGAAACGAATTCAAGGGACCAATTGCTAATGATAATTTACTGAACATTATTGCCTCAACTCATGCAGGATAAAACATTATGGAGATTTTTACGGGTTTGGATTCTTGTTAAGAAGTTTGATCAAATAATAATTACTATTGTAACAAAATGAGCATCGAAATAGCAGGATCTTATTCAGCAAATGAAACACACACAAGAAATAGGATATAAATAAACGATGTTATTTACCTACTAACAACACAAATAATAATAACTAAAAACCTCATAATATATAAATATTTGGAGAGGACTTGGACCTTAATTTATACCAATAATTATTCAATTTCATTACGCAAGATTGCCTAATATTAGAAAATAAATTGAAAATTTTGTCTCATCTACGTTAATAAAACTCGGTTACATTTGAAAAGATTTAAAAAGCTTTTATAAAAAAAACTCTGCTTCGTGAATTCATGGAGCCTGACCTGAGGAATCACGCGTTTCACTTCTCATGCCTGCAGAGAATATCACTTTGTTTACAATCCAGTCCTGACTGACGGTTATTCCTTGCAGAAGTTTGCTACATGCACGCTAGCTATTTTATTCATTTATTTATTTATGTAATTGAAACTTGACAGTTTCATAGCTGGATGATAATTTAATAAATTAAATGTTTTAATGTTTGAGATCTTGCAGCGTTAAAAACACCTTGATGCCATATGGAGTTCTTTTTACATTAAAACTGCTTGTACAGAATAGAAGTGGCGGCCAGTATAACTTCTTAATAATTACCCCCTTCATTTGCCTTGCTATGGACTTCGTGTATATACGCTACTAGCCACTGAATGACCCAGTAACCCTTTACACGAGGCCATTGACATGATAATTAGGGAGTGGTTGCATTCGAAAGTTTTACTGACCGCTACTAAAGACTCCTTGTAACTGCACATTTAGGTTAGTTATTCGTCAAAGCCTGTACGAAAAGTTTGGATTGAAATTTTTAGTAACAACTAAAGTTGAAATAAAGGGATACGGATGGAATAGTCAGCTTTTTAAATTCTTTAGGAAGGACTTCCGTAGAAAAAAAATCGTAGTGAAGGTAAAAAATTTGAACAGTAGTACTCCGAAGAGGCATCAAAACTTCCTTAAACTAAATTTATTTATTTGTAACGATCAATAAAAGTTATTCGCATAAAAATTCCCATTCCTTCGTTCATTAAAATTTTTCCAATCTAAAATAGTGATTGGGAAAAAATGATATTATAATTTATTTTACCTCCAATCTAGGTAACGAATTTGATTCAACGACATTATTTAACATCATTTTTCTTCCATGGCTGATGAAACAGGTTATTATTAGTAAACAAGTTACTGTAAGTTTAAATTTACCAGTTTGATTCGAATCAAACTGGTAAATTAATTTCAAACAAGTGAAATTAATTTAAAAAGTGAACGTATCGCCATATCGTCATGTTAAACTTGAAGCCGTAGCAGTAATTCCAGAGCAATTATATTTTTCTCAATTTGAAGCAATCAGGATCGCGCAAAGCTCTCTGCCTGACGTTTATTACTAAGATAAACCTGCCAGGATACAATATCAGGGGATTAATTTTGCGTGTTTCTTTAGTTGCATCTGCATGCTTGAGCTAAATATACATAAATGAACCGTTATGGACTTTACGGCATTTATGGAATGAACAGCTATATGTTATGAATGAACTGAACTGTATATAAAAAACACCTTAAAATGCTTACCAAATTTTATTCCGATTCAGAATTTGCTATATTTTCGGTTGTCTAGCAGATGAATACCATCATTTCATAAATGTACCATCATTTTCTTCCTTAAGTTTCCTATCCAATAACGAAATTTTATAAGGGGATTCCATATTTGAAATTAAGACTAGGTAACTAGTAACTCTGCAGCTGTGTGGCGAAATTTTGTGAGTGTATGTTTCCAAATTTAGAAGGATTTTAGCAGGGACCAAGGGTGTTTAGTTGTATTCAATATTACCCTTGTTAATATTGTACAACAACCTTGTTAGTATTGAACAAAATGTTTGTCTCTTATTTGTTTGTTAGAGGGCCAGAAACTGTTAATTTTCAATTATACCGTATCATCCAACCGAAGAATATTCAAAGGACTTTAATTGGAGGAATAATTCTTGTATTAAAATGACGTGAGGAATCTGATATTGCTTGAGGCAGGGAAAAATATAGCTATTTTTTGTATCACATGCCGATAAAATTGAGCAATAGACATAAAAAAACTAAATATGTAGTTCAAAAGAAAAGGAAAGCTGTGCAATATCTAAAGTCCTTAAAACATTTTTCAAACTACTCAAACATCGTAACTATAGTGAACATCATAACCTTGACGATAAGAGGATACCAGCCCTTCTTCCCCCTTTCAGCTTGTCAACTTTGACAAATCTAATTTCAATTTTCTTTAGCTCCCCACTTCGCACATTCTCTGCGCGCCCCACTAGAGAAGAAGTCCATGTTTCTAATGTTGGCCAATGTTTTGACATTGATTCTTACTATGTCATCGAATTGATTCATAGTTCAAAATTGAGTTCTATTTCACACATGGGATTGGTCGTATTTATTATCAAATGAAGTTACGAGATTCATCCCGATCCTTTCTACTGATATTTATTATTTGATATAATTTTGAATATACTTTTTCGGGGTAATTATGTGTCTTTTTGACTTGATTGCCTCAAACTTTCAATAAGAAAAATTTGTTTGTGAAAAATTTTATTGAGCGAAATGAGCGTGCTGTAGTAGGCGCAAGCAGGCAAGGCCGGCCGAATATGAAGCATAATATACGGACGTTAACCTCCAATGTCTGAGCCAAGTAAAAGTTTTTAAATATGTAGATTGTATTAAGAACTTCAAAAACTGTTCAGTCTTCAAATTAAAGATGAGCCTTTGAAAAATAGATAGTTTTACCACGAAGAATCGCCGTGCCCTAGTTAAAAAAGAATATTTCACTCCAGTTGATTTTTCTTGCATAAATGTCAAATAAACTTTAATATATTGATAAATATATTTTATTTTTAAATTAAGTTTGTCCAGAGCCCGTAGTATGTTATTAGGAGCAAAACGATATCATTGTTGAGAGATGATCAATATCCCTGGAATGTGTTTGATGTCACTGTTGACTGGTCTAACCCTGTCACTGGTGACTGATCCAATGATGTCACTAGTGACTGATCGCCTTCTATTCTCGAACGAGTACAAAAAAATATTTATGTAGAATAAATCTAATTATTTATGTTTTTCGTGACATTGGTCAATTATCCAAACACATTTGTACTCCGACAAATATTAGGGTACGTCGAATGATAAAAATAAAATTACAACTGTGATAAAATAAAATTAAAACTGACGCATGAAATGAAAATAGCGAGACGAGTTCCGAAATATTGTAATTCTTTTTTATTCATTTCAGTTATTTTTCAACAGGCTCTGAAAGGAAAATTATTGCTTCTCGTAACATATTTTTTCGTAATTTGAAAAATTTCACAATAAAAAAAGATTGTAGTATTCCGAGATGGTACGAATGCTCGTGCAGGCCTAACGTTAGAGTTGTTAGTAAATGGAATGTTTAAGCCTGAATTTATGCGCATATCTTTCCTGATATTTCAACATTAATTTGGCCAATTATACAGGAATACGAGGTAGTATTTTGTACCCAACAATGAATCGTGTATGTAATTTAGCGGGATAGTTTCTGAGAATAAAAAATGTCGCATTTCAATACATTAAATTTCTTTCACATTACAATGCAAAACTGTGAAAGAAAATTAGCAATTTAGCGTCGACAATAGCTATTATACAGTTTGATAGTTCTTCAAATTTAATATTATTTTCACTTCCCACATTAATAAGCATAATTTCTTCAGAGAGAATGCAGAGTGTGGTTTTTAAAGATATTTTCTTGGCTAGTTTCTTAATTTTGTAGCAGGTAACAGAAAACTATGTTGAAAATTCTTGAAGACACAAATACTTATCTAATTAATATTGATTTATGTTGAATAAAGCTAGTTATTTTACAAATTCTAGTCAATGTTCTTTCTGTTCTATAATTTTCTCAAATCATCATGCACGTTTGAAGGGCTGATGATGGCTAGTTGCGTTGACGTATGCAAATCAATGCCAGAATTAATACCTAAAAGTCTTTGCTGTAGCTAGTCAATTACGGCAAGAATTATTTAAATTCTAGGGCATTAAGAGTTATATTTTAAAACTATATTCTGATGATCACGCAGTAAGGTAGTAGAGTAATCATATGCGAATAAGAACTGTAACGTTGAGCAAGAATTATTATGGATCGCGAAGTCCAACTCTGCCATTAGTTTCGAGTGATGTGCATAATGTTTTTGTGATGCGCATAATGGTTTATGTGATGCGCATAACGGTTTTTATTGCACCATTTTTTACACTTGTTCAACTGTTTTGCATCACATTTAATGGCCTCAAAGCTAGAGGCACTGTAAATTGCTGTATTTTATTACAATTCGAATTGTAGTCTTTTAAAAGAGAGCGCAAATAATAATGAGTGGGATATTTTTTGAAAATTACAGAAACATTTCAAATAAGTATATAAAGTAACTGTTCGGGAAAAGTAATTTCTGGGTAATATTGAACCAAAATATAATATAAATTTTTTTCGAAAGCAAATTTCATTTTGTGTGTCTTTACTATATGCACCAGCTTTATAATATAACGTTTAGAAAAGGTAAACTTTTCTCTATCATGTGAGTTTGAAATTCAGCAACTCGAGTTTCTGCGCTGCAAGACCGTTATTTGATTTAATTTTAGGATACGAGTCCTATAATCGAGTTAAGGTACGTAGGGCCGAGGCCACCAATATACGAATAATAAATATGCATGGATATCAATCTCAGTCTGACCAGGTATCTGACCAAGTCTCTCAGTCTGACGAGGCATCTGACCAGGTCTCTCAGTCTGTCCAGGCATCTCAGTCTGACCAGGTATCTCAGTCTGACCAGGCATCTGACCAGGTCTCTCAGTCTGACCAGGCATCTGACCAGGTCTCTCAGTCTGACCAGGCATCTGACCAGGTCTCTCAGTCTGACCAGACATCTGACCAGGTCTCTCAGTCTGCCAGGTATCTGACCAGGTATCTCAGTCTGACCAGGTATATGACCAGGCATATTCTATCAATTTCAGTCTGACCAGATATCTGACCAGGTATCTCAGTCTGACCATGCAGCTGACCAGGTATCTAAGTCTGACCAGGTATCTGACCAGGTCTCTCAGTCTGACCAGGTATCTGACCAGGTCTCTCAGTCTGACCAAGTATCTGACCAAGTCTCTCAGTCTGACCAGGCATCTGACCAGGTATCTCAGTCTGACCAGGTATCTGACCAGGTATCTCAGTCTGACCAAGTATCTGACCAGGTATCTCAGTCTGACCATGTATCTGACCAGGTATCTGACCAGGTATCTCAGTCTGACTAGGTATATGACCAGGTATATTCTATCAATCTCAGTCTGACCAGATATCTGACCAGGTATCTGGCCAGGTATCTCAGTCTGACCAGGTATCTGACCAGGTATATGACCAGGTATTTGAGTCTGACCAGGTATCTGACCATGTATCTGACCAGGTATATTCTATCAATCTCAGTCTGTCTCCTACTCGGGTTTTCTTATTTAATCCTTCCACAAGTACCTTATCTAGACACAAGTATGAATTTCATTTAGAATGAGCATTTTAAATTATGGGAATATTGAGTCTATCAACATCCTTATTTTAGCAAAAGATTCATATCGAACCATTCCTTAAAAAGCTTCGAATAATTTATTGAACTGAACTGATTAAACTGATACCTCATATAATAATACAATTAAACTTAAATAATTGTTACCTTGTAACTGGTAATTGAGGCTCAAGGGCTCAAGAAAAACTCTTTATTAACAATAACTAATAATTAACACGTTAATATGACCAAAACATTCGCCATCAAATTCAATTTCTAAATCAATAGTAGTATGTTATAATAATATTATTAATAAAATTTAGTAATATTATTCAATATTGATATATAATTTATTAATAAATAGTAAATAATAGTAACGAGTAATATATTTTCTGTTGTTGAGCAGACGCGTCCGTGGCGGTGGTGGGGGTGGAGGGTCGCACAGCTCACCTACCCTGCAACATGAGCGCCCCAAGCGGCGACGCGGTGTCCCTCGTGCTGTGGTTCAGAGACGGTCTCGCCACCCCCATCTACAGGTGCCTCTTGTCTACCTCAGTCTTTGTTGCATCTACCATATGTAATAAAAGTTCTCATCACAAATTGTCTACCAATCACATCTACCTAACTGTTAATTTTATCTATCAAAATCTAACTAAAGTATTCATCCTAAATTACCGACCAATAATATCTACTTAATGTTAATTTCATCTGCCAAATCTAATTAGAGTTCTCTTCCCAAATTATCTGGAAATCACATCTACCTAACTGGTAATTCCATCTACTAAATATAATAAAACTCCTCATCCTAAATCATCTACCAATAACATCAACGTAACTGTTACTCTTATCTACCAAATCTAATAAAAGTTCTTATCAAATCATCTATCAATCACATCTACCTAACTGCTAGTTTCATCTACCAAAACTAACTAAAAAAGTTCAATCTAAATTATCTATCAATCACATCTACCTAACTGTTACTCTTATCCACCAAATCTAATGAAAGTTCTCATCCCAAAATCATCTACCAATCACATCTACCTAACTGCTACTCTCATCAACTAAATCTACTCAAAGTTCACATCCCAAATTAACTAACAATCACATTTACATAACTTTTACTTTCATCTACCAATCGTGCAACTTCAACAATTAGAGAAATAAGAGGGACAATATAACTCACTTTAGTGAATCAACGTCCATAAACAAGCGCAATTACATGCATACATGCCAGTTTGTCACACGAATAACTGTAAGTAAGTCTGAGTCGAGTGCAAGGATGTGGTATAGAGATAAACTAAAATCCTTGTTGAAACAAAATAACTCGTTGAAGAACGGTAAAATAATTATTTCCTAAGCAATGACTGGAACTTTTCATATTGAAAATAAGTTCATTCCAAACTTTAAACTTTATATTCCGGGAAAAGGTGTACCGAAATTGAGGTCACGATTAACATGAACACTGAGAATCAATGGATCGTAAAATTATTCATATAATTCACGTGACGAAAAACATTTTTATAATAATACGCAAGCACAATTTTTCATGTGAATCAAATTGTTGAATTCTTTTTCGTGTAAATAGTATTCGTGTTGAAAATTTTTACATGCGTGTCAATTTTGTTCCACAAATGAAGCATTTGTCGGGTCGAGGCAGCGCAGCTGGTGGCTGAGGCTTGCTTCAACGGACTAATTAAAACTTTAACTGAAAAAATTGTCCGTCAAGTGTGCACGCTTCAAGACATGAAATATGGACTTATAAGCACGCAATACGGCAATCAGGAATTGGGGCTCAATCGGGCCGCTATCGGGCCGTGTCAGAAGAAACTATAGTAACTATCTAAGTATTGTGTAATAACATCACACTATTTTATTAAGGATGTATGATAAAAAAAGAACGTGAACTTTAGACTAGTATTCACAAGGAGTTTAATTACAGTCAGCGCTTATTATAAAGTAAAGAACTGTCATATCTTCAACACTGACAACAAAAATTTTATACGCTATAGATTATTTTTCATTAACTTTCAGGCTTTTCATCGCATGGTCGTTTACTTGGTTGTCAGCAGAAACGCTCAGCAATCGCCTGTGAACATTAAGCCTTTAATATTATAACAACTTATTTCAGAGTTTGTTTTTAGCGATGCTACGTGAATTTAAAGAACGATATTCCAGCCATTTTACTGAGGTTTACTTATTTCGAGTTGTAATTTTGTTTTTCAGATCAGTGATCTTAAATAATAAGGGACTGTTGGATTAACGCTACGATTTACGTTAAGAATCTGTAAAAATAAACGAAGCTTCTCACGATTCAAAACAACCGAATCAACTAATTGGAATCAACGATTCAACAACAACCGAATTAAACCTAATCAACAAATTTAGTATAGCCTTGTCTTGCTTAATAACAATTTTCTGTAGTGAACAAGGAAAAAAAATCAAACCATTTAAAACGTAGTGAAAAAACTTGGAAGTGAATTACTTAAATAAAATTTCGATTTGTTTTATTAAAATTCATTTCCAATTTTATAATTTTATTTGTTTTCATTAAGCCTAACTTTGCTGGGAATATTTCTTGGGCACCAGTAATAAAAACACTTATTCCATTATCATCAGCTAAGATAACAATATTTTTCAAATCTAAACAGAACTCGCAGCATTTTATTTATTTTCTATAATAGAAAAACAAAAATACGCGGCAAAAATATGATGGCGTCCGCAATTGCTCAAAACTCTTAATACTAAACTACTAAGTCATCCCAAAATTAAAATTATAAATTGATTGTGAAATTCGAAAGCCTCTAGTTTAATTTTTTCGACAGCAGATTTTAAGAATATTTCTATTCATATTCAGTGATTAAGTGAGGAATAATAATATAGTGCTGTTGTAAGTGAAAGTATTTTATTTAGATCACTTAAATTAAGTGATTGGCTGAGGATTTTTCTTTATGCTTTTATATCTAGTGATTGGCTATGGTGTGGTTGTATTTCTGAATAATGTTATTTTTCTCCCTGATTTTATAGTTAGAGATTGCCTCAGATATTATTGCATTTCTGAGTGAAAGCATATTGCAAAACTAAATACTATACTACACTTAATTATGTGCATGTCAAACTTATATTCGCGAAGAAAAAGCTTTTATTTGTGTTAAGTTTTCTGACGATGCTTGCCATCATATTCATTCAGAGGTTGAAAATAAGTAGAAATTATGGAACGGAAAAAACGAAATTCTCAGGGGCAAATTTAATCTCATAGCTTTGTCAGGGATAGAAAAAAATCCACTGGCAGTGAAAAATTCTCACGCATACCGTCCACTAATAATAATAATAATCTAACGTTAATTCTAAGTGTATTAGGAGAAATTACCGAGCTCTGCAAAACACACTTGAGCAAGATCTCCGCGGATCAATTCTTCGATCGCTGGAGTTAAGTTCATGGTAAAATAATTAAAACACCGGTGCTGAGGTCACGCTATTAAACACTTCAAGCTACCTCGACACCAGACCGATACACATAAAAGGGCACGTCGATAAAAAATTCCCCTTACTAAACAACCTCATCCCTCACCGACACTACCCTCTTAAGATAATGACTTGGCGGGCTGTTTAAAGTGTGGCTATGCCCTCAACACAACACTTATGCCCTCTTGCCTTGATGATAAGAAAATGAAGCTCCGTCTTTACGATCAGCGGGACTTGGTAACAAAAGAGATAGTTAGATCAAAGAACGTCAGGACCCATCATTAACACTTAATTGGAAGTTTATATTTCGCTCCAACGCGCTGAGTAATGATAGTACCATTTCTAGGGCATTTTTCCCTCGTTTGAGTGGAAATCATTTGAGTTTAAAATTTTTCATGAAATTTAATGCTATTTTATAGCAAAGCGATCTAAAAGTGATTGAAAAAAACTGAAATTTGATTATTTCCACTTCCATTGCAATTTCATTCCTCTGCGTTACAGCTATGCACGATGAGGTAGACTTGAGTTTCCGCTCAACCTAAAATTACATTTACAAATAATTACGATATTATACGACGTTTTTGTGCAGTTATGACCTGCGCGAACTGTCGGGGCCGCTGCACTGGCACGACGCTGCCCTGCTTGGGGCACGAGCGCTGTTTAAAGCCGAGCCAGAGTCGCAATACCTGCAGCTAACCGACCTTGTTGCGGCCGACGCCGGCCTCTACAAATGCAGGGTGGACTTCAAGCGAGCGGCCACCATAAACAACCGCGTCAACCTAACTATAGTGGGTGAGTCAAATTCTTTATACATGTATAAGCCGATAATAAGCCTCGAAACATGTATAGCATACAAGGTACTATACTATATTACTGTATACTATACTATACTATACTATACTATACTATACTATACTATACTATACTATACTATACTATACTATACTATACTATACTATATACTATCTTATACTAAGCTACTATGCCATACTATGAAACTATACAATATTATATGTACTATGCTCTACTATAACTTGTTCTTAACTCGACCAGTGCCCCCGACTGCGTTGGTCCTACAGGACGAGGAAGGCATGCCAGTGCACTCTGTTCTGGGTCCTGTGATGGAAGGTACCAACCTGAGGGTATCCTGCGTCGCGTCGGGCGGTGAGTTGTCACGACTCTTACTTCTAGAAATTAGCAGCAAGCTTTCTAACAGGGAAATGACGTTGAATTAACGTTGATTTGACGGAAAAAAGTTAATAGACGTAATAAAATTTAACGAAATAACGTTTTATTAATTTTAATTAGATAAAACAATATTATTTTAACGTTAATTCTGGAAAACGACGTCTAATTAACGTTGATTCGGCTGAAAAATGTTTAATTCGACGTTGATTTAATTTCAGAAACCTATTGGAATTCTATTAAACCATTCCACTACATCCACTCCACCTAAAATTGCTCCAAATTCTATTGTAAAGTAAATAGTCATAATGATGATCCGAATGTCGGACACTAAAATGTTACAACATTCATTACAACACTACAGAGAATCTGTTATAATTGAAAATGTTGAATATAAAAATATAAAGTAGGAATACCGAAATACGTTCCATAAATAAAGAAAACTAATATGCACTACCTTCCAAAAAATTGAAATAAAAATATAATATATCTTAATTAAATTAGCATGAATATAATAAAAGCAAAATATAAATGACATATTAGATTTTATGAATACAATATAAGATTGCTAACAAATGAGTTTTGGACGCAAACAAAATACTATATAATTCTTTATAATAAATCAAAGTCTAATAAAAATTAATAATAGTGAACTGCTCGTCAAGGTTATATACATCAATGTGCTGCCATATACGAAAAAGAATTTTTTTTCACGAAAACGAAAGATTTTTATTATGATAAAATAAAAATACTATTACCTCTGGAAACGCAAATGGCCTGGGTGCTCGAATGGGATGGGTGCAGATATCTTTGATATTTGTACTATCTTTTCATATTATTACTTTGAGCATGACTATTGAATGTAGTCATGCTCAAAAAGACAAAATAGTTTTCATCCATAACACTGTAGTATAACGAAGTAAGTTTAATTGCCCTGCAGAATAACACTGACGCTCGTGTCTACAGCTTGTCGCTGAATCAAACAATAACGGGATTTTCATTACTAGATGCAAATTTTTAATTGCTTGTTCCTTGAGGAATATATGATCAATGTACATGTTGTACAGAACACAGCTCCGCAAATACTAAACATATACGTGCTGATAAAATTGCTTGAGAAAAATCGCACTGCAAATAAATGCTACAATGATCTGATTATAATGAAATATGTTCTTTGTTATTTATTTGTGGACGTTTGTGTATTTGTTCGCAGACGACGCCGAAAATATATGCGCTGTTCGGGCGCTTATCTGCGATCGTGACAGGATATTTCGGGGGTCTGACAACTTATTATTAGTGGGAGAATAGTAACGTAATATAAAATGAAAAGTTTGGTACACAAATTGGAATCGGAGTATTATATTGGTATCTGCATCTTTAATTTAGGAGACGCAAAATTCTTTTTTATGTATATTATTAAACGAGAGTTAAGTAGCAGTTTATGGTGAATGCGGGTAACGCTGGTATTTCTTAGATTAGCATGCATTCATTAGCTTTATTATTATTAGCGGAATTTAGGATGTCGTTGTTCAGAATGATTTGATACGGGATTCAATTTTTGCAGGGATTACTGTTTCCAGCAACCCCAAGCAAACCTGCTAATTCTCTAAAAAATTAAATTACATTATAACATTACATCAAAATCAAAATGCAATAGTATTATTATCATTTGCAATGGGCATAATAGAATAATCCTATTCATTTTTGTTCACCATTTAAACCGAAATAAACCATCAGAGTTTTGTGCTTTATTCAAAGTATTCATCAGAGCCCAAAGCCCTAACAATTTTTCGATACCGTTTGATGCCTATATAAGCCATAAAAGTCCAATCGAAATCGCCAGACAGTTCAGCGGAAGACATATAACTTTTCCGGTCTGCTTCTACTTTTTGCTGACAATGATGTGTTTCCTGAAACGTTTGCGAAGAGGTATTTCTGGACGTGATCCAGTTGCTGAAGCTCTCCAGAAACTTGTAGAGACTCTCCGGGGACTTTAGCAATACAATAACACGTTAGGCCGAACTGCAACGCTTTAAACTAGCACTACAAACCAGTGCTAGGTAGAATTCTAAGCGAACATTTCAAGTATGCAACGTGGAGACTACGAGCCAATGGTTCATTTCGAATGATGATTTCATCGCAACTTTTATTATGGAATAATTTTGACTATCACTAAATTGAGACATTTAGAATTGTCCGCGATCTTGGAGGCTTTTCAATGCTTCTTCGAATTTAGAGCTTTCTGAATTAACAATGTATTAATCGTTCAGGAATTTGAGCAGAATTTTTTTAGAAAAATTTGATACATAAAAATTTTTTTGCCATCATTGCATCATGTAAAAAACTGGCTCGAAATATTACGGTTATTTCGCTACTCGACGTTATAAGGCAAAAAGTTACTTTAAAATGTATGAAGTAAACATTTAATTAAAAATCACTTGCTAGCTGCTAAGCTACCGTCAATTACGGAGATAAATCAGGTTTCTATCTGCATACGTCTTCACACTGCGAAGGAAACTCGCAGGCAATTTGGTCTGCGTCGCTGGCAATCAAGATTCATGTCAGCGTAATTGAAGACCATTACGAGACGCACAACTTGTCGTCATTACAGTGTGATGCTTGATTTAAATTATATTAATTTAATAATAAATTAACGTTGCAGATGAAAAGGAAAACACTGTGATTAAATACGGTAAACTGAAAATTAAACTAAAAATAATCAAATATACAAGTAATGTGTTTAGCTCTGTCGCAAAAATTTCCGCCCGAGAGAATTATATTCAAGTAAACCATAATTTGTGTGCTATAAATACTGCAATAATTAAATTATATTTCTCATGTTCTGCAGCGTTCTGACTTTCGTGCGTCCACATTGAGTAGGAATTGGTAATGCACGTACACTTCCCCATCATTCAGAAACTTTCATCATTTATCATCTAGAAACTTTTATCATTTATCATGCAATATGAACGTACAATTTCGCTGCCGCAGAGACTGCTCACGAATTATAAAATTGCATTTTGACAGCCCGTCCTAAGTTAACAAATGTTAATTTTAGAAAATCATGTATGAAAATTAAAATCATAATTGCTATAAAGTTACGATGTCTTATCAGCTTGCACCCTCTCGGCATATCGGAGATAGAGGAAAAAAATAAGAAAAAAATTAATTATTGAGCCAAGAATATACGGACAAAATTATGAAATAATATTTTTCAAAGAATGTAATTAATATCAAGGAGTATCTGTATTATATATGTTTATCTAATAAGATAAAGAGTATATTATAGCGAGCAGTGTTCCTGGAAGCTGATGTACAGATTTAATGGATGATTACTTGTGCTATGATCCTTAGCGCTTGTATGTATGATAAGACAGAGCATCTATCGACTACACTCACGGAAATAGAGGAGTCTTGTCCAAATATCGATTTAATTTTTGCCCTTGTGTGGGTCATCCTGATATAGTTTGCCACGGCAAAATGGAGTACAGTGCACCGTTTGCTCCCTGCTCTGTTTATGATGCGGGTAAGAAAGTGTGTCAATATTTAGGCAACCTGACCACTTCATTTCTCCTAGTGTAATAGCGCTGCCGTTTGTCCCAACAACATTTCGTGTCTGTTGAACTTCCACTTCACGTTTGGGAATCGCTCAAGGTCACTCCATCATATGGATCTAAAATTAATTCTTTCCATATGATAATAAAAAACAAACAATTTCAGATTTGAATGATGAAATTTATTGATGTCGAACGCAATGATGGTTTCAAGCTTTTAGTGTATTTGTTCATGTTTAACCAGGTTCAAAAAAGCAATGGAGATCAAGTGGCTATTTTGCATCAAGATAATAGAAGATTTGAAGCATACAACGAAGCATGGAGCGCAATATTGCAAGGGATAAAGAACTCCTGAACACTAAAGAAACTTGTTGATCCGCCCGTACGCAACTCCTTTATCCTTCCCGAGAAACTTTTACTTTGCAGGATTTGGCTTTTGATTCGCTTTAAATTGCGCCCAGATGTTGGAGAACAATAGATTGGTGGGAGTATAATAAAGATTTCCAGTCTCCTTATATATAGCATTGGGTTCAAGTCAATAATAACCTCAACCTTTTATAATTTCATTGTAAGAGATTTTTATTGAAAATCATAACCATTGCCGCAATTAAACAATTGCCGACTGAGCAGGAGGTTGAATAATTTCTTGATGAGAGTTTAGCATTATATAGAAAGATAAATAAATTAATCCTCACCATAGACAATGCCCGTCGGTCAATGATAACCCCAAAAATGCTTTTAATCATTCAGTATTTGTATCGATAATTTCGTAATCTATGGAGAAGTCCGTTGTGAAACAATGCTCAGGTCTCATGTTCTCTTGGATGCATCAACTGAATATTTTAAAGAAATCAATCGAAGTAAATATTATAATGGTGTGGACAATCTTTAGTGATAAAACATCTACTATCGATCATGTCCCTTGCTAAACTCGAGTGCTGATTGTATCGCTCAGTTAAAAGAAGAAGAGTCTCCCACAACAGCACGCAGTGAAGCTTTTAAGTTTAATTATCGAATATATTTATGAAATATCATATGATAAGGTATATTTGAAACAAAACTTTGGCTAGTGAACCAGTTTTTTAGTTCATTTTGTACTCCATTGATGCCGGCGCGTGGATGCGGGACCATCAGGGTATAAAATTTGGTTTAAATGAAATTAAAGTGGTTTTGAAAATTCAGATTTGTTTGGGTCGAGAAGGCAATGGTAACCCCCGGTACTAAATTTGCCACAGCAAACTTTGTATTAGATTTTGCTTCGACAAACTACGCATTAAGTTTTGCCTCAACAATTATATAAATTATGTATTAATTTGGAAAAGCGAACTGTGTATTTAGTGACCTTGCTGTTTATGAGAATGCACGAGGCATTTCAAGCCAACTAACAAATACATAAAAACTTATTTCAATACATTGAAAAGTTCTTATCTCTAAAAATTCCACGGATTATCATTTACTAATACTTTGGCCTTCTGCAGGCCCAGACATAGTGTTGAGAAAACACAATTTTGCGCCCAGCTACTAGCTTCAATCCTGTTTTTCTTGATGGCTTTGAATAAATTACCCGCAGGCTCACCACCCCCGGACCTCGACTGGGTGGTGAAAGACGAGCTGGTGACCGCAGCTCACCAGACCAGGACGGCAGGAGTGACCATCAGTCACGTCGTGCTCAAAAATTTACCCCGCGAATACGTCATGACTGAAATTTCCTGCAGAGCTCACACGGCTTCCGTCGCCAAGCTTATGGTCGCCTCCGCTACCATCGATATGAATTGTGAGAATGAACTACGAGCGCCTCTGTAGCAAGAATTTATTGCTGGACCGCTGAGAACATTGATGCCGGTCTTGTAGTTGATGAATATTGGCTTTAAGCTGTGAGCTGTGAAAATTAGAATTTCTCGGTACAACGTACATTTTACCCGAATCTTCAAACGAAGTTTTTCAATTTAGAACTTGTATCATGTCTAATATATTATTCGTAATTTCGAACATTGGCTTGGTTAATTAAACCTGAACTGATCAAGTTCAAATTCGACAAAAATCTTGTACTAAGCGAAACTTGATTTAATGAAGTCTTACGTACGTCTTTTTGATACACCTTCCACAAGTAAACCTGAAAAATTTATTTATTCATTTTTGATACACCTTACACCAGTAAACATGATAAATTTATTTATTTATTTTTGATACATCTTCCACCAGTAAACACGATAAATTTATTTATTCATTTTTGATACACCTGCCACCAGTAAACACGATAAATTTATTTATTCATTTTTGATACATCTTCCACCAGTAAACACGAGAAATTTATTTATTATTTTTTGATACACCATACACCAGTAAACACGATAAATTTATTTATTCATTTTAAGTACACCTTCCACCAGTAAACACGATAAATTTATTTATTGATTCATTTTTGATACACCTTCCACCAGTAAACACGATAAATTTATTTATTTATTATTATATCGGATCTCGCTACATTTATCTCAGTACGGCCGCTGGAGGCGGTGATCAGTGAGCCGGTGGAGCCGTTCTCGGCAGGCCGCACCTACGACCTCATGTGCACCTCTCGCGGCTCCCGCCCCCCGGCCCTCATCACCTGGTGGAGGGGCGCCCGCAGACTGCGGCCCATCGCAGACCAGGTGATGTGTTCGTTCGGTGCAGCAGGGGCGCCCGCAGACTGCGGCCTATCGCAGACCAGGTGATGTGCTCGTTCGGTGCAGCATGTCTGTGATGATACATCCTTTGACGAGAAGGCGCTCTGATGATACATATTGATGATAAAGAATGGCCGCTAGCGACGATACAGCACGTTACTCGTTTATTTTTCACTGTATTGTCGTTTATTACTATTAATATAGCTCTTATCACAACACTTCTCTTTAACTTCACTATTGATATTTTATCGTGAAATGGGGGCACTCTGATGATACATCTTGCTGATAAAGGGGCTCTCTAATGTTACTTATTGTGAAGCGGGGCACTCTGATGCTACATATTGCTAATAAATGGGGCTCTCTAATGATACTTTATTGTGAAGCGGGGGGCACTCTTTTAATACATCTCTGTGATAGTGATACGAGGAGACTCTAATGATACTCCACTACGACAAGGAACACTCTGGCGATAGGTCATTATGAGACAGAGACTCATTAATGAGCCGCTGGCGACGATACAGCTCGTTACTCGTTTATTTATTATTTCATTTATTGTATTGTCGTTTATTATTATTATTATAACTCATTTTATATTCGCCTTGGGCATCAGACGTGGCAGGAAGGCAACGTGTCGCGTTCAGTGTTGCGCTTGGCCATCAACGCGAGTCTGCACGACCAGACTGTGGCTTGCAGAGCGCACAACCCCAAGATCCCTGAGGCGGTCGTTGAGGACAGCCTTAAGCTCTCTGTTTACTGTGAGTTATTCTGCAGCTTCTATAACTTGAGAACAACTTCATAAATACTTGATCTCAAATACAAATAACTCGAGGACAGCCTCAAGCTCTCTGTTTACTGTGAGTTATTCTAGCAGCCTATTGTCTAGGTACTACTCAAACTTTGTAGCAGCCTATTGTCTAGGTACTACTCAAACTTTGTAGCAGCCAATTGTGTATGTACTACTCAAATTTTGTTGCAGCCTATATGTGTAGGTACTACTCAAACTTTGTAACAGCCTATTGTGTAGGTACTACTCAAACTTTGTAGCAGCCTATATGTGTAGGTACAACTCAATAGGTTACATAACTCACCCAACTTTAGTCGCAGTTTCATACAATTAGCCCGTTAAATTTTTGCGCATTTGTGGCTGGTAAACATAACAAGGTAATTTTTGAGCAAACCAAACTCATTTCTTAGTATCTACACAACACAGGAGTTCCAAACACTAATGGTGTTCACTTGTATTCTTCAGTACTTCACTGAATACTAATAGTGTTCAGATTATCAAGAAGCTCATTTCCACCCTCATAAAGGGGCAGTCAATTCAGTTAAGTATTCTCAGAATAGACCAGGCATTTGCGTGCTTTTTCTGGCGCTCTCATTAGACGGAAGGCGAGAGTTGATTTCAGCTGCAAGAATCCAATTGTCATTAAGTTTACGTTATTGCTGGATCATTGTTTCATTGTCTCAATCACCCCGAGCAATGCATGGTGCCGAAACTAGCGAATCATCTTATTTGTTATCTAAATTGATCTCGTGTTTCCATAGTTAATTAACTGGTTTTAATTTTACGCATGTTGGGACCTTCGGATTCAGCTACCAATTTGATCATATTGATTTTTAAAGAAGCAAACACGTTAACTTTATTCTATTGGGATCCGTAAAAATGTATAATTCGAACTAAAGCTCTCTCGATATATGAAAAATAGCGTAATGGCTTTGACGAATGAATAAATTTGCCAAATATCGCTGAAATTGAAAAATGTTCAAAATCTATGTAAAGAAAGATTGTAGTTGAATCTCTCATTTTTCTCGACAGGCTTATTATATTTTCCTCTTTATTTGTAAGAAAGAAAGGCTGTTTACTCATTTCTATGAAAAATCTAATTTTATTGAAGAAAAAAAGATAAAAAATTTTAATTAAAATAGTTTTATTTTGTGGGATATTTTTGATGAACCAGACGTGCCCGAGGTCTCAGTGGGCTTTGGAGCCTCTCTGGACCCCGCGAATATCAGAGAGGGCGACGACGTTTATTTCGAGTGTTTCATCAACTCGAACCCACCGGCCTACAAAGTTACGTGGCAGCACGAGGTGAGTGCACTCCTGGTATAATTATCATCCCTTAATGTGTTATTATCTTCATAGGTATCATAAGTGCCAATATAAAGTATGTTGCCACATGGCGTGACAACGCAAAGTGCGTGCAATGCAGCACTACGAGTAAATACGCTTGTAAATCACAAAACAAAATTCATATGTACATTAAAGCCATTGTCACTGCAAATTTGAATCACTCTATAACTTTCACACGTTTTCAGCCTAGGTTTCAGTCTGTGCTAACAATACTTTCAAAGAGACGCTAAAATACACGACAACTAATCGTGCGTGTTTTGGAACGAGAGTTGCACCAACAGGTCTAAACAAACACTCTGGGAACGGCAAAGAAAACCTAATTTAATGTCTACTGTTTATCAAGGAAAAATTTTAACTGTGTTGACCCAGCTAGACTGTGTTATATATGTATTTTGTTTTAGATGAAAATGACCGAATATTTACTGTGCCTATGTACGAGGTCTACAGAAGGGATATTAGTGTTATCTTTTCATTCTTGAGTGAGTCAGTGACAATTTAATTGAGTAATAGCACGGGATGTACTATTAAAGATATTTACGATCGAGTTCCTATCTCCGTCAGCCAATCACTGAAGGCTTTTCAAGACAAACCAATAGCAGACTTGAAATTGGCCACTACATATACTCCAACAGTTCCGAGTACTTGGGCCGGTGCATATGGATACTTAAGCAACTACATGTACCTAAATCTTCACATGTACTTAGGTGGCTATACGTACTTGAACATTTACGTTTACGTAGGCCGACACTTGTACTTAGACCGCTACTTGTACTTAGGCGATTTCTGTCCCTCCAGATTCAGATTTCCTAAGCCAGGTAGCTTATGTGTTTTGTGAATGAACTCACAGGGCCAAGAGGTGCGACAAGACCGCGATGCCGGCGTACTCGTGACGCAAAACAGCCTCGTACTACAGCACGTTCACCGCAGGCATGCCGGCGGTTACTCCTGCAAAGCCAGCAACGTGGAGGGCGACAGCATCAGCAAACCGAGAATGCTGAAAATCCTCTGTGAGTTTAATTCTGCCTTGCAGCATTTTAGGCGACTGGATCGACTGAATATCATCAACGAGTTTAGTTTCCGTCTTGCTCTTAAGTCGCACGTCGTTTAATCAGAGAAAAGATTAGGACTTTGTTTAAATGGAGATGCACTTTTCGCTCTCTTAACGAGTGCAACAAAGTGTAACTATTTGAACAATATGAGAAATTCATTTTTCTGAGGGGCGTCTTTGCATTTGCGTAAGCCTTGGGCACGCTTTAGACTTTAGATGATTAAAATTTTGTGACCTAATATCGACAATACAATTAAACTTCCACTTAATTCACTCCTTTTAAATGATCGATCACCATATCCATATAAATGGCTCGTTATATTCAATTATTTTCATGCTTTAACTATTCTCAGAGTTAAAGGCTTCATAAGTAATCCTTTTATTTTCTGGTGCAGCTTTGCATTGGAATTTTCAGAGGCGGTTGGGCATTGCTGAGTTATTGTAGATAAGAAGATCAAATACATACAATAAGTAAACTAAGAATGATCATAGCTATTTTGCGCAATATTTTGATCAAAATAAAGAATTATTACTATTACAAAGCATCAGCAAATAACTTTCTGTCTCACGTAACTGAGCTCATCAAACTCCTTGCTCCTAGTACGCAAAGTGTTATCACTTTCTAATGTACTATTCTTAACGCGATTAGTTCAACACTCAGCGTTCTAAAAGCTGATGTAAATTTACATGATCCGTGCAATAACAAAATTATTTTAGTATGAATTTCCTTTCTTCTATTTGACAGCAAGACAAAATATCAGTAACTAAAATTTTAGTACGAGTTTCCATTCCTCTACTTTACAGCGAGACAAAATATCAATAATTAAAAAATTAGTATGAGTTTCCTTTTTTCTATTTGACAGCACGACAAAATATCAATAATTAAATAGAAATTAAATACACCGGCAGACGCGCCGGTCTGCAGCCCTGCTCAGGTGCAGACGTACGGTGCAGCCGTGGGGGAAAGTGTGACCGTCACGTGCAATACGGAGGCCGTGCCTACGGTTAGTGCACTTCACGTGCTTGTGTTCGCATTTAAGTTGATATTAACTAATTATTTTTTCAAGTAAGATTCGGAAAATTTCAGGACTTGACGTGCTTGTGTCGGCATTTAAGTTGATATTAATGAATTATTTTTTCAAGTAAGATTCGATAAAATTTCAGGACTTCACGTGTTTGTGTTTGCAGTCAAGTTGATGTTAACTAATTATTTTTTGTCAATGATGATTCGAAAAATTTCAGGATTTGTATGGAGTTTAGGTAAATTTTAGGAAAATTTTGAAGTAAATTTATTGAGAAAATATATTAGAGAGTTTTGAAATTAATTTGCCTTGAGTTGTATTTCTCTTAATAGTTAAATTATTTGTAAAGACTATGATAAATATTATATTTTTGCCCATCACATTGTGTAAGATGTAAGAAATCCCCCTCAAAAAATTGTCCATGATACATTTTTCTATAAAACGAAACCATTAGTTTCAGGCCACATTGAACGCCGGTACTTAATTTGCTATGAAAACGTTTACCATAGCTGTGTTGTGAGCTCATTTGTGAATAAATGCCTTGTTGGTGTATAATTTTTATAGTTCTATCATAATCACATCATATCACCGTCTTCCTATTTAAATTATGCAACTTGTGCTTCATAACCTACACAGGCCTCGCGTTTCTACTGGACTTTCAACAACACATCAGAAACTTTCGAGGTTCCTGAGTCACCCTTGACCGGCCCTAAAGACATCAGTCATCTTGAGTATATCCCCAAGAGTGACTTCGAGTACGGCACATTACAATGCAGAGCCGAGAACGCGGTCGGCAGACAACGGGAGCCTTGCATGTTTCAAGTTGTCCCTGCAGGTAAACCAGCGCTCAGTTTTGTTTTTGGCTGAGAAGATCCTTTTGCCTCCTACAATATCTCTTCGGTTTACGATTAGGGGACAAATATATTCTATAATATATCTAATTAAATAAATGAATAATATATAAATATATTTTGTAAGATCATTTGTGAATAAATGCCTTTTTGGTGTATAATTTTTATAATTCTATCATAATCACATCATATCACAGTCTTTCTATTCAAATTATGCAACTTGTACTTCATAACCTACATTTTACAATATATTCATAATGTAATAAAATGAAAATAAATAAATAAATAAATATTAATAATAATTTAACAAAATATTAAATATATTATTCAAATATAGATTGGGACAAATATTATTATATAGGTTAATGTAAACGGTTAATGTAACGGTTAATGTAAATAGGTTAATGTAATATCCATAACGCTTGCTCATTGGATATGAATACTAGATAGGAGTTAGAAGTTGAGTGATTAAGGCTTCAGAAAAATGGTTTAATTTCTTACAGATATGGAAGCATGCCCAAAGCTAGTGCAAAATTTTGTGATCGTGCAATAACAAAAAGAGTTTAGGATGATTTGCCTATTTTTCTGTTTGACAGCTGAACAAAATATCAAGAATAGAGCACTTGATTTATTAGTGAATCTATTCATGAGTTTTTTCTTATATATTTTCTTATATAAACTTTCTGTACATATTTTCACCATGTCTTAACATAATAAATCCGAATGAAAAATGATGGGGATTATTTTTTTGAATACTTTGAGCTTGATAAATTTAATCTAAAGTTTGTGATGAATGAGCTCAGATTTTGGTGATAACCGTCAATTAGGTTTGGCGTAACGACCAGATTCGCGTAAAATTTAGCTCATTACTTCGCCAGAACTTATATCGTACATCTTACGATTTTTGTTATCTCGTGAAGTCATTAAAGCAGGTACAATATATCCACGGCAACAACTTCTATCATGAATGTGATTATCACCCATGGCAAACTTACCTAGAAAATAAGCTAAAATATAACTGGAGCTTGATCCAGAAGTGCGAAAAGACTTTCAACACTATACCTCTTGTAATGTTTGTTAAGGTTTTAAACGCGTTTTGTTTCATTTCTAAGTAGTTCTTGCAGTTTATAATTTAGTGAATCTAAACATCATAGTCTTAATTATTTTCAAGTCTACATTAATCGGCAAGCATTTATAATTTACAAAATGACTGTCAGAACGACTGTCAATCAAAAATTTCCTGAAAAAATTTAACCCAACTATTTGACAGGCCTATAAAATTTAAACTTATCATTGCTTTAGCTAATATAAATGGTCTATCTTTTCAAGCATATTTCTTATGTTTTCATACTTACATTCACAGCTCGTCCTCAGCCCCCAAATGAATGCAAGGTGACGAACGTGACTCCTAGCAGCGTGGCGGTGACATGCAAGCCTGGTTTTGGAGGCGGACTGCCTCAAACTTTCCATATGGAAGTCAGGTCCGGCAGGCCAGACACACTGCAGGCAAACGTGTCCGCATCCAGCCCTAAGTGAGTCTGATTCTTGGGGCGGATTAATGCAAACTTTCCATATGGAAGTCAGGTCCGGCAGGCCAGACACACTGCAGGCGAACGTGTCCGCATCCAGCCCTAAGTGAGTCTGATTCTTGGGGTTGATTAATGCAAAGTTTCCATATGGAAGTCAGGTCCGGCAGGCCAGACACACTGCAGGCAAACGTTTCCGCATCCAGCCCTAAGTGAGCCTAGTTATGGGGGCGAAGATTGCGTCTAACTTCACATATGGAAATCAGTTCCGGCAGGCCCGACATACAGCAAGAGAACGTGTCCGCATGCAGCCCTAAGTAAGCCTGTTTCCAGCAGCAGATTGATGCGAACTCTCCATATGGAAGTCATGTTCGTGAGGTCGTGCACACTGAGCCAAATGTTTTCGCGTCCACCCCTAAGTGAGTCTAGTTTTGAGGGCGAAGATTGCCTCCAACTTCACATATGGAAGTCAGGTCTGGCAGGTCCGACATACTGCAGGCTGAACGTGTCCGCATCCAACCCTAAGTGAGTTAGATGGCGGCCAGTAATCTTGTACGCAGGCGGCTCGATGCAGAATGTATAATAAGAGGCATGGCTTGAAACCGAGTACGGTCGTTCAGAGGATAAATTGGAAAACTTTAAAAATATATTAAATTTATTACAGACGCAACTGGAAATAAATATTGATAAATTGATTAGGCTTTGAATATAAATATTGATTAGGCTTTTAAAAACGGTTATTGTTACTTATTTGTAAATAATGTAACCTCTTTTCTATGAACGAGTGTCAAATCAATGAGTAACGTACGATTACGTATTCTCGTACATTTTGCTCCTGTGCAATTTTGGTCGAAAGTAAGAAAAATTTGTGTGATGTATAGTTTGTATTTTGCTTCGTCAATTTTAAATATGAAATGGTTTGAACAAATCTAACAAAATTTTCAAATCACAAACATACAGGAGAGAATCAATTATATCGAATATTTCGCAGCTTGCTGTTGTTTTTTCCGTACTGCGAATTAGACCTTTTTAGCGAACTGAAAATCAATATTTTGGGGCGGAATTTTTCGCAGTTATATCAATTTACGAAAATTTGTATTTTCATTGGTTAATTAACTAATTTGGATGCCAAGAGGTTTTCAGTTTAGTATTCATTAATGCTCAAATTGGTTTTACACAGCAGAAATTTTGCTAAAACTGTTTAGGAAGTGTGAAATAATATTTCTATAACTTTATAAATACGAAAGTTTAAAAGTTTATGCCGAAATCATAAAAAATATTGTCAATTAGACACAAACTCATTTGAAGTATAAATTTTCACAGTTCAAGACCGGAAGTTAAGTGTTGCATCGAGACTGTCTTGTGCGTGTCGGCATGTCATACAAAATTCATGCTGTGCGACGGCAGTCGCTGTATGAATGCCGTGAGAAAAATGACAGTGTCGTGAGCAGTGTTGAGCCAAGGCAAATAGAAGGAAGTCAATTTTGGTGAATGGCACTTCGTAACTTGGTGAGTGTTGGGCTAAAAAAAAATTTTACAAAAATTATCTCATGATGTGGGGCAGCAAAAAATCTCATATTTTAATACTCCAGAACTGCGGCTCCATTCGAATGAAGAATTCGTTAGAGAAATTCAAGTGGTTAAATCAGGCGTCAGTGATTAGCTCCATTTCAACTAAAAGGTTTATAGGCGTGGTTGGGCATGATTTTAAATTTATTGAAACTTATTATTAATTTTGATATTATTAAATATTATTATTATGTATATATGTAATTGTTATTTTATATATATTATTATTATTGTAATATTATTATTTTTTTATTAATATAAGCCCACAGAAGTTGGAGTAATATCTGCAACCTGGACCTAGGAGAGTAATCTTATTTAGATCAAAGTTTTTTTCTTTACTGCTTATAAATTCTGCCCTGCATGAATTTCAGAATTTTCCAAGTCTCCCCTGACCTCGCGCAAGTTTGCAGGCGCTCGCCAGTCCGCGATGAAAAGCGTCGGCGACAGAGACAAGTGGAAGGCGCCACAGGGCATGAGCAAGCGCAAGGCGCTCACGATTTATAGCAAACTTTTGCATTAAAAATGTTCAGAGTGACGCACTACACTGGCTAATATTTTAAATGTGATGATTTATTAATGTATAAATATTAGAATATAATTTAATAACTAATAATATAATGGGACCTGCTGCGCTACCCCAGGTTCCAGGTTAACATGACGCCTTGCCTCACCCCCAGGTTCCAGGTAAATATGACCCTATGCCTTGTCCCCCAGGCTAACCTGATAGCATGCCTAGCACCCAGGGTTCAGGTTAAAATGACCCCACTCCCTGCCTCCAGGTTAACATGACTCCACTCCTTGCCTCCAGGTCCCAGGCTAACATGACTCCACTCCTTGCCTCCAGGTCCCAGGTTAACATGACCCCACTCCCTGCCTCCAGGTTCCTGCATTGTTAACATGACCCCACTCCTTGCCTCCAGGTCCCTGGTTAACATGAACCCACTCCCTGCCTCCAGGTTCCTGCATTGTAAACATGACCCCACTCCTTGCCCCAAAGTCCCAGGTAACATGACCCCACTCCTTCCCTCCAGGTCCCAGGTTAACATGACCACTCTTGCCTCCAGGTCCCAGGTGAACATGACTCCACTCCTTGCCTCCAGGTCCCAGGTTAACATGACCACTCCTGCCTCCAGGTCCCAGGTTAACATGACCCCACTCCTTGCCTCCAGGTCCCAGGTTAACATGACCACTCCTGCCTCCAGGTCCCAGGTTAACATGACTCCACTCCTTGCCTCCAGGTTAACATGACTCCATTTTTTGCCTCCAGGTTCCAGGTGTCAGGACTGGAGAGCGGGGCTAGCGTGCAGCTCCTGATTTACTCCGGCAACTCGCGGGGACGCTCGCTGCCCGGCGTCAGACTTGACGTCGACCTGCCCAGCCTGCCCGTGAAACAGCTCGAGACTCGCCATGATACAGGTGACTTTTGGATTAATTAATAATATGGTAAATACTATATTATTAATGAATATATTATTTTTTCTTCATAATCCTATTAATAAATATTTCTTAATTAATATGATTAATTTCAGAAAACACTACGTCGATAAGTATTTAAAAATAGTTTCGAAATAATATTTCAATGTTGATCGAGATGGGTAATGATCAATTTTGACATTAAATTATGCTCAAGTGAAACTATACCAATCTAATTATGAACATATTTTAATATTTCAATGTCGATGCAGATTAACTTTGACATGACAAATTTTTGAGAAAAATCTACATCAATCTAGTGATACAAATATTTTGAAAAAGTCTTTCAATATATTCTCTTGCCGTCATCGTTGACGCTCCGAGGATGAACGCGTTCAAGAATATACCCATGCTAGGTGTAGATATTTGCAGAGACGAGCTATGTATAGATAGATATTTATGCAGACGAGAAGTGCCTCCCACCTCAGAAGCCAGTGCATGAGCAACACCTACTTAACTTCAACGTCAGTTTTGGACAGAACTGGTCAATGTTATGAGATAAGTTCTTAGATATCCACGAGACAAGTCAAGAGCATTCCAAGAACCGGCGACTAAGCAAACTTGGCCTATTCTTCAACGCCCCACATTACTATCCTAAATTAAACTATCAAAATAAGTACAAATTTCATTAAGAACTTTATTTACCTTCATTTATGCATGAAAAATCAGTCGTACAATGTTAATATCGCCCATAATCGCCCACTGATTGTTTTCGTTCTGCAAATATTTGACTTCAAATTTCCGTAAGCCTGAAAGCCACGGTCGCCACGCTCGACAACGTATAGAATGTCGCTCATATATTTATAGCGGCACGAGTGCATTCAAATGCTGAATTGAAATCCCATCCCCCACGGTGTTCGTGAACAAACCCAAGAGAGGTTGTCTCGCATATTTAAATATTGGCTCCTTTTATTTCCCCATGAGCGAGCACGAACGGCAAGAAAATCTATCAAAATACGGCTTAAGGACTTACGTTATTTTGAAAGACTCCAGCGTGTGGCTCATCGATTATTAATAATTCAATGCGTTCAAGCTCTTCTCTAAACATCGACTGCGCTCTCACGGTCCTCTAAAAATTCCCGCGTCAACCGATGGGGAATCTCCATAATAGAGTGAATCGAGCGATAGAATTGAGTGCTGCAGAAAATATAGGATATGAAGCTCGGGATAAAACATTGCTTCAGTGCAGTATGTGTGATATGAAGCTGGGAATAAATGAATGCTCAGGTGTCAATATGAAGCTTGGAATTAATGTCGAGTATTGAATAGGAATATGATATGAAGCTTGGAAAAAACGTATGCTCCAGTGTAGAATTTAGAAACTAAAGCTCTGAGTAAATCAATATTCTAGTGTGAAATGAAGGATATGAAGCTTGGAATAAATTAAAGTTCTCATGTAAATGAACGGCAAAAAAATTCTCTGTGATATGTGCATAAAGAAAGATGAATAATGTATTATGAAGAAGTAGGTTGAGGAAAAAAATAATATATAAATGAATTTAAGATTTTACATAATCAAGTTTGATAACATGTAAGGTGCAGAAAAAATTTATTACAGCGTAATATATCTGCGAAATAAAATGTAAGTGCATACCGACAACCCTGCTTGTGAATCTGTTATATTTTGTTATAACAAAGAAAGCCATACACGACGAGCAAAAAAAGTCCCAAGGTTTAAAATATCATCAAGGATATTGTGTGTTGTGTATTAATGAGTAACGATAAATTCGATCGTAATCAACATAAAAAACGTTCGAAGTAATATTCATTTAAAATAAAGCCCGTGGCATGGTGATTTAATACAGAAATCGATATAATTGTACACACACATAAATTGATGATAAAATTGTAAATACAAAATTTGATAAATAATCTTTCAAAAAGTAATTGGGGTTGTTCTGCTTTAATTTTTAATAAAGAAGAAAATATTTTTAGGGACTGCGTTAGGCTTTTTACGATTTTTATTTGCCTTTAATAGAACGACGTTACAGTCGAACATTTAAACGAAAATTCTACGTAGTCGAAAAGTTTCTAATTTTAGAAATACAAAAAAGTCTGTGGACTTGCGCCGCCTCACATCGACGACAGTTACTGTACCCGGAAATAACGATGGCCGTGGCCCGTTGGAGCCTCTTGGTCGCGTAGCTTTTTTTCATCTTAAAAGTTTTATTTGGAGGCAAGTTTAAGATTTCAACAGGAAACTGTCGGCCCTAAAATTCCGATTCATTAGTAGAACTCAAAGGCCCGGCCGAGAGAAACTAAACTTTCATCGTTTATTGACCTGTAAATATCCGTTTGTGTAACGATGAATGAATTCTACTATAGCCATTAGCTAGCGCGATGGTGTATGTGTCGTGCCGAAATCACGGAATTGCCGATTCTTTGGAATCGGCAGCCATTTTGCCGAATTTGTAGAATCAGCATTTCGCTGTTGATTCAGAAAATCAGACGTTAGAGTTAGAACATAAATCGACAATTAGAGTTAAAAAAATGTTAGGTCAAGTTCCTTTATATTTAAATATTAAAAAAAAAACTTGGTTGACTGAACTAACCCCAGATTCCTATTGTATAGAAATGCTGATTCTACAGATTCGGCAAAGTGGCTTCCGATTCCATAGAATTGGCTATTCCGTGATCTCGGCACGACATACGCATACATCATCATGATAAGAATACAGATATGATATATCAATAATTATAATAGCGATGAAACCATTAGTTCACACGAATTTCCATCATCTCGTTTTATTGACTTCGTAGAGAATTGACAATTAACACTCATGTCTCCACACACAACCTTAATTAATTAATTTAATATTGATCAGCACAATAGATCAACACTATTTGCGTACACTCAGAACAATTAGTGAGACATTTGAAACTGCGATGAACTTTTTGCCCTTATGTGGGTCATCTTGACCCAGTTTGGTCTGGCGAAAGAGCTTTTCAATACTACGTTTGTCGCCATTTGGAAAAAAATAATTAAATTATAATATTATTATAATAATAATAATAATAATATCTGACAAATCCATATGGTGAAAAATTTTAAAATAATCATGTACATCATAAGTAAGACTATAAGATGAATTATAAAGTAAAATATTATAAATTATGAATGTTTTGTTTGTGAGAAAAAATTAATTAAATAATATTATTATAATAATAATAATATTTGGCAAATCCATATTGTAAAAAAATGTAAAATCATGATGTACATCATAAGTAAGGCTATAAGATAAATTATAAAGCAAAATATTACGAATTATAAATGTTTTGTTTAATGACTACACAGAAGGAAGCTCAGTACAGACACACAGCGACCCTGGCGCTGCAGCGGCACTCAACTACGCGAGCCTGCTGGGCGCATTCGCTGGCACCATCACTGCCGTGCTGGCACTCACCTTCGTCGCAGTCCTGTCTTTCAGAGTAATGATTATATTATCTAATATTTTGTATATTATTAGTAAACCTTCAATAATATTATTATTGAACCTTCAATAATATTATTATTGAACCTTCAATAATATTATTATTAAACCTTCAATAATATTATTATTAAACCTTCAATAATATTATTATTAAACCTTCAATACTATTATTAATAAACTTCAATGGCATGAGTCCACTCTATAATTCTCCAACTGATTATCTGGCAAGATTCCTTGTAAATTATAAGCAATGATTAAAATTCTGACGCTATACCCTTGGCTTAAATCTAAATAAGTAAAACTAAAATTCTGATAATATATGTTATGAATTCAGAAATCCATGTACGAATATAAATTCTTGTATTATAGAATGAAATTCCGATAATATGTTGATTATTTAAAAATAATTAACATTGATAATTGGTTCATTAGCTGATAATTAAAACTCTCGTTGTTTTGTATCATACACATTAATTTAAAAATAGCTTACGACAAACTATTCTATAATTATATTAAATTTCCATCGCGAATCAAATTTCCATTGAATTAATTTCCATCATTAATGAAGAAGTGTTTTTTCAATATTTTTGTCACATTTTGGTCACAGAAGCGATGCTGTCACCGACAACAGCAGCATCTCTCAGACCAAAACGATCAGTTGACAGACTCGCAGACCTACGCTCCTAACACCAGCGGAGACCTTAGCCTTCCTAAAGAATCTGAAGTAGCACCAATATCTGTCACCGACTCGCTCAGTATTGACGCTGGGACCTACAGAAAAAAGAAGCAGATATCTTTAAACCTCTTTGAAAATACAGAGGGAGAAGCCACCATCATGTCGAGTCCTATGACATCTCTCACGCGAGGTGAGGGTTTCAACTACATTGTTTAAATTTAATTGTTTTAAATAGAAATTATTCAATCATAAAAATCGAATATCGTATTTTGGAATCGCAGATAATATTGAAACAAAAACCTAAAGGGCTAACCATGTTTGTTCAAATAACTAACTTTTTAATTTACGTATACATTCAAATTATATTCTCGCAAACAATAGTGGAGTGGTGGGTTTTAATTTTGTTAGATAGTAAAAGTATATTTTTTGTTGTTGTTTCCACAAAAATTTAACTGCATGTTAGAGAATAGGTCACTAGCAATGTGGATATAACTTAGAATGTCGTCGAAATTATTATAGCTTTAAAATGCAACGACGCACTGAGGTATGTTGATATTAAAATCACTTTGGTCAATTCATATTCGACCACCCGATTATTCGTTCTCTTCCTTTTACATTATTGTGGAAACTATTCATATCAAACAATAAAAATGTTCAATATTCCTCTTATATCTCACTTCCCCCAATATTTTCTATTCGTAACTCCTCTTTGTGTTCCCACAAGAAACCTGATCAAATTGTAGTTCCCATTTGCGTCGCTTTGCAGATTGTCCCTTCAAAGGAAGCCACAAGACAAAAGTATCCGGAGATCCTATTTGTTTCTCCACAAATGCTCTCGAAACTCCAGTGGTGGCGACCACGCTTCCTCACTTTTCGAACCGATCGTTTATCTTTGACGAAAAAGGATCTCAAAACCGACGATTGAGTTCATCAACTCCCCCGGAGCCAGCTCCTCCAGATCCAGTTTTGCAAAATTCCGTCTCTAAAGTGACGTTATCTCCTTTTATGCTGACGTCGCAAGAGCCTAGCTTACTTCATCTGGACATGGGAGCGACACTCGTGAGTAGAAACTACTCTGCATCTCGCGCTCTGCCAGGTATGAGTTCTGTCATCCAGAAACATGAAGCCTCTCCATTACCTGCTAGTGGCCAAAGTGGACTTCAGTCCTCGAGTTTGCATGGGACTGACGAGGACGGCCGGAGAGAGAGTTCAGTGTGACGTTGGTAGGCGGCAGTCTTGTTTTCCGGCTGCTTCTTCATAGAAACTCTCACACAAACGTTCGTCATATGTTAACTTGTGTTAATTAAACTAAATGTGCGCGGAATTATTTTTTGAGTTTCAGGCATGAATTAGGCTGCAATTATCTAGTTTTTAAATTACAAGCATAATTTATAACTTTTACCAAATTTTGTTATCTTTTACATTCTAAAGTCTAATAGAACATTACTTAAGCAACATTATATATGGGCAATTTAAATAAACAGGAAAACTAGTGACAAATCAACTCTTCTTATTTTTTGCACAATTTTCACAGTTCATTCTTTTCTCAGTTAGTTCGTTCATCATGTGAAGAATTCAATTAGAACATTTCACAGCTCTAATACTCATTGCTTTGAAAAAGTAATGAAACTTTTTAAAATTTCCACGTTTATTTTTTCCTATAAAAAGTATTTCTCTAGCCGTTGTAATAGACCAGCACTGGGAAGTTTGAATAGCTTGTTATAAAGAATGACAATCATCGCTCAATCAAAGTTCGATTAAAAATTCTATTCGCTATTTACCAGAGAGAAAATAATGATTTTATCAAGGAACACTCTAATACATAATAGATTTTTTCTCTATGCCTGCTCACAAATATGAATTGGCTGAGGTATTACTTGCTTCTGTAATTTATTTTTCACCGGACTTTGATAATGGTTCTATCAAAAATGACTTTAATTTTTCTGTAATATGAGTTAAACTTACATAAATTTCAGCTGCTAATCTAGTCTTTGATTTAAATTATTACCACCTTACATAAATTTTACATTTTGTGCGGCCGATGAAGCATTTCAAAAGTTTGGAGAACATTGATTTTATGGATTTAGAATAATTATTTTTTTCAACTGTAAAATTATTTTTTTCAACTGTAACTGACAAGCAGGAAATTTTATCAGGGACTTAGGCATTATTGCATCACAATCACGTCTATTGTGAGGATTGTGCGTGTAAGTTGGTACAATTACATGTTTATGCTGTTTTAAATGAGATGTGTCATCACTTGGCAATTGTTTTCTATAAAAGAGTGGGACAAAATGGCTGCGTTTCTATCCTATACAAGTTGCAAAAGAATATTCATATGATTATAAAGAAGATATTCTTTAACAAATAAGCAAAGTTCTATTCTTGGCATCGGTGTTATGAGAATTGAGAACTTGTTTTTCTTCTACCAGTAAACAATTTGGAGAATTCTAAAAATAAACAAGATAATTTTCATATCACAATCATAACTGAAAATATAAATTATCTAAATTTTCCATTCAGATAGATGAAATGATAATGAAAAAATGAATGTACTTTTGAAAGATGAGCCTCACACCAGAACTCAATGCCAGCAGCAGGTATGGAAACTTTTTCTATCCCGAATCGATCCTGCGTAGCATTTTTTGTGATGTCTATCAGCGGCGTGTCTTCATCCGATCATTTGTCAGCCGTGAGACGTGCCCGTAAATGGCGTTCTGTAAAAATTTGCTTCTCCGTAATCTTTTGTCTAAGGAAACCTTGACCGACGGAAATGCTAATCGTACCCAAAGTCCTAGTAACGATAGGTACATTTAGCAGACAAGGGTTATCCTGCTTCTGCGGATACGTTTACCGTCGTCTATGATATTCGTACCTAAAGTCCTGGTAACGATAGGTACATTTAAATAGCAACGAGTTTTAAGATGGTTGTAGAAGTGAGTACAACGCATCAGCAGTCTCAGTCAGCTAGGTCATGGTATAATCATAACGAAGTTCACTGCTTAAGAGTTTTTAGGCAAATATTATAGTGATAAATTATAAGTTTATGAAACTCTTTGATATTTTTTTTAATTTTTGACCCCGATGATTAAACATTACAAAGGGTTAAATGTTCTATCGAGTTTACGTACCGTAATTTGTAAATACGTATAGGAATAATAAATCCGTTAACCGATTTATATTAACTTCTTTCATCGCCTTTCATTAGGCCATTAGGCCTCCTTATCGAATTTCAGTGCAAGTGTACATGAAAGAAGTGAATGAGAAACTAAAAAATTTTATTTAACGCCAAACGAAGTGGGTGAACAGCTGCCAATTAAAGAACAGATAACCATAGTAGTAGTTCGCATGCAGGGAAAATTGGTTGTTGTCAGTATAAGTTCAAAAATATAACTCAGTACTCACTGCAGTGAGTGACAGAGAGCGCATTTTCTCGTCGACGAAAACTTGAGGTCACGGACGGTCGGACAGACGGACGGACAGACAGACAGACGAACATGGCGAGCACAATAGTGCATTTTTTCCATAAATGAGAAAATGCGCTAAAAATCAAGGAGTGAATGTAACAATATTTATTGCAAAGGAATAGGTCCCTGTAATGCAAATTATATGTTTCTCTCTCTATTCACAACATTGAATTGCGGGTTACATAATAAAATAATTTAGTGGCAAATAATAAATGAAGAAGCAAGCTGACAGATTTGCAGGTCAAGTCACCCGTCACGGAGATGAGGTGGATTTTTATGTGCATAAAGTAGATAAGAAGTTAAAACCTATCTTCAAAATCAATTTTGAATCAATCAATCAACATAAAATTGCGGGTCACATAATAAAATAATGTAGTGGCAAATAATAAATGAAGAAGCAAGCTGACAGATTCGCAGGTCAAGTTGCACGTCACGGAGATTGGGTGGATTCTTATCTGGATAAAGTAGATAATAAGTTAAAACCTATCTTCCGATTCAATTCAAGATGTAACACAGTTTGTTTTAGTAAGAAGAGCAAATAAATCACGAATAACAATTGCAAAATGATCAAATTAATTAACCTATTTGTCTCCTTTGATAAATCCTATACAATAGTTCTCGTGTAGAGAAATATGGGAAAGAAAATTGAGAAAACATTATAAGGAGTGTTCACTGAGGAGCTCTCATGACAACATGAGGAGCTCTCATGTTTAGTTTTAATTTTGTCACTTGCCTTACTGCTTGTGAATTAAATTGCATGCTTGTACGCATTTAACTATTTAGGTACGAGTGAACACTCCTTATAATGTTTTCTCAATTTTCTTTCCCATATTTCTCTACACGAGAACTATTGTTTAAGATTCAAGTAAAATGGAAATAAACTCGCACAAACTCTAATTAAGGCATAGAAAAGCAAGCTTGAACACGGTTTGTAATACGATTTGAGCAGGACGTCTTCACACAGGTATGGTCCAAGTAACAATAATCACCATCGAGCTAATAAGACACGACTCTGCCTCCTAACACGAGACTAACGATATGCGTAATGACGACGAAATTCGATAATAAATTGTAATTTTATAATAATTCAATAATAATTTTAGCAACCTATGTCATCTTTTCTTCGTTTCTGCGCTTAAATTCGCACTATAACTTTAGATTCACTATATGTCATAAAAGAAATTCCGTCAATCGAATTGGAGCCCATTTGTTGATCGCCTGTATTTCAAAATACCTTCCCCAAATTCTCTAATTTTCTTTCGGGCATTAAATTTTCTACCTGACAGCGACAAATTTGAAGAACTGTTGTCAAAGGAATTCCGATCCTGTCATACCACCACAGTAATTTTTGTCAGCAAGGTCCTGTTGTGGCTAACAGAATAGTTTTTACGAGGTTTCCGTATCTTGGAATGCCATGATCTGAAATAGTAATGATCTAAGTAATTACATGAATTCCTATGTAAAAGCGCTTCAAAAATTTTCATCAAGTATTTTTTGTAAGCTTTTTAAACTCATTGTTATAGCTCACCGACCATATTTCCTCCAAATTTCGAAGTCAACAACACATTCATTTCTTTTTTCGATGGGTTTTTTCTCTCAAATGCCATCGCTCACAATGCCCGTCCCATTTACCTTTTTTCTGTTCGAATCCCACATCGCGCGGCAGTCCCAAAAGGTTTGGTCGCCAGTGGACCAGTTTCCAATTTTTCCAGTCTGCCGAGCTTTCAAGCTTGCACACTGAATTTCTGACGTGACTTTCGGTGCTCAATGGCAAATTTTACAGGACTGCCTAAAGTCCAAAAGATTTTTTGTCATGGCGATTTTGAGACCAATTCAGTGGGAAAGTGAGGAGATTCGTGGACTTGAGAATTCAAGGAAAAGACGCTCTACGCCTCCCAAGCAGGTCTTCCAGTCGTCTTGTCAGATTTAAAATATGATTTTCCTGAGTACAAGTAATATTAATATTAAGATGACATGTTCGGAGCAGATTTATGAAGTTTTTAATTAAATTGATCATGAGCAGAAATTCGGTGAACCATTCTTTGTGATATCAAAACTTATTGAGAAGCTAGTTCTGAAACTTTATTGAATTTTTTTGTGTTTGTGTTCCTATGTTGTGGGAAATGAGTAATATTTTAATACGAATATCACGCCAACATTGTACAGCAGTAAGTTTTCTAATTAAGTACAGGGAAATATTGGAGATTTTATTGTTTATTTACCGTCATATCTTTAAATTTTAAGTTTTTACTATTTTATTGACTAGGGACAGTGATTTAGGTAGAACTATATATTATCATCAAAACTTTAATCTTTCACACAACGCTGAAGACTCCATGCATTTTTATGGGCTTTGAGTTAATTTAAAACTCATTTAAAACGCAATAATCGTTTTTATTGTTACCGCTCGATTTTAAAATTTCCACGTGACTTGTAAATGCCCTGTTTAGAATCGATTTCCATTATGTATATTTTCTTTCATAAATTTTATTCAATCAGTAACGAGTATTAGTTGTCTAATTTGATTCCCGAAAATTATAGTCATGAGTTATTTGCAACGTTGTTAATGAGAACCCATTTATCTTTGCCGTCCCGGAAGAGTGAAATATGCCCTTCGAAAGAAATTAATCGCAATTGCAGGCAACTTCAAATAATCAGAGTTCTCACAGTCGCATTCAATTAAAAATGAACCCGAAATGCCAAAGTTACAAGGTTTCAAATTCGTTTATTTGTGATCGAACAAAAGCATTGCTATTGCTGTTTTGTTAAGAAAAAAAGTTACTTTAAATCCATTACTGTTAACACTTCTCAGCCAGAATACTGAGCTTGTTGTCGTTGTTTATTTTCCAGTGCGATAACTCGATAAGCCAAGCTTTGAATGGCTGTTGCCTGTTCAAGAAGAGACAAAAACAGAAGTAAATGTTGAGAGCATTTAATCCCTGAACTCTATTTTTAATTGATGATAATTGAGACAGCAAGGGCCCGGCAGGCGATTAAAACTACCGATCAGGTGTTTGACTCTTAAAATAACGTTGAATTTACGTTGTTCCAACGCAATCAACACGTACTAAACCTTGAAATCAACGTAATTTGCGTGCATGAATGGAAGGATATGACGCAGCGTGCACAGGAGCCATGTTTAATGCACATAATACGAGGTTCGCTTTACTGCCTCAGGACTAAAGAAACTTAAGAAAATTGTCGACCCGCTAAAGCAAAGACAAAATTTCCTAACAAGCTTCTTTTGATAAGACGTGAGGGGAAGTGGGACCTCCATGGCCAGAATATCTCAGCGTCTACAAATTTGGCCGACACTGCAGCAAAAATGAACTGAAAAAGGACGAAGCACTGCAGCCGTTGACAGGAAAAAATTTAGGTTGTAGTGACGTTTTTTATTTGTTTTTGTTTTTTTATTGAGATGGATAATGTCGAAACCTGGACTTTATTGATTCAGATGACGGGAAAAACCTAGGTTGTGATGACGTTGTTTTTTATTAGTGTTGAAAATGTTGAGGCGGATAGTGTTGAAAACTTTACTGCACGTTTTCCTGAGATTAACTTTGAGAATGAATAAGATGTAGCCAAAAAATTTGCGCTTGAATTTGTTGCATTTTTAATGATTTCTCCTTTTAATCTGGGAAACAGTATCTTTACGATTTTGTATCACACAAAAGTTTCCGCACAGACATTTTTCGCCACTGTGAGCAAGCTTGCACATCTACATATATATTCATTTTAAAAAATAATTTTGTGTTTTGTATATATTTCTTAAAAATTGAATGCTTGAATTGACTTGAATTGAAACAGGAGTGGCAACTGCTTTCAAAGAATGGTAAAATTATTGAATAAAATATTAATTTTTGAGGGAGAATATAAAGATGATTGTGTTACATCGCTCGCAGTGATGACCAACTTCGATTGGGAAACGAAAGGAGTGATTAAACGGACAGAAAATCCGACCTCCTTCCATAATTGAGCGGATTGAATGTTTGGTGATGCACGTAATGAAAGTCTTGGTCAACTTACCAATCATATAAATAAATTAAAAAAATGCTTTAGGAATGCACCATATTCAAGTCTTGGTCAATTTACGAATCGCGCAAGTTATCAAAAAATATACTCTATTAATTCATGCAATTCAAGTCTTGGTCAACTTATAATCATATAGGTTTACAGCAATCATTTCTGGTCGAAATTAAATTACACTGAAGAGTCACTGAAAGTGATTCTTCACTAAAAAGTGTCTCATTACGATAAGTGTTCCTTCACTGAAAATGTCACTTTATTGAAAGTTTACCTCAACTAAAGATGTTCCTTCACTGAAAGTGTACCTTCACTGAAAATGCCCTCTTCACTGAAAGTGTTCTTTTACTGAAAGAGTCCCTCCGTGCAAACATAATGAAAATTTTCAAATAAATACGAAAAGCATTTCATATTTACCCCGCAAAATTAAATCATGATTTCAATATATTCACTCATTACAAATACACATGCAAATTTCATATTTACATCTAAAATTGCAAATTTCAGCAGACCCAAGCAACATAGAAAATATAAAGGAACGACTGCTGATTTCAAAATATTGTCTTAAAATATAGCAGCTTGTCTGTTTTAAAAAATGTCAGTTACTGCACAACATTTTTAGTAAATTTGAAACAGTTAAGAAAAATTCTGTGGTGGGTTCTAGGTGAAATTAATGCCATACTTAATGGCATATTGTCTCTGCTCATTTTGAGATGCCATACAATTATTAATTATCAAACTTATTACTTCGGCAATTTTCAGCAGGACTGAGTGAAATTTTTCAAAATTTTATTTTTTAAAAACTGCAGTTTTCTATTACATAGAGGCAATGCGTTCTAGCTGGTATTTAGAAAAACTCATCTACTCATCTATATATAGAAATACTCATCTCTAGATTTGTAGTGAAATAAATTAACGTACGAGTGACGAATTAAATATAAATTATTGTCGGAACCATAGCAGGTGGAAGCAATGAATCCCGAAATATCTGCTAACTTAAATATCTTTTAAAATGTAAATCAGTGGAAATACCAGAGTTTTGGGCAGAAAATGTTACTGTCTTAAATACCACTAAAAATTTGCATAATCTTTAGATCAGGAATTTAACTAATCTTCAAATAATCGCGCCTAGAAGAGCTCGACTGAACGTAATCTGCGGGCAAGTTCAAGTGAGCAATTCTTAGCTCGCCGCCAGCCAATTTGCCCGTGTTTAATCTTAATCAGAATAAATCTGGACGTCTAACCTGAGTCTTTTGCATTAGAAAGCGGCTAGACCTGAGCAATCCATCTCGTCTCTGGACAGCTGCGCAATCGCGCTCCGGCGAACACGCAAGTCCGACATCACACAACTCCCTGAAGCTTTCTTTCCTTTGAAGCATTCGCAATTTAGTGTCTAAAATTAAGTGCACTCGCTGGTGTGAATATCGCCATCATAATTAGCTCATCAGAAAATTTGACGCCACTTCTTGCTCGTGAAAATACAACACGCATGGTAGAAGTACACTCAGAAATATGAAGGGGTCGTAATTTCAAAATAGTTACGACATTCTCGTCCGCAGCACGACGTGAGCGTCGACATAGCAGTGATACGCCATACGTGTAGAACTGGGTCTGAATGTCCCAAAAAGCTCATCGCCATTTGAACAATGTCTTACTCATTTGTTTGAGCGTAGGTAGTTTAACTTTACCTCAATGACAGCTACTTTATCTAACGAATGAGGTCAGCGCATAATTTTACATCAAAGATTTTCAAGTAATTATTGAAGCTCGTTTGAGTCATACGAGCTATTTGAAATATAGGGGATTTGTAAATCTGCTCCAAAGCTATGCACGAACCGACATATTATATCAAACTCAATGGTTAATGGGTGGGATTTCAAGATTTCCTGAAAAGTTAGAAATCCGGAAAAAGGTAAATTATTAAAAACGCTTGAATTTCATTCCATATTTCTCGGTGTTACAGCACATCAAAAACTGATCGAAGTCTCCAATTAATACTATGTGCCACCATCTCAAGCCCGGAGAAATTCACCTTCACTCATTCATTTCATAAATTAAGTAATTGAGACGCAGCAGAAAGCTCAAGTTCATAATAATATTAAAGCAATCATTTATATTTTCTTGGTAAGTAACACAAAATCCAGCAATTATAAACTTCCTCAATAATTTGCAGGTACAAGTTAATGCTAAAAAGTTGTAAAGAATTTCCGACGATCTCACGATAGCTCCTCTTCACTGCCTGCATTAACACAACCAATTCGTTTACTTGCTGTGTTCATCACAGTCGTAAATATTCACGTTACAAAAAAAACTCAACTTTGCAATTTTAAAGTTACGTATTCCTCACAAAACCTTGCTAATTGTATTCAAGAGCTCTTGCTATTGGGAATATTGTGTTACTTACATCACTACCACGATCCTGCCATCTCTATGCTTGGCCGAGAACAACTAAAGCATCCCAATCCTTTTACACAGATGAGGACATTCAAGTTCTCCAGAGACGCAGCATGTTGATGGGATGAATGCTGAGTGTATTTTATTACATTTTTTGTTAATGACGTTGCCGTTGTAATCTTCTCCTACTCTTGGCATGCAAGGAAAACTTCCTAGTTGACTATGTTAAGTCCCTCCTTGAATAAGGTAATTTCATCACACAGTTTTAATATACGTCATCACAATGTGGTGATCCGGTTATTTAAGTCGATTATACTGTATTAGTGATACGCTTGTATCCGCCACTAGAATAACACTTGGTAGCCGAAACTGATCCCTTGCTGTGACATGATCCTGCATCCATTAGCCTGCGTTTGCTCTTGCCAAAGATCAATGATCAAATGAAAGCCTAAAAGCAAACTTTACTGGAATTAATTCATTTTCAAGGTCCTTGCTGAGTACACATTCAGATTTGCTAACGATCCTCAGATAAACCATGTTTGCTCAACGTTAAGATATTATGGACCACATGGTGACTTCAAAGTAACTGCCTAAACAAATATTTGAACGATGTTTGAGGTCACGTTTATCTCTAACCGACGCTCAATATTTTATAAGCAATGACTGTATTGCACATTAATTCTATAATTAAAAAATTGCTTTATCCTCCAAATACATCACATTGCTTCCTCATCTGCCTTGTACCTACCTATCTGTGTGATGAATAAACATTTTGCTACCGCTAATGAAGCAACGAGTAGAACTAATATATATATATATATATATGAAAATTAATCGTAAAAATCATTTTCGCATTACATTTTCAATGAAGACCATTGCAATTATTGAGAAATCCTGTACCAAAATAACTCTAAAAAAATAACTCCAATAACTCCAAAAAATTTAATCTCTAAAGCAAAAGAAGTCTTTTTTCTTTTCAATTCTTAATCTAAGTTATATATAACTAGAAAGAAAGCACAATAAATTGATACAGGCAAATGGACAAAAAAAAACAGTTGATTACCTGTTGATTAACACATAAGCGGAAAAATCTGGCAAGTCTTGAGAATGTAAAATTATGAGAAGATAGATGCTATTCTAAATGGTTCCCTGAAAAATTACTTGTCAACCATGAGTGCATTCTGTGAAAAATGCTAATCATATGTTAACATTAAATGGGTTTTTGAGTCTTTCTAAACATTGGTTAGATTCTCAAAGATGAGCATTTCACTTGAGCATTAAATATGTTATTCACATCCTAATTACTCACGCAATCGTAGGTCATCCATGATCGTTCGTCTCATATTTATTCAATACTTGAAACATCGCGCCGCAATGTTTATATCCCATGTTTAAAAGAAAAATATTTCTGTTGCAAACTAATACTATTTTCCATGGCACTATTTCTACTATTTCTACTAATACTATTTCTAATTATGGCACACGGATAAACAATGTATTCAGTATTTGTACAGCCGAATTAACAGTATCAACAAGGGGTAAATACAATTTCCGCGCTCGTATTCGTTGGAACAGATCAAATCAATTAGTCGCCAAATAGAAGAAAATTAGACGGATTATAAATCAAATTAGTTTTAGAAATGGTACAAGTGAAAAACTGATAAGAAAATGGCGGAATTCCATCGAATATCGCGTATTTATGAAAGCAGCCAATCTTGAGAAATTGACGACACAATAGTACATCTGATCATCAGACCGCATTTTGTTCATGAAAAAAAATCATCGCTTTTAACTCTATACATTATAAATGAACTTATTAGCAAATGAAATTCAAGAAAATTCACCTTGTCGACCGAATAATTTGTTTTTACATCGCATTTTTATCGGATTGACAATGGAATTCCATGCCTATGGAAGTTGTTAAAAAATAATCCTATAATTTCATACAATGATAATGAATTTTTTAATTTAACAGAGGACTTGAAAAGTAATTTTTTAATATACGAAGAAACAATCACCTATGTTTCTCGGATGTTCAAGTAGAACCTGAACTCATTTGGATGAGTGCAGTGTCATGCATGAAGGTTTATCACATATGAACAATCACAATAATCCAATTTTTCGCTCTTAAATTTTTGTAACGTTTATTTTCAATTGAATTTTCCTGTTGTAATGACCAGCTCCAAAATATAACAGGAAAATATATATGACTTACATATAACAGGAAAATATATATGACTTATATATGACTTACCAGCTCCAAAATATAAACGATTGAAATCAGAAAATGTTCTAAACTTTAGGTATGGACATTTCTAAACTTAAATGTAACAATTTCTAACTGTCTTATTCCTGTATCATGCGTTATCCGGAGTCATTGGAAGTTGAATCATAGTTCCACCATTGTTCAACCGGTTTTCCGATCTTTTGCCAGGTCGAGAGTAATTTCCGACACTGACAATGTTTTATAAGAATTAATATTTTTGTAGCCACTTATTTATTTGAGCTAAATTGCAATTCATGCGTAGTTTGTACAATCAACTCTTTTCCAGGCTTTCGATTAAAATTATTTTAAGTTTAAACAGAGAACACGATATCATTTTTCAAGAATCGTACCAGCTTTTAAAACATGGAAAATAAATAATGAAAAATTGTGATACTTAGTCAATGAATCATAACGCATGTTCCTGTCATTTGTATATGAATAATTTTCTATAAACAATGTCCCATTCTTTAAAAATAAAATTCGCTGATGCTCTAAAAAATTTATGCGGCCAGATATCAACAGATAGCGGAAGTCTCGACTGTTTTCAAAATTACATTCGCGGTATTTCAAGAAATCGAAAAAATGGAAGTTGTCCCGCTAAATTTCTGGAGAAATTCGGAACGTGCCCCGAAAACTTTCCTAGTAAATATATATTTGTGAAGAACCTTACAAAGGCAAGCAGAGCAGTCATGTTGCATTAGTGCGCCAAAACACCCAATCCCAGTCTGTAGATGTCAGATTAGGAAGCGAGCGTTTATTATGTTTTTCTTTCTGTTTTTTTTTTTACAGCACAACATACGAGTGTTTGTCGCAAGCTATCCTAGGAAAAAGGATGAATAAATAAAACCGAGTGAGGGAAAACATGTGCGTCTTTTTTCAATTTAACTTTACTAACATTTATTTATTATTGTAAATTTATTCATTGTTAATTCATTTGTATTCATTGTTAAGTTTTTGTAAGTTTAAAAGCGGGAGTTGTGCGTAGATAGATTACTGTGCGGTGTGAGGCTTCAAGTCTTTGTCTCTCACTGAAATGATACAGAAATTTTTTCCCAATTTTGACCAGCACGACGAATGTGTACGCTGTCGATAAGATAGCTGCAATAAAGTGGTTTTATTGGAAAACCATTTGTTACCAGGCGATTCTGTACGATCATTAACATAGGCTGAGTTGGTGTGTCCCGATGACCTACGAAAATAGTCTGCAATAAACTGTTCACTTTTTTTCGACATATATGTAAAAATTCATGCATTATAGGAAAAAAATTGAATTGTTCCATTTTTAATTCATTAAAAAAATTCATCTAAGTTTTATTTTTAACCTTACTAGGTTAGAATTAAAACTTAAATGAACTATATAAACAAAAATATATAGAAAAGCGAGTTCACAAAAGGTTGCAGAACCTTTTTTAAGTGAAAGTCGTTGCCAGCACAAGCAAAGTTAGTGAACAATTTCAGACTTTTTGCCTTAGGGGCAAAATCGGTGAACTCCTTGGCGTGGCTGCGAGACGAGCAAACGCGATGACTAAAAACCATCAAATAAAAGTTTGGTGTCAACGACAATCTTTATTGTGGAAGTTAAGCTTACTTCTTGGGAGGGCTTGGGCTTAACTACTATATTACTAACACCTAAGACCATATTTTTACTTCGGATAAGAGGAAAATATAGCTTATTCGAGAAAATACTGCGAAGTAATTATAAGCAAGAAAAGCTGTTTTCCCTTTAATCAAGTTGTTTCCCTACTGATGAGTGAGCTTATGCTTTATGTAATAAGAACATGGTGTAGAGTCTATATTTGATTAAACTTATGCATACTAATCGAAGTCGCTTTATCAATCTACGGATTTTGAGCGGAACATTTGCATTACTCCTAACATGACTAATTTTCATCGGAGGTAACAGTGGACAAATTGGATCGGGCGTCATTAATGTATGATCACACTACTAATTCCCAACATAAATTTCTTGCCGATAGTCCATACATCGCGTAAATAAAATAAATGTTTGTTCCAATGAAGCATAATGTTTGGTGTTGGTGACGATCATATTAGTAGAACCAATTAAGCCTATTACTTGAGACTGCATTACGACTTAACTGGAACCAGAACATCATACTTCAGAGCTACAGCAGAGAAATATGCAGGATTTTCTCTAAACAGCGATGAGTTTTTGCCCCTGTGTGAGTCATCCTGAATGCATTTACCGCAGCAAAAATGTGTACCAGCTCAACATCTTGTCTCTTTTCGTGCTATGGGTAAAAAAGTGTGTAATTATATTGACTATATGACCCATGCATTTTTCTTAGTGTACATATGGCGTTAATAAATGAGACAAACTGATTAAGAAGTGCAGTCTCTCGCAAGGTACAGCTGCCCCTCCATGCAGCTGTGCGCGAGGTACAGCTGCACTGCCACGTTTATTGGAAATGAGGAGGATATTTAAGTCCTGCTCTCCCTACTGCTCCCCTACACGGAACAAGAGCTAACAGAGAAGTGGAGGCTGGAGCGCGCCGATATTAGGTGTAGCGCTTGACGCCTAAGTTCCTCTACTGACGTGGAAATTGCAATGGTTGTGTTAAGGTAGTGAGCTATCATTGCTGTGTTGGCTGTAACTTGTTGTCCTTTATTAGTTGTTTTGTGAGATGCTAAACATTGATAACGGAACTGGATATTATAATTAGATTATTGTGAGATGCTAAACATTTATAACTGACTTGGACATTATAATTACTTTGTTAAGGTAGAGAGCTATCATTGCTGTGTTAGCTGTAACTTGTTGCCCTTTATTAGGTGTGTTGTAAGGTTCTAAGCATTTAAACTGACTTGGACATTATAATTATTTTGTTAAGGTAGGGAGCTATCATTGCTGTGTTAGCGGTTACTTGCTACCCTTTATTAGATGTGTTGTAAGATGCTAAACATTGATAACTGACGTGGACATTAAACTAGTTTTGTTAAGGAAAAGAGCTATCCTTGCTGTGTTAGCTTTAACTTGTTGTCCTTTATTAGATGTTTTGTGAGATGCTAAACATTTATAACTTACTTGGACATTATAATTATTTTGTTGAGATAGAGAGCTATCATAGCTATATTGTTTACTACCAGCTACAGTTTATTATGTGTTACGCGAGATGCTAGAACTTTATAACTAATATAGACATTGCAATGATTTAGTTAAGGTAGAGAGCCACCATTGCTGTGTTGTCTGTCACCAGCTACTCAACTTGGGTCATAAGCAAATAGTATGTAAGTAATAGAGCTAATAATGTTTACTGTTCCTGAGATTGTTTAACGTTTGAATTAGGTTAGTCAAGATTGGAGATACAATGGAATACCGCTTAATATCCAGTATTAGGTATTTAATCAATACTCTATTAAAATCACGTTTTAATATCTGCTAAATTTAGGATTGCGATGAATCAATTAAAAGTTATGATGAATGAAGAAATTGAGCCCCTAATTTTTCAAGATTAACATCATTAAATCGCATCAAATTCTTGAGTTCAGAACTTCTAAAATATTTAGTAATGTGGTTGAAGAGTACAAACAAGTCATTCATGTGTTCAGCTGTAAACGCCTACTTCAAGTTTTATAATTCATTAATGCTTCTAAAATTGTGAAGCCTATTGATACCAACTATTCTGCAAATTTTGAAACGGTTTTATTTTATTGAGGCTTCAATCTAAAATAACTCTCTTTATACATACGCATTTTTCTTCGTGTTTTATAACGCTTTATTTTATTTTATCATGGAAAAATCATGGTTTCACTGCCAATGTTAACATCTTCCTAGCAAACAACTGCAAAAAAATTGTTTAAGGTGAAAACACGAGCAAACTTTACTCTTGAGCATAAATTCTCATCTTTAAATTAAATCTAGTAATCGCTAGTATTATATGTAAAAAAAAGTCAGAAAGACATGTTTCCTCAGAAAAAAAAACGATTACATGACAAGCCGGCACAAAAATCATTCGATAGCCTACAATGAAGTTACTTTAATCAGTTTAATAAAAAAACAGGATTTATTTGTTTGCCCCGACGCAGGCTTTCTTCAAACCATTTTTACGGAATAAACATTTCTCGTTAGGAGTAAATGCAATAGTGACTTTAGCGCACGTGTGCATTTTTTCTGTTTCATTTATTTTAAATACAGCTAAACATCAATGGTGGAAGCAACGTTGCCATCTTAGTACATAAATACTGACATTGTTAATTCGACTGTATATAAATAATTACATGTTTTTTGATGAATTTATAGAAATTGTAAAACGTGGCGCGCGCATTTTAAATGAAATTAGAGCGTATAAAATGAAAGATTATAATTAATTAAAATACATCAGAAGCTGACTAGGATATGATATTATCCTCATTATTCAAAACTAAAATTGCATTTGCTTAAATATTAAATTTTTTAAATGCACCAATCAAGGAAGTATCACGGCAATCTGAGGCGTCGCTTTTTTGCAAATAAAGTGCACTTCACGAGATGACTTTTGCCGGCGTTAACTCAATCATTTTTTGCCGGCTCCTTGTAATTTAATTCTGTTGATGAAGCAAACAGTTAGACTGTACTGTGCTGTGAACTAATAAATCCTTAATTAAAAAATGATAATAACATCCAGATGAGTGATTTGTTAGTATGCAACCAAGACGTTACCAATTAATTAAAGTGCCACAAAAGTCTAACAAATATTTTTCATTTCGGTTCAATGATTTTACTTCACTTTCTGGGCGCAAGCAAACGATGCTGAAAATTTTTTTCCTGTCAAGAATTCACAATAAGGATTATTTGAAAGTTTATGCCAGAATTTTAAGCGTAAATGGGGAATTTTGTGAGTTGGCTATAATGCACTAGATATTTAGTGAATAGTTTGCAAAATTGTTACATTTAAATAACTCGGCAATTACGTTCAGAAAAAGCTAAGGTTTTCACATATCCCGAGGGAGAGTTTCATTTGCTAATGCGTTTCTGCTTGTCCCTTTTTGCTTCACGGCTGAAAGCAAGCGAACATATCCAACGCAACTGAAAATTAGTTAATTAATGATTGCATAACCTAGTTGAACTGAAGGCACTCATGACCTGAATAAATTTTAGCGTTAAGTGGAAATATTTCTAGTTGCTAAAGAGAAGCCAAGATTCGTAGCCGGAATTTAGAAGCCATAAACGTGGTATCAGTTCACGTATTCTTAAAAGATTTATTTGTTGCGGGCCGTTTTTTTAACAAGGCAAATCCCTGGCTTAGAATTCCATCCCGCTGTGCTTCCCAAGCGAGCATGTGGTCCAATGAACAGCTTTAAAAGCTGCAGCAGTATTTTTGTCGCCACCAAATGAAATTTTTCTAGAACAAAAGAGTAGGAGCTGCCGCGAACGCATAGCTTGCCAAGGGGAAACACATATAGAACAACATGTGATGGATATATCAGCTCTAGTTTCTCTAGTATTTATTTGAACTAAAATTTCTTCATGTTATATAAGTAACTCTTTTATATTCACAGTTTAAATACATACTGCAATAGTGTAATGACTTTAGAGAGAAGCTATGTACGCAAAAATATACAATATCCAGAAAGGAAACTGATTTGAGATTTCAGTTCAGGAATGCACAGAGCTGTTTTTGCGGTTGTTTTGTTAGTGCAAAACGTTATGTTTCTGCTGCTTCTTTACGAGCAAGACAAAGTCGTTCTGGAGAAACTGTTATTTACATGTTATAAAACATGAAAAGGCTTATCACCTAGTGGCCTTATTACAAGTTCCCACAGAAAAAGGGGTGGTTCAAATTTGAAAATAGTACGAATTTCTTAAAGATGGCCGCAATCGTCATCTTCTATTGTTGCTTAAATCAAGCATTTTCATTATAGTGCATCAGAAAATTAAGCCTGTTAGCAATATCCTTCCGATTTTGTTCTCACTGTACGTCTTGCCGTTATAATCTTAATGTTCTGATTCAACACTCAGGAAGGCAATCATTATACATAGTCTCAATAGACACTCACTTTTTGCCCTTCTTCCAGAAATATTTCGGCCTGGAGAAAAAGATTATCAAAGTACTAATGAGGAATAGAAGTGAAGTAAAAAGTAAAAACTTGAAAAATAAAAATAAAAATGCCCATTAAATTCACCATTTTAACGTTTTCAAAGAAGATATGGAGCATTTACTTATAATTTTCTTTACTTCTATAATCTTGTTACACCTAAAAAATATGTCAGTGCTACGTTCTTTCTCTATACTTCTGCTAAGTAAGACTCACTGTGTGGACAATACGACACATTCATTTGTCTGAGTGTATTTAATAAGTAAAAAATATTCAAAATCATACGGAATTATTCATGATAATGAATACCTTGCAAAGCCCCGAGACTTGGGACTTAGTTTGTAACTTTGACGACTAATTAGCTCAAAAGATTTACTGACCACACTGTTAAAGAAAACGACTGATGAACTTGGGGCAAGTTAGGTTGTAGTTCACCAGTGTTTTTCAGGGAAAATATCTAAAGAAGTCAATTTCTAGAGATAAGTAAATTAAAGTCTAATATAAGGACAGTTCTATTCAAACTCAATTTTCCCAATCCATGTAAAACAATGAAAAATATTCATAATCAATTCATTATCACTCTAAACTTGTCAAGCGTCATGCAACGTCCACAACGCTTCTAATGAGTTAGTAGTCAATAATTCTTGTTGCTATTCACTTTGATCATAGAGTTCAAGCGAAGTTTGAACTTTCCACAAAAGTTTCTTAACCCAAAATAGTAATTTCTAAAATGTTGGCTTCAATGTAAACTCCCTCCGTTGCTGTGGAGATAAAATTTATTTTTTAGACTGAATACTAGACTCAATTTTAGACTGAATTTAGACAATTGATGCATTTCTTCAAGGTAAAAGCTGAATGCTCTGATCATTTAGAACCATTTAAAAATTACAAAGGCCACCACACTCAAGTCTTTGTCAGTAATGGACTAAGAGATTGTTGTACCCATAAGACTTCAACTGGTATGTTGCTATAGCATTCCGAATTTATTTCTATAAACAAATACATGTGTTTAGAAAAGAATGAATATTGATATATAAGAACTTATAATCAACTATAATCAATTGATATATGAGTATATAATCAACTTTTAAATTTGTTCTCATTTAACACTTCTATATTTTTAATATGCAAGGTAATAATTTTGTGCATATACGGCACAACAAGACTCATATGCGTAAAGGGAATTTCTCTGGTCGTGGAAATTACAGCTTTTTTATTTAAAGCACTCTAATTGTAAGAGTAAATATTTTTAGCGAACCTTTTGTTAGCTAAGTTTTTAATAGTCTATTTTTTATGCGCACCTATAGTGTACTTATTTATCCGATCTTTAGAGTGTAAAGGTAGTCGACAACGTGTCAATGGTTTCATGTTAGCTCAACGTGTCAATGGTTCGTAGCCCGCGTCAAAACTTCCCACAATATTTCGGTGCGTTAATTTATGCCTTCTTATAACTTGTTTATAGTTCTGATGATTATTTGTTATATTTGAATATTATAAGCATACAATGAAGTTAATAGGGTTAATATATTTGTTTGTTCTTACAGATACAACTTTTTACTCCAATAAAAAGGGAAATTTGTTGTTGAATCCGCGGTTATCCTGAACGCGGACTTACGTCAAACCAAAACCAAACAAAAACGAAAAGCGTTTTACAGTAAGTGCTATAAATTATATGCATGCAAAATATGTCAAGACTGATTTCTAAAGTCAAGACCTCAAATTTTCTCAATCCACTAAGTATTTTGAATATACAATGGTTCTAGCAGCACGTCTGATTTTTGATGAAGAACTTCTGGGGCCGTACTATCAAAATTAGCTACGAATTTGTAACCGAATCACTAATGGCTTTTCAAGCTAAACCCATTACTCACAAACGAGAAACTTGCTGCTTCTAGTACTTGCGTGAGCTTTGAAATTGGACATGAATTAAAGGCTTCGTTCTACTCGTCGAATCACGCTTGATTTGATGAAGAAAGTTACGTGTTGTGAAGTTTTGTAACGCACCGCGATTTTTTTTAAGTCTCTCCAAAACTTATCCTCTGTAATGGTGCTGCTAAGATCAAAGAGGATGTCTCTACTGAGCCTTTCATCCGAAAAATACTGAAGGAGACTAATTTTGACGAGCTTCTTAATTTAACGGAGATGATAGCAAAAAATGCACTTGGGTCGGTCGGGAGTGGCTTAATCTCTGCCAAATTACCAATCCTGCATTGAGAAGTTACTTAATGCTTAAATCTTGCTGGGCATGTACTCGTTGCTGGATATCACTCAAGATTCATATTCTCACTTTCCATCTCAACTTCTTCACGCTAAACTTAGGAGTGAGGGATGAGCGTGAAGAAAGATTCCACCGAGACATTACGAAGATTTAGAGCGACTATCAAGGCAAATGGAGCCCTGGCGTAATGGTAGACTGTGCTGGATGCTCGTGCGTGAGACCCGTGAGGAAAAATGTACCAAGCAAGAAAATACTAAGTTGGCTGTTTTTGTCGAAAAGGTTAAATTATAGTTTATAGATCTTCTATGGCAATTAATCAGGAATGTTCAAATTTAAATTTCTATACCAATTCATTTTTAAATTTCAACGCAGTCATTCAGCGGCCAGGGAGGTCGCGACTTTACTTAATCGGTTTTCGAGGCTTTCCCTCCAGCGAAACCGAAGTCGGGCAACGCTGGCCGCCAACATACAGATTATCTTCAGACACCATACGTGCTACTCCCACCTGTGTCGTTCCTGTTGCCAACCTTTGTGCCCATCCGTGCGTTGGATTTTTGTCTTGTGGCTCCGTACGGCGATGATGGAACTGCACTAGGCTCTACCACCTACTAGACGACTCCTCACCTGGACCCAGAAGAGCTTGCACTTCTGATTTGAAGCCGTAAGTCGCTATCCTACCCTGTGCCGTGGTTCAGTGACTGCTTCTTGAAGTGTCTTAAGTCGGCTTTGCTAAGTTCCTCTAAAATTAGACATTCATCCTGCTAAATTTTGTCCTCATTTGAATGTAACTAAGTTTATCACATTCCTCATTAGTTGCCTATTGCCCCTGATTTAATTGATAACTGATTTAACTGATAACTGATTTAACTGATAACTGATTTAACTGATAANTTTAATTGATAATTCGTTTACATTGGATTCGTTCGAATTCATAATTGATTAGACCTATAAGTGTAAGGGAATTATGATTATCGATTTATTTCTCATTTTTTACTCGTTATTGACCAACTCTTAATTGTTCTATCTAGGATGAGTGTCCTGACGAGATAGGTCGTGTGGAAGAAGGGGTGGCGCAGCTCGATTTTGCCCCCTCCCGTGGACGGCTCCAGCGATTTGGTTTATTTCATTTTCAATAAATCGTATAAAGATTTATTATCATGCCCGATCGTTGTTTCCCTGTCCTCGCCACGACATTATTTTCGTCAGTTTTTGGGACTTTGAATTGTGTCATCCAAGTACATTATCGCAATCAGGGTTCCTAATCTCCTATTTTTTTATGTGTGCGTCATTTCAGCGCTGTATCTCTTGAAATGTGATTATGTAATTTCCGTTGAAAGCTAAAAGAGTTTTCTTAGAAGCGAAAAAACTAAAGGTGATATCAAGAACGGTTCATTAATTTGAATTCAGCACACTCAATTAGCATAATAAAACTACACCCATTAACGTTTAAAAATAAAAAGGTTATTCCTATTGGCCAGAGCAAATCAAGTTTGAACTAATACTAGTAGTACTTTGCCTTTTCATCAAAATTTTGTTTAGTAAGTAGAAGGAATTTAAAATTCATGAACGGTCTATATAATCTTCGCTAGAATGCAACATCTCTTTCCAATTTGCTCAACTGGAATAAGACTATTGGAAGAAAGTCTCAAAAAGCCCTCCATTATCTTCTGAATAGGAAATTATTCGTCTAACAAAGATCATTACAGTTCTAGAAACTCAATACTTTTCAGCTTACGTATTTCGGCATGCAACTTTTCGCTGTCCTACCTTACCAAAATAGCAGTTGATATAATAATATTTTCTATGAATTGTTCACATTTTTTATGCTGAATGCAATTTCACTACAAAACATGAAGAACGATCAATCTCATTCATATGATCTGTACAACAAGTAAACTCTTTTGCATTACCCGATATGCAGGCGTTAGCCTTCCCTCATAACAGATGTTGAGCCTGCAATCATAATACAAATTGCGAGTTAATTTTTGATTTGATATTTTGATAAATGAAAGGAAAATCACATTTTGATTAATCACATTTTGATAAATCACATTTTGATGTGATTTACAAAAAATATATGCGAATTAATCACAGATCATTAAAAAAATACTTGGAATGTAGAAATAACAATTGATTTAACTCTAATTTTTTTTGCAAAGTTTTTGCATCGAGATTCGGCTTTATATATTTATTACTTGAGAAATATTGCATCCCACCACTGAATCTTAATTTCAAATCTCGCCTCGTTATCAAAGCTTTGATCTCCGTTCAATACGAATTTGGGACAAAATTTTTGTGGTTCAATTAACATTTTGTGGAATACTTTTCGAGCGTGAAATGATTTTCTGACCAATTACTGTAATATTTTCCATGTGCCAAAGCAAAGAATTCCCTTTTAATGCGAGTTCAGACACGCTGCATTTGGCCCCAAAACAGTATTTCCAGTCAATTACATTCCGCAAGTAATAAAGGCAGCTGATCGACTGAATATGAACGCTCGAAAAATTAGTAGCATTGATATCTATTCGAACATAGAAAATGCAACAATGAGAGCATTCCAAACGCTATTTTAATAATTTGTGCTGATGCACACTTTACACCTTTTAAATAGGAGTATAATAATCTCCTTATTTTTCCAGTGAATATTCGTACGTGCCCTTCCATCACGCTAATCTCAATATAAATCATATGTAAGAGTTTTGCAATGTCTGGGTGACTCAAATAATCTCAAGTCAAAATGTTGAACATTTGCTGACACTCCAACTGAGGTTAATTTTTGCTCGATATAAAATAATAATCTTCAGAGATTTTCATTTAAATCAATTAACTAATTTTCAATAAATTGCATCTTCGCTATGCACCCTCATTTTTTATGTCTCTAGAAAAAATCTATTCCAGCAATTCATCTCATTAGTACATGAAAAGCAGTCATTCGTTACAATATTTTAAGATAGTTATAATAATAACTATATTGAATAATAATATAGTTAAGTTACCTTTTTTTAATCCACTTGAACAATAAATTTTTTAATTTTTTTTAATTTCGAGGCTTATTCTTTGGGTGGAAATTTTATTGCGCTACGTATTTTTCATTTATCAAATATTCAGTGAATGTGTTCTCATATACATTCCGCATAATTCATTTTCAATGTGTCAAAAAAAAAGCTTCTCAACGAGACCAAATTTTCAGAGAAAATGTTCTCTCATACGTTCCGCGTAATTTCTTTTCAATGAGACGAAAAATGCTCTGCAGATTAGAAGTTGGGGTCAGGACTTTAAGTTTTTTCTCGGTCCGAGGCCAATCATTTGTGATAATGCCGATCCAGAGAGTTGCAACGACGCTCAATATTCAGAGCTCTTGAACTCGATGTCCCGTCCATCTCTCGGCACTAAACTTGTGATTTGATGTGGCAAGAACTAATGCCATCTGCTGGCCGGCGCTCTAAAGTTTTGCAGGCAAAACACCACATAGGCAAAGGAAGCGTCCTCGTGAAATATGCCACGAACATAGAGGCTGTTTTTTATTGCTGTAAGGTTTGCTTGACGCACTCAGTAATTCAGTGTTGTCTTAAATAACAAATTACAATATATTCGTCTAGCACCATGAAAAAAATTAAAAAACAATTATAAAGATTTTAAAAATCCTTACATAATGCATTTGTGCGTATAAATTGGTAAAGAAGCAACGCTACGACGACCTCATCTCTGAATCAAGAACGAAACCCTCACAACGTAGGAGGGACCTCGAATTTCTTCACTGATTTGAAGCCACGATGAATGGAGATTTAGCGTGTAGCATAAGTCAAGGTCTTCATTGCCTCTATCAAACTCATGTCAGGTGATCAGTTTAGTGATTCAAAACGTCACAAGTAGGCTATTTTGTATTGCTGCTCCTACAACCCTTATTGAAGCTCGGCCAACTTTTCCGTTGTTCCTGTGATTAGTGTTAATGGAGGTGCTTACACGAGACAACAAAATATTACGAAACTTCAGTCGCTTTGATTGAACGAAGGGGCGAGAGGCTTAAGCAAAATATTTCAATTTATGGCACCTTTTTAAGGCAAGTAACTGCTCAAGGTAATCATGTAGACTGTTTTGCAACGTGAAAACACTTTAATAAGTAATGATTCAAGTGTAAATCAATTGTTTCTATCGTATCTAAAAGCCCCGAACTAAAAATTATGCCGTATATCTTTCTCCATAATTTTTAGTTGATCTTCTTATTACTGTTATTATGTTCCTGTATTTCAAATATCTGTACCTCTGTGATATCTTCCAGATATCTGTACACCATGGCACTCAGTGTTAGATAATTCCCTCTGAACATTGATTAAGTTAATGTATTTATTTCTAATATCTCACGTATTTTAATATTGAGTGTATTTCTACAGTGCGTCTCTGGGGCTTTGTTGGCAAGTGAAATTCTCCCGGTAACAGTGAATGCATAAAGTGATTATCAACGCAGAAAAAATACCACGCCCTGAGAAAAATTGTACGTAGTGCGCTCGATCCTTTAACTGTTTCGGCGAGCAAAGGTCGAACCTCGTTATGTTACTAGTTTTTTACACGCACGTTCATGCAAAGCTGGGTAGCAGAAAGCTAGAATTGAGTGAAGGCTTAAATTTATACTTTTATTCTTCGATCTTATTAGCACACGAAAAAACTTCCCTAAACTAAAAGAATTTGAAAGCAAAGAAAGCGCCAAGTAAATTCAATTCATGACATAACGACTTGAATTATATAACGACTTGATATATAACGTTCCAAATTCCCTTACATTTCATCGTTAAGTAATACTGAAAAACAATTATTTCTTTCATTTTTTTTTCATTTTTTCCTGAATTCAACGGCGAGCAAAAAAGACGCAAAGATAATCTTCAATTATTTTTTTCTTAATGTCTTCAAAATAATTCAACGTGAAAAACAAGGCATAGCAAAGCTTCCTGCAGAGGCTCAGCTTCCTCTTCATTAAAGCCTTTGGGTTGGGGCAAAGGCCCGTCCCGATCAATGGAAGGCTGCAGGCGGTCAGAGCCGCTCGGAATACAAACGCTTGAGCCAGTCAAACACACGCTCACAATTTTTTGGTCTTTTCAACATAGCCTCACAACGGCACTGCTTCGCTAGCGTCTGAAAAACGGCACTAGGATTTACGACCACAAGCACCCTAACAGGACAAGCCCATTGTGGCGGAAAAGAATTTCGGAGACTACAATGTAATAGAGAAAATTCTACTGAATTTACACATGCATCTCACTTGATTCTCTGAATAATAGTTATTACAAAAAATTATAGCTCATCAAACGTTTATTGAATTGAAAACAGAGCATTGAAAATATAACATTTATGTAGGAATAATTTTTAAAGTCCTAATTAACTGAGTATTTTTATGGAAAATGCAAGTGTTTGAGGAAATTTCTTATATTCATTGGCTCTCGGGACTAATACTTTTCTCTATAATAAATTTTAATTTTACCTAATATTTGATTTCTGATTTCCACAATTACATTGTGGACCTTGAAAATGTATTGCCACAATAAATTTCAGTGCCTTTATCCCTAAATATTTAATTTTTTTTAACAAATTTTTATCTCTTGGCATGAACGTCTCCAGCTTAGGTGGTAGTCTGGAAGCCACGCTGAAATGACACGTTTCCGTGGATGAATTTTTCCTGAAGCCAAATCCTTAGATCCTCATATGGTAATACTCGGCTGAAGTCACATCAAGCCTCGCCGCCACATCACGTATGATGACGCAATAGAATAAGGTCATTCCCATAACCCGGGAAACATAATAGGTAAAAATGAGGCGTTGGTGTTGAAAAAACACCTTTATGATAAGGTTTCCTGGCGCTGTCACCACGGAAAAACTCAAAAGACGCTTGGATATTCTTCGCCCGGAATTCAATATTCTCTTCGAAACACGGTGGCTTCTGTTGAAACCTAACATAAATACTTATAAATGAAATTTTGCTATATTTGAAACTCATACATTTTAAATGTAGTGGATTGGTTTTTATGTGCACACAAGATTTTGGATTTTCATTTCTTTGGCGCGAAAAAACGTTATCTTTACATTAGAAATTCTTTTGGTAACTAGTATAAATTTTATTTATTCATTATTAAAATTTATATTTATAATAATTATATAAAAAATTATAAATAAAAATTTATATATAAATTATCTATGAAAATTTATGAAAATTTGCTTATTTCTTAATTTATCTCTGATTGTACAAGTAGAATTTGGGGTGCGATCACAGCAGCAGCTCACTAGTATCTTCTAAATTAAGGATTTGGAGTATGAAGGAAAGTTTGACGAATAAACTCTAGCTCGATCCGACTTCAGCTCACGTGAAATATAAAATATTAAACTTCCACAATTCCTAGCATACAATTTAAATTTTGATTAAAAACTTCAATAGTAACACTGTGCTTGCTGTTATACAACCTAAGATTGCCTATGAACCAGTAACAATATTCTTCATGTGTATCTGACTTTAAGACGGAATTCACTCAAGTTGGCAGTATAGGAAACGAATTAAGTCGGCACATTGTATGTCTGACGGTTCACCAACAGACGATGTGACCAATAGACGGTCAAAAGTGGCCAACACATTAAAATAATTAGAATATTTCTGTAATGTAAGGTGAATCGTAGCTGTAACAAAAAGAGTTCGCACTAAAAAATAGGGGTTAACATAGCGTAGGTATTGATGACATGTTTCTTCACCATCCCACATCATCAAATAATATTCAAATTTATTTTGATGTTTGCAAAGTTTACCACTAAAATAAGCTAAATAAGTTCCATAGACATAGTTTAAATATTCAAATGGAATGAAAGTGTAGATGATGACCAGCTATAGTTTAAAATAATCTTAAAAGTTAATTTTATTGAATTTATAATTTTAAAATTTTTTTAGTTTAAATCCCAAGCAAGTACTTGAGATAAAAGTGTCAACTCTATTCAAGACAGCTCAATGCTAAGATGGAAATGAAAAATTATTCAATTAATTCAAGTTTTAAATTTAATTAAACATTTGAATTAATGAATTATAGACTCTTGCCGTGACCTTGACTTAAATATGTTAAAGACTTATGAATGGATCGAATGCGCGTAATTAAGATGGAAAATTTAGTATTTAGTGCGGAAAATTATACGAACTTTACGGTGATAACCTGAGTTGAGTAATTTTGTAATAATAACAATTAAATGATTGTACGCACTTCTCCACATACATAAGATTTCTGAATAAATGTTGTCCAACCTGTATAGGTATATCAGAAGACAATTTGTGAGCAGGTATCACAAGTCCGTTGTTTTCTTGACGAATATAAACTAGACGAACTTATTGATTTCACGGCCGAAGCAAAACCGATTTAGTGCCACCATGTCATCAATCGTGGCCGCTCTCTGTCGAGTCTACATCCTGTCTATGTAGCTGATGCAAAGTCTGGGCACATCTCTGATTGCGGCGCCAAATTGGTAGGCACTACCATGGCTCTGCTGCGGCGGCTACGTGACTGAAAGTTTGCATGCAACCGTTGATGATGTTAGCGCTAATTTTTAACTAGCTAGTCTCGTTTCAATAGAAGCATTAGCTCCTCATAGAAACGACATGATTTTATCGATAATGCAATCAAAGGAAGGAAATAATTTAAATTCAAATCATATACCTCTTAAATATTATCGGTCAGATTTGGGTAATACTTCCACGACTTAATAGTTAGCGTCGATTCGTTGAAGTGCCTCAATACCCCCATTTTATTTCACATTCCATGAACATTTACTAGACTCTTACTTTCCTCGAACTGCAAAATCTCGAACCTAAATTTCAAAAGACCCTGAAGAATCATGCAAAACCTCGAACCTAAATTTCAAAAGAGACTGAAGAATCAGATGTCAAATATCCACGGATTCCTTCGCATCGAGCGATGCAGCTCGGCAAATTTTTACCGAGGCAGCAAAGCCGTGCGATTACTTGAACGAAGCCATCGACTTCCAATAATTCAGCTTCAGCATCTGATCGCGTCTGGGGAGAGACGGCCATACACGTCAGGCGCTCGATCGTAATTGAAAAAAGGACCGTCGAGAATTTAGCGTATCAAGAGGCGGCTTCCGATACCAAGCAATGAAGATGTTTGGCAATCAAGCGCATTGTTAACGGTACAGGATTTTCTTTTAATTGTGAATCGGTTTCAATTGTGAGTAAATTATGCAGATAAATAAATGAAATTATCGATTTTTTCAGGTAGTTTCCCTTAGATATGCAGAGTGCAGTCATTATGACTGAAAATAATTACCATGAAGAATATTGTCAATTGTAAATTGTATTGTCAAAATTTAAAAAATAATTGATTTTGGATAATGATGCACTGCATTTTACTTAAAAATTAGTAGAAGAAATATTTCAAAAACCAAAAATCCCAATGAATGACTGTTAAACAAATGATATGAATGCTTGAGTTTTCATAACCGCCAGCACTCATCTATACATTCCAAAATTCTTTCTTCGAACCACAATCGCAACTTCATTTATTATACTCTGCATTCCGATTTAAAAAAAAAGTACATCAAATATTAAAACAGTTCCGAATTACGAGCATTAAACAAAATTATTTGAATGCTTTAGGTTTGAGTTTTCGCAACAGCCAGCTCTCATCATACATTACACAATTTATTTTACTAACCATACTTACATCTTTAGCTGTTACATAACCAAACCTCGCATACGCAACGCATACCTTAACCCTAAACGCCCTTGACCTTGCACTGCCAGACAGGAGGCAGGCCAATTCCGACAATGGCAAGCGCTTGCAATAACGGCAAGTGGTTGATATCAAGAACACCTCATCTGCCTGGTGACCCAAGTAATCGTTATGGGGAACATAATAGTCGTTGAAGAGCTCATGTCTTGTTTCTATTCCTGATCACTTCGTCCTAAACCGGCGCCATAATGGGAGCTCTGAGAACGTATGGATTAACACTTGCGTGTTGTGTTATTTCATCATATGGATCGCTGGAACCTGTAACTGGGCTTAGTGTAGAACATTAAATTGAGATGTTGATGGTTTGTTGCAGCTCTGCTGTCGTAGCGGCAAATTTTATTACCGCGTCGCTGATATATCCGAGTATTTAGATGCTGTTGAACAGTGAGCTTTGTTTTCAAGAAATATTTTGCGATCCTTAATTCTTGGCAGCTGTTGCTGATACAATAAATAAAGTATTCTTCGATTAATCATTTAGCGTATTATGATAGAAATTCGTTAACATTCGATTTCATTAGGAGAAGTTTCGTTTCAGGGTCACTTTAGCAAACTGGGTGAACGAACTCGATGAAATATCATTTTTCACACACCTTCCTAAATATCACAGTGGCTCGAAACATTTTCTGAAATCTTCTGTAACGGAATGTTCATCAAAAATATATAAGCCTTGTTTTTCTCTCGGTAAGTCATTATTTTCAGTCAAACGACTGCTCCATATGCTTATCTGAGGGAAACTAATTCCAAAAATCGATTTTTTTAGTTATTTATCAGCGTGATTTACTCACAATTGAAAACAACCTTTAAAAGCTAGAACGTGGTTAAACACCTCCCATTTGATTAGCGAATTTTTGACATGATCGATGTAAACTGAGCCTTACGTAACTAATTTTCATGCTCGGTTACTTAGCTGAATGAATACCTTTTTATTGGGAATATTTGGGCAGTTGCAAGAAATGTTCTTCATAAATCTGCTAGAAGCCAAACAGTAGGGGCAGTAAAGAGCAGCGAGCTTATGGTGCAATGAAGCGGGGGCGATTTGTTCTCAAAGTTTTGTCCTTATTGACAGCGCGCGCGCGCCGCTGTCACTTGCGGATTTGTGGCTTCCAGCCCGTGTGGCTGATCGTATTTGCTCTGCAGCTAATTTCCAGCCTGGCATACGGGCGTTCGCTAGGCGCGTTACAGAGGAGTCTGCTGGAGTCTTTTGACTCGAGTCATGTGGAGGTATCTGCTGGAGTCTTTTGACTCGAGTCGTGTGGAGGTATCTGCTGGAGTCTTTTGACTCTGAGTCTTTTGACTCGAGTCATGTGGAGGTATCTGCTGGAGTCTTTTGACTCGAGTCATGTGGAGGAATCTGCTAGAGTCTTTTGACTCGAGACATGTGGAGGTATCTGCTGGAGTCTTTGACTCCGGTCTTGTGGAGGTTTCTGCTCTCCTGCTAATTCCTAGCCTTCGGCGAGAAAGTGACTGAAATATTATGGAGGTAGCGGCTCTGCTGCAAATTTCGCCCTTATATTGATCGTTGGGCGAGTTTTTGCAATAACCTAAAGCCTCAATAGAATATTCGTTTAATTTTCTGATGGAAATGTGGTGATTTAAAGTTAGGGTTTCATTCCGGAGCAGAACAATATTTCATTTTATCACTTATTGCAACGTTCGTGGGATATTCCATTTCCATCACATATATTTATAATTGAAATGTTTCAGCGAAAATTTTACATACAAAATTTCTGCTATTAAAAAAGATTGTCACCTGTAAAATTGCAAGAATTTGCTAAATGTTATTATAATAATAAATAAAGAAATAAATTAATAATAAATATTATTAACTCAACTTCTTGAAGGAAAATGAATTCACTTGAAAAAATGAAATGAAATACTCACCTCTACAAAGAGTGTCGCATTTCTGCAAATTCACTAAAGCAGCCGGTCTTTACTGAGCAAACCTCATGATTGATTTTAAAGCCAAATATCCTTAGATTCATTCCCCAAACCAGCATGCTAGTTTTTCCGAGCTAAAAATAGCGGTAGTAATACTTTCCTGCCCTGAAAAAACCTTTCTGTAGCAGCAAAAAGGAGAAGCATCACTCTGTTGCACAGCAAAAGTTTCCTGCAGCACAAACAATGCAGTAGGATGACTTCGTCGCAGAGCAAAAATGTCCTCTAGCACAGTCGTGCTCATTGATATTTCCCTGCTCTCTCAGACATGTGGAGGCACCGAACAAAAGCTCATCGAGGGCGAAACACAGCATCATTGGCAACAAAGTTGAACAGTTGAAGCGTGCGATGAAATGGCTTGAACGTGCCCCTGAATGGCTTTCAGTACCGCTAACGACTAGCTTGAGGGCGTCATTGAATATAAAACAAATGGCCATGCAAAACCCAAGCTTTCCACACAAATTGCTTCACATAAAATTGAATGTCGACGCCTGCCTGTTTGGAATTGGAATGACCAGATCAAAGCTCCAGTGGGACCAATATGGAGGAAGTAATTTGTTGTTCGTCAAACCTGCGCTACGTCCTGAGTGTCGAACTATTCTACTACACGCATGTGTAAAAAATATAACAAAATTAAATTAAGGCTTAAGCGATCTCGTTTAAGCGTTAATTTAATGTTCAAATACATAAAGTTTTAAAGAAGCTCGAAAAAATTGTATTCAACAAGAAAATTAGCAACGATTATCATGATGAAAATACGCCTCGCAAATAATTACGCCAATAATATCACGCACGTTTTGACAAAAAATTAGTTATTATTTATTTTTTAATTGAAAAACTAAATTCAATTCTAATTTATCCGTCAATATACGTATATAAGTTTATTCGAATATAATTCTATAAATAAATGGAGGCAAAGTATTTCACCGATAATAACTACATCGGTTTTTAAATAATTTTTTTCAGTAACCTAACTCGACCATCATTTAAAATTCGTCAACATACACCGCAAAAATTGAAACAAAGTTTTCCAGCGCTCTTATATCCTGTACGTTGAAGACAGAATTCGTTCTCGAGTCCGCGGCGACAAATGAGAAGGCGCGCGTAATTTATTTTGTTGCTGTAACCCACAGTTAGATGATCTAGGAACGACGGGTGCGCTGGCAGTATATCACGAGTCACTGTAATGGCGGTCTTGACATAATATCGTGCAGCTCGAACTGCGTATTCATTTTTAACAAAAGATTTTCATTAATATATCTACTCATCATGCAAACAATCTGTTTAACACGTCGATCTGTTTGCAACAGATTAAAACAATCTGTTTTAACTCCCAACACGTCAAATGATGAGCCGTCGTGTATAAGGATGTATAATGACGTTTGTATCGTATGTGTATCATGTGTGTGTTGTATCATATGTGTGTGTGATGCATCTTAAACTCATACAAATCGTATTCAACAAGCGTAAAGATAAGCCGCCAATGAAGAAACAGCTAAGCTCAACCAGCATTTTACAAATACAGCTAAAGTTAACTAAAATAATACAAAAAAGCTCAATTAAACCAGCATAATACCTACAAGAAATATCAAATATCATCAAATCATTCAATTAAATAGCATAAAAAAGCTGAAATCAAACCTGAAGCATAAAAATCAGCTTACATAGCATGAAATCGATTCATAATTTCAAATAAATAAGAATTGCAAGAGCATAATAATAATATATAATGATAATATAGAATATTTGATAATAATACGTTATTTATAATAATGATATATGACGCACAATAATAATAAATACTAATAATATAAAATGCATGCCTAAGTATATGAAGAGATTTTGAAATCCTTGAATCCGAAGCAGCAAAGGTCCAACCAAGCATCTTGAAATATCGTATTCCGACGCAATTACGTCGCACTGTTCAGCGTGAAGGCGCACAGCAGAGTGGGACGGATGGGCAAGCGGCAGTTCAGCACGATCACTCCTGCCTAATTCCGACGTACGCGCTTAACTGCATTCATAAACCAGGGAGTACCGCATCGGGGCAAGAATAACAATCTTTTACCCGAATTTTCGAATAAATTTTGAATTATTTACCAATTAACGTTAGCCGAAGCCTGGTGCAAAATTTTACATTAAGTCTTCTTCAAATTTAATAATCACAGTCATGATGATTTAGTTCTCAGTTAAGTAAAGTTCGATTTATAATTTTGAAAATAAACCATTAATAATTAACCATCGCCTAATTTAATTTTACGTGTCGCAAGTCATGGTCAAAAACTCATCTGTGAGCTCAGCTGCCGCAAGTTACAGCGGCACAGGCGGCTCTGAACCTCGCCTGCACCCCCCACGGTAAATGTCTGAATTGAGTATCACCCTCGCCTGCATCCATGATTCACCTCCACGGTTGACGCCTGTTGTGAGTATCACCCTCGCCTGCACCCATGATTCACCCCCACGGCTGACGCCTGTAGTGAGTTTCGCCCTCTCCTGCACCCATGGTTCACCTCCAGGGTTGACGCCTGTCGTGAGTATCACCCTCGCCTGCATCCATGATTCACCTCCACGGTTGACGCCTGTAGTGAGTTTCGCCCTCGCCTGCACCCATGGTTCACCTCCACGGTTGACGCCTGTCGTGAGTATCACCCTCGCCTGCACCCATGATTCACCCCCACGGCTGACGCCTGTAGTGAGTTTCGCCCTCGCCAGCACTCATGATAACCCCCACGGGTGACGCCTGTCGTGAGTATCACCCTCGCCTGCACCCATGCTGACGCCTGTAGTGAGTTTCGCCCTCGCCAGCACTCATGATTAACCCCCACGGGTGACGCCTGTCGTGAGTATCACCCTCGCCTGCACCCATGGTTCACCCCCACGGTAAACGCCTGTCGTGAGTTTCGCCCTCGCCTGCACCCATGATTAACCCCCACGGTTGACGCCTGTCGTGAGTATCACCCTCGCCTGCACCCATGATTCACCCCCACGGTTGACGCCTGTCGTGAGCCCTTATACCCGGCATATTAGGCCGTTACCTTGTGAGTGTCAAGAGAGCCACGACAAGCCACTCAATTCAGCGCTGAAATTTGTTTAATAAATAGTGGCACAAGCGAACATTTTTCTTGATCGGAACGTCGAGGCATGTCCATCATAATTGATAAAAGAATAATTTTTCATTAATTTAATTCGATTTTAACTTTTTTTAATTTATCGGGATAAATCATATCGATCAAGGAATTATTAAAATGATTTATTCAAAAGAATTTATGAATTTCTGTCACAATACACGATATTTGATATATATGAAATTGAAACATTTAAAACATATATGACATTTCAAAACTGGGTACAGTTTTGAAATGAAATAAGTCCGTTTTAAGCCCTGCAAATCGCAGGCAGCGTATTTTCTCTTCGTTTTCTCATGACGAGCTAAGAGTAATTCGCATTAAGTGCTCATATACATTGCTCGTATCGTATTGTTGCCAGCAACTCAGCATGTCTGCCGTACAAAACAGAACCTGTTGTTCTCATTACGTATGATGATTCCCATGAATAACAAGCAAGCTCTCCTCACCAACATCCCTGTTGATGCATGCGTGTTTCACTCGCATCTCGCCTAGTCGGTGATTACGCAGATGTTTTTTCAAGCTCAAGAAATGCTTGCTAATATTCCCGCACAACTCTTAGCAAATTGGAGTATGCTGTTAAATAGAAAATTTTACTGTACTCAAAGTCCTGACATTAGTGATGAACTTACTTTTCGATAATACAGCTCGAATGATACATGATAGTCTTCCAAATAAGTTTAATGAATTCGAACTATACTTACTGAAACAGTATACAATCAAGTAGTTAATACTTATGTTGCGAAATCATTCGCAGCACCTCTTGAACTTAACTGACATCCTTAGTAGAACACTACGCTTATGAATGTTTTTCTAGATCTCGAATATGATTCTTAAAACTCATATCTTCCAAATCATAGCGTGTACAAAACCGATTTCCGAGCGGATAATGTTCTGCTACATTCTACATGAAGACGGAATTCGCATCAAAACGCGAAACGTGACAATTCGTGTGAACAAATCCCGGTAAAATCATTGGATGTCGTCACAGGTTCACTGCTTCTACGACTTTGACTTAAATCCAAACGTTGCCGAGCGTTCTCCTTCCAGCGGTGTCATTTATATTAAAGACAAATTACCACTAATTCTTCCTCTAAATACTTTAAGTTGGCTTGGTCGAGCTTTTGCACCGTTGGCCGGGCTTTGGTATTACCCAATTTCAGCGCACGTAAGTGTTGGCCGCAACCAATGAAGAATGAGGCAGACGCACGCAGGTGTGTAGGAGTCAGGACTTGATCATCAAGTCCCATCATGAACAACTTGGCCCAATTGGGGCCATTCGGGACCTAGGGCCTCATCACGTCAAACCGTGTATACAGCTTGGTCCAGTTATGTCATGTACACCTGGACCCGGTTGGGCTTAGACGAGGCCAAAGGTGTCTTCATGTCGAATCATGTACAGCTTGGATTGGTTATATCATGTATACAGCTAATCCTGGCTGGACTCATTCGGGACCTGAGCGTGCAATAAATTTATTTTATCATATACAGCTTCGTTCGATCATATCATGTACAGCTTAAACCGAGGGGGCTCAGTAGGGACATGACTACATCATGTCACATCATGTTCAGCTTGTCCAGTTTGGGGGGTCACTCCGTTTAAACATCAATTAACGTACACATCAATCAACGCACACATCAATTAACGAAAACATCAATTAACGAAAACATCAATTAACGAACACATTAATCAACGCACACATCAATTAACGAACACATCAATCAGAGAACACATTAATTAACGAACACATCAATCTACGTACACATCAATCAATGCACACATCAACTAACGAACACATCAATCAACGAACACATCAATTAAAAAGTGTTAGGTCGATTACGTAGCTCAAGCTTACCCTGTGAAAATTGTCAAGTAATTAAAGAAAATCGTGATTCGTGCGGAGCTAAGAAGACTATTTTGTTCCCAAGATATTGCTTTTTAACTAATTTTGTTGGAAATTTCATTATTAAAATTTACACAAGGTAAACTTAATATATCTAAAAGTAAAATAATAATAAGAATAAATTGATATTTTAATTAAAAAATAAACCCTTCAATTCTTAGACTTAACCTCACTTATATAGCAGCTCGATCTTGGTCAACTTGCAGCTAGCAATTACAGAGAGAGTAAATACATTGTCTTATATTTGGCCAAGCGATAACATATACCCTGAGAAATAAGCTACGTATTATCAAAATAATGGCGCCCTTTATACACCGGCGCGAATCATTCTGTCCCGGCAAAATGGCGTATCAGAGTCCTTTCCTTTTGCCCTCCTCAGTGCCCTCTTCATAAATTATCTTGGAGCAAGTCAAGGTATTGAGAACAAAAATAAAAAATGTATCTCAAACGAGGATTATATTATATTCCGGGATATTGCATATCGTATATTGAGTACGCTGGGTTTATACTGTGAGGGACCTACCTATTGTCAACTTTTTTTTGAATTTGTCAGATGGTACATTGGGCTCATCATTGAAACATTTTTCATTTCTCATCAGAGTAGATTATCTCTCCATGAATTTAAATGTATCGAAATATTATGATTAATATAGTTTTCTTTTTAATCATTGAAAACTTAATCGCAGGCAGACCTTTGCAATTGAGTCAAAACTCAGAATGTTTCATTACTCTACCGCGATCTAACCTTTGGATCTCTCTTCTTTGGATCCGCCGCAGTTTAAGACTACAGACTGGAGGAGCGAGCGGTCCATTATACCGGCCTCTGAAGGGCCGTTGCTGTACGGCAAGTGTGCCTACAGCGCCGGTGAGATGAGCCTAGTTTATAAAGAAGCTGGCGAGCGGCTCTATTAAATGGACCAGCTTTCACTTGCTGCTCGCGAAGTGGCTCTGTACTCAAAATTACTTCTCCACCTGAAGCTTTCAATGCCGCATCATCGTGGCATTAGTGAAAAGCTTATGGACTTTGAAACTTGATTCAAAAAGTCACAGAAAAGATCATAACCTAATCGAATCAAAAATTTAATTGTATTAGCTGTTACTGTCTTAGCTTGAAAATAGATATAAGATATTTTTATACAAACGCTCGTGCGGAAATTGGTGATTGTGAATACAAAACAACTAAGTAATACAAAACATAAACAATATCGCTGTTCTGTGGTCTGTGAAAAAGTTAAACAATTAGATTCAATTAAAGCAATTTGTGTTTTTTTCTAGAATTTTTGTTGTAAAACCGTAACAGACTACGTATATCGTGACCCAGTAACTCATGCATCGACCTATGAATTAATAATAAATGCATTACGTCTACGGACAAACACAGTCAACTAATGCCGAACCACGTGACACCGAAATAACTAATGTATTAATTACATTTAAGTAGTAATGCTTTCAACTCAGGACGAACCACGTGACACCGAAAATAACTAATGCAATACGTTTCAGAAAATACGCAGTCAGTTCAAGCTGAACTGCGTGACACCGTAATAACCAATGTAGTACATTTAATTAGTAATGCTTTCAACTCAAGTCGAACCACGTGAGACCGAAATAACTAATTCATTAAGTTCAAGAATTAAGAACGCAATAACTCGTGCAGAACGTCGATCACAGCCGCTGAGGAGTCGTATCGACGCAGGTATTGCCAAGCTGCTAACGACGTCATATCACGAGCACCAGTTTGATCGACGACGTTCGAGCTGCCCGTTACGACGATGATGACATCCCCCGCAATCGTATTTAGCGGCCTTAATAAATCAAACACGCCTTGCAATCACACAACCGTGTACGCTGAATTAGGCGCGCTGTTTTGATCAAATATCACCAGGGGGCGTGGAGAACGTGGAGGCTTTGGCCAGGGTAACAATCGCCTCCACGTGCGGTTAATCAATCATTATATCACCCGCCATTCCATCAGCAAAGCAGGACTTATCCATCAACAAAGTTTGCCTTGTCTATCGATGTCATAGATAAGCCATGTCAGCCTTATCTCTTAGCTAAGGCGGTTCTAACTACCACGTCAATTTAGCCATATCTGTTTGCCACGTCAGTCTAACGACCATGTCAAATCAGCCATATCTCTTTGCCACGTTAGTCTAAGTACCGTAACAAGTCACCATATCTGTTTGCCCCGTCATTCTAACTAAGCTAACGGCCAAATATGTTTATGTATCAGCCACGTGGGCTGGTCAAATTTATCAACCATATTGGTCTGATCTTTCAGCTTCATCAGCTCAAGTCCTCACCAGTGAATCTTTTTGGTCATATCTCTGGTAATTCAGTTAACTTCGACAGCTTTAGTTACATTTAAATTACAGCTCTCTTGTTGCTTCGTTAAAACTTTAGAGTTAATTCAACATGAACAACAGAACATGTACATATATTTAATAAGATGTGCCATGACTGCCATCCGATGGCTGCCCTTGTGTGAATGTGTGTTTGTGAGTTTTGTCTGTTGTGCGGAGTTCACAAGAAAATCGCTTCATGAAAGATTTAAAATTTATCACTGCCACTAACATTACGCTTCGTGCCTAAAAACAATTCATGAAACTTGCAAATGAATTCTAGCGTCCAATCTATGCATCGTATGTATCACATGCATGAATTCATGACCACGTTATTGAATATAACAAAATGTTAAAGTTACTCTAAAGCACCAATTATAAAACTTTAGAAACGATTAACGTTGCTACCTAGCTTTTTTCTGATTATTAACTACTTAAATAAGATTGCTACTCTTGGTGAAAATATTTACATTAGCCATTCAAGTTGATGGTGAATTTATGCAACAATATTACATTACCTGAACATTTTTAATTTAAAAGTTTGAATGTTGGACAAATAAATTTATTCATCAATGCTGTCTTTTCATTTAGGATCAATGATGATTAAACATTTTAGTGTTATATAACCGTGTCTTTTATACAATAAGTCTGTCCTTTAGTTTTCTTAAATCGCATGACAAATCCCACCAAAAGAACCATGAGCAATGAATTGTGATCCTTGAACCGGAATTTCATTCATGTTACATAATTGACGATACATCTAATCTCTGATAAATAATTTCCTCGAAAAAATTTACATATGTCCTTTCTGTTAACATGTTTTTCAAAGGTTGACTTTCTAATAACGTATTTTTCAGAGGTTAATTTGATACATATTTTTAAAATACATTCACCTAAAATTTGTACTCCAATACAATATAAGTCCGCTATAATTCAACATGACAGCCTCTGTAAAAAAAAATGAAATTTTATGTAGCTTTCATCATGTCAAATAGAGAATTCGCTAGAATATTTTTATGTTCATTCTCTTTCTCGCCCATTTCATTGCCGCCACCACACACTTATCGTGAATATGAGATGGTTTCCGTTGGTCTAAAACCCGAATATTTCAGTATGCTTTCACATTATGTAAGAACAATCATAATAAAATATTCTTGACCAAATACGACGCGGCAGAGAGCAAATGCGGTACGCAGTAACACTCCAGGCTTAAATGTTTCGTTATTCTCAAGTAATTTGAATATTTAATATTCCAGAGTAATGGTCCTGACTTATTTCGGAAATAAAAAGTTATGCTTCGTAGGTTTAAATAATTTATTGTGAATTACTGGAATGGTTTGTAGAACTAGGAATTATTCGTAGTTATTTTAAAACAGAATTAAAGTAAGGAAATTGTGATTTGTTCAGAATCTATAACAGCGATTTTAAGTATGTAAAAGTAGCAAACTCCTAAGGAAGAAATTGGTTTTTAGGCCCACTGTTTTTAATACTACTAAACTTAATCACATTTGGACTTTTCACGTGAATAAGGTCATTTTACTCTACTAATTCAATTACTAATATCACTTTGAACGTTATGTTTTATTTAATTAACAAAGTAAAGATTATTAAATCTAGAAGCTACTTTATCGAAATCTGCATGTTCTCTCAGTCGTCTTCCTATTTAATCGAAAATATTATTAAACTACTCGGTAATTTTGAATACAAATTATTTATTTTAAAATTTGACGGAATTTCATCGCAATTTAATATGTAAGAAATTTACAATAACTTTTCTTGACAAGTTCAATAACCTTCAATAATAAAATCTTTGTAAGTCGTTGTACGTTACGAGATTTTACATGAATAGAACATTTTAATTCAGGAACAATTTTTGCATTTTCACACTGCTTTAACTCTAGCATTTCTTTGCGTAGCAATTCAATTCAATATCTCCTGCATCCAATGCTATTATATTTTTCCAACACAATTAGATCGCTTTGTCGGAAGCAAGCCTGGAAACAAACCAACACCAGCACTTCAGAACATAAGTACAGCGCTGTACAATTAGCACGCTGTACTCACCGACTCCTGCACTTCAGAACATAAGCACAGCGCTGTACAATTAGCACGCTGTGCTCGCCAGTGTTGTACATATTGACACGCTGTGCTCTGCAGTGCAGGCATTTCGTTACATAACAACCTGTAAGAGAGAGAAAGTTCAACTACAAGAAACTGATTGGACTTTTGCAGATGAAAAAATTCTTGATATTTTTAGACACGATTGGAAGCAGAATTAATTTATACGAATTCATGACACGAGAGGACTTATACGGGCATCCAATACGTACAATTGTTATAATTGGCAAAACATATAAAATTTTCTTATTAAACTCTCTAAATAATTAAACTCTCTGCAAACCAAACAATCAATTTCTGAATTAACTTTTTCATTCTTCGTTAGTTCAGTCAAGTAAGCCTTAAATATCTCCTACTGTTTTAGTCTAATTTTTAATATTTCCTCTTATAACTTCTAGATGCCATTATTATGTCAATATTTATTGTGCCATTAGTATTATAATATTTCACTCATTCTTCACGTGCAACTTCCATGAAAATACACTTCCCTCGCTAGTGTATATGAGTCCCCCTCATGTTAACTTAGCTTACAGCGGGACAGCGAAACACAAACTACTACGCATAAACTTCTTTATCTTGTGATTTTGCGAACATTCGTTTCTGCTGCTCGCCATCCTTTGATCGACAACATTTTCATCAAATTTAGAGCATACAATTTTTATTTAGCTTTTTGGGAACTCCTCGGAATCTAAACATACGTATAAGAAAACAAAACTTTCATTCCGAATTTGTTCCAAAATTGTACCCCGTCACTTCACAATAAAAAATTGCCCGCAAGTTTAAAGCTGTCGTAGATTTGAGTGCTTCGCTGTACCAGCCGCATTACAAGAAGATTGCTTCCTTGGCGGTGGTAAAGAAGCAATCCGGAAGGATGGCGCCCTCAGGCGTCAAGTGTCCCAAAAAACGTGTCTATCATCATATAATAAACGTCATATGTGAAGTATTAAACGTCCGCCTTCGTCTGAAAGACGTACGTAATACCTTTGAGGTGTTTAACGTCCTAAAGACCTCTAAGGCGTATAAGACGAATAATCTGCTACATAAGCCAGTTAATTTTACGGAACAGCGTCACTCCGAACGACTTTAGTTCAGAAATTATAACTAATTTGTGAGATTTTCTACTGGCTGAAATACTCGCTTGCATCGTATGAGTTAAGAAGGCTTTATTTCATAAATTTGATTAACTTCATTTACTCGTTGATTGATTTTTTTAGTTTTGGTCAATCCAATATCGGCAGGACAGCCTGAATAGGATTTCCACAGCTGCTACGTCATAAAAAGATCCTACACTTGCAAGGGCTCCTTTGCATGATGTGAAGCATATCCGTGGCATCTTGTGAAGCATATCCGTGCAATCTTGTGAAGCATATCCATGCCATCTTGTGAAGCATATCCATGCCATCTTGTGAAGCATATCCATGCCATCTTGTGAAGCATATTCATGCCATCTTGTGAAGCATATCCATGCCATCTTGAGAAGCATATTCATGCCATCTTGTGAAGCATATCCATGCCATCTTGTGAAGCATATCCATGCCATCTTGTGAAGCATATCCATGCCATCTTGTGAAGCATATCCATGCCATCTTGTGAAGCATATCCGTGCCATCTTGTGAAGCATATCCATGCCATCTTGTGAAGCATATCCGTGCAAACTTGTGAAGCAAATCCGTGCAGTCTTGTGAAGCATATCCATGCCATCTTGTGAAGCATATCCGAGCCATCTTGTGAAGAATATCCATGCCATCTCTGAAGCATATCCGTGCAAACTTGTGAAGCATATCCATGCCATTTTGTGAAGCATATCCGTGGCATCTTGTGAAGCATATCCAAGCCATCTTGTGAAGCATATCCATGCCATCTCTGAAGCATATCCAAGCCATCTTGTGAAGCATATCCGTGCAATCTTGTGAAGCATATCCGTGCAATATTGTGAAGCATATCCGTGCACTCTTGTGAAGCATATCCACGGCATCTTGTGAAGCATATCCGTGCAATCTTGTGAAGCATACCCGTGCAATCATGTGAAGCATATCCGTGCAAACTTGTGAAGCATATCCGTGCAATCTTGTGAAGCATATCCGTGCAATCTTGTGAAGCATATCCGTGCAATCTTGTGAAGCATATCCATGTCATCTTGTGAAGCATATCCGTGCAATCTTGAAGCATATCCGTGCCATCTTGTGAAGCATATCCGTGCCATCTTGTGAAGCATATCCGTGCAAAGGACGCGTGTAAATTCGCCGTCTTGCGTCTGTCAGAGCGATATGGCGGTGCAGACAGATTGTCCAGCAGGCGAAAGGTCGTGTTTTATCTCCCTCGTGTGTCATGGCGATATTTTATTCACGGACGAGGTGCAAGGATATGCCACAGCAGTCAAATAAGTTATCAATTCTCACAATTCAGCCGAAGATTTTCGATGTAGTATTTTTTGGCCAGTATCATGTCGTAGATTTTCATTTAGTCTGGCCACGACAGATCACACTTTATCACAAACTAAAAACATTCTGACTTTATTACACTATCTTATTTAATGAATTGCACGATTACACTAACCAGCTTTCGTTTTTTGTACCCGGGAACGGTAACTCAAAAATTTAACGAACGACAAGTTTGTGTTACCACTTGCAATAGCTTTCCAGGCCCGCTAGTCGAGCGAAGTGCTCAGTTGACTCAGCGTTTATGTTGCGATCGAGAATGTCTGGTGAGAGCCTTTCGCGCTGCTCACGTGAATGAAGAATATATGACTTTATACTGAGCTTCAAACGTGACTTTCAAGCAATAGGGATGATTTTGAATTCAATTCAATGCTTACAAATAGAAGTTTTATTTTCATGTAAAATAACATTGTCCTTGTAAAGCAGACATTAATTTCCCAACAATTAATTTATAGACGTTAATTGCTATGCATATTCGTGTTTCTACCCTCGTAAAATGTTTCATTATTATCGCTTCTCAGTCGAGGAAAACAATTTATCTCAAAGTTATTAAAATTTTTTAATTGACATGAAAGACTCATACGCTAATGTTATCCTGCAAATATGATTCCAACGCTAATTCTGAACAGGTCAGTAAAAATCCCGAGCTAATCTCAAACTGACATTTAAGGCTCCAAAGCTAATCATCAACTGGCATAAAGACTCTTAAGCTAATCATTTACTGTAATATAAGGCTCTTAAACTAATCGTCAAATGGCATAAAGATTCCTAAGTTAATTGTTAACTGGCATAAACATTCCTAAGCCATTCGTTAACTGGCTTACGAGACTTTTAAAGTAATCCTCTAACTGGCCCTTAAGACTCCTGCTGTAATCCTGTATATGGCCTTTAAAGACTCTCACTGTAATCCTGTATCTGGCCTTTAAGACTCTCGCTGTAATCCTGTATCTGGCCTTAAGACTCCTATATACTGTAATCCTCAAACTGTATTATGAAACTCCTACTGCAATCCTATGACTGTTTTATGAGAATCCTACTGCAATCCTATAACTGTCTTATGAGACTCCTATTATAAGGACTCCTTATTATGAGACTCCTTCTAATTTGAGGCGTTCCGTGAAAATAGCCACTAAATGAATTTAAGATAGAATCAAAAACTTCTTCAACACCAGATAATCGTTGCATAATTAGAAAAAAAATTGTAGTAGCATCTGCATAATTCCTATTCGTGATTTTTTAAATTCTAAATTACACTAAATTCTCTAAATTACAAACAGAAATTTTCAATTACGACATAAATCGACCATTAAATTAGTCAAAAAATCATCAATCGAATAATTGAGCCGAGGTTCCATGGATTCCTAAAAGAACGAAAAAAAGTGAAATATTTTTAGAGGGAATTTAAAAAAGGATTTAATCTGGTATTTTCCATTGAGATCGCCAGAGACAGACCGCCACTCACGAAGGCGTCATTAATCTCATTACGGGGATGATTTTTTCGAGCGCGGGATTACAACTTCTTAACGAGAAAAAATTGAGCGCATTTTGCGCCCAGCCTAAAGCAGGAGGCCCGTAAGTAGATAAAAATGAAGATTAATATAACTTCTTCAGTAAATACAGGGGTGAAGAGCTCGACTGAATTTATTGACTATTTATTTATGATGAATTGAAATTTGCTCCTAGATTTGCTTTGAATTCAACTAAAACAAATTTTGCAACGGCATAACATTTCCATTTCTTTTCAATAAAAAACATGTAAAACACTTTAACAAATGAATAAGCTGCGATTCAAAATTAAATTCTTGCCCTTCTTTAAATCTACTGTATGTAATCCTCAATTTTTGCTTGAAGAATTTTTAAAAATTTTAATGGTCGATAGATGTTGAATGTAGTTATGCTTCCTTCTTGTTGTTTATTAGAATGTAAAAACTCACGAATAGGAATATTCTGATGATTTTTCAAATACTAATTCTGCGGCAGTATGAACTCCTTGTCCTCACGATTATCCTGTTCCCCGTACTCTTTTAAGTGTGTTATATTATTCCGTTTTCACACAAAAGGTAGAAAATTAAAAAGATAAATGAACCAAAATAGAACAATAAATAAAATAATTTATTCACTCATATTATCAGTGTGGTTAAATTGCAAGTTCACAAGGAATTTAAAAACAAGGAAAACGCCAAGCAAACTCACCATATCGATATTGAAAACGTTTCAGAGTTCAGCTCCATCATCAGTTTGATAATTTAAAAAAATGAATAAAGTAATTATTCATCATACATGCAATCGACTCGCAACAGAACAACTACCCCAACTAACTGCAATAAAGTGATAAATGATTGGAACCGCAGCTTCTCTTACTTATCAGTTAACGAACCAAACACAATTTCCTTAACATGTTCAAGTTCATAATTCTTGACTTGTTGGAATAATACACAAATTTTCCGAAACAGCGTGTAATTGATACCAAGATATATCGGAATAAATATTTGAGCTGTACATTTGTTGACATGAAATAAAACTGTAATCATATTCTGCCATAAAGAATTTTTGAAAAACGGTAACTCTCAACAGCCCGATTAATTTTTACTAAAGAACTCTTTAATAAGTAACAAGCGGTATAGTTCTATTCAACAAACGTTTCAAAAAATACCGATTATATATATCTATTATTGAAGAAATAAAATTGCGATTACGGAAATGTATTTTAGTCCCATGGCTTCTTAAGATGATAAAATGTTGCTAATTAATTTAAATTTCTCGTTAAAGATGATGTGTTAATAGAAAAAACCACGGGCAATAGCCCGAAATATTTTTTTCTATACCTAAATTAGGTAATTGTATTTGATTAAAGTTTTCAGAATAACATGGAAAAGGCCTACAATAGCATCGAAATTGTTATAGGTTCTTTTTGAAAATATATATTTTAAATAAATGTATATCAATTTTGAAACAATATGAGTCACAAGTTTTCTGCATAACAAGTTCCATGTCAACAACTACAGTGTCTTTTTATCACACTTCAATGTTTTCATCAATGTCTTCTTGTTTACTAAGATGAAATCAATTAACGAATCCAAAATTTTTTGTACCCACGTATAACTCATTTTAGCTGAATCATTTTTGATTTATTGTGATTATCTGTAAACTTATTCAAATAATCAGCAGCAAAGGATGCTTAGAACATCTGCAAACTGCGGTTCCATGCACACAACCGTTACATACGACGAATACTCTAAAAACAAATTTTTAAACAGTTCCTCACCTTAATTAAGTCTATCCCGCCATCCTCAAAATAATTTAGATAATTTTTCTAAGTGCAAAGAGCATTTCTGTGCAGCCTTTGCAAGAGGAACATCAATAGCAGCTTGAGTTCCATCCCCTGTATTGGGAACCGATACTTAACTCCTGCGTAAAATAGAATAGCAAGATCGCCGCAGGTGCACCGAATAATAAAAATATAGACGAGGGCGAGACGAGGACTTCAAGGATGAGGGAAACTATCTCGGGACGACAAACAATGACCATTTTCCATTACAGAATAATGAACAGAAATTGAAAGTCTATATTACTCGCCGTGCCATGAAGAAATGAACTAAAAGCTTTTAGATGAGATAAAAAAATGCATGAAACGCATCTATAACGCAAAATGGAGGTATTTTTAAAATAAATATGACAGTGTATGTACATATAATTATCGGATAGACTCATATATTACAAGTGTTTCAACTCCATGATTGCTCGGATCATAAATTAATCAGGAAATATAGACGATATTTATGAATTTATAAGAGATGAATTTATAAACGAAGATAAGAGATGATTTATGATGATGAAGATAAGATTTATAAGAGATGAATTTATAAACGAAGAAAATGGAAAGGAAATTCCACTAATCTTTATTGAAAATATTCCGAAGACCCGTCCCAAGATACGTTCAAAATTAAAAAACAAAATATATGATTTTAATACTTGTTTTATTGACTTCGGAATTGATGGTGAATTTTCTATTAATGTTGGTCCGAAAGGTTTTCACTGAAAATATCATGAATTTTCTTTGCATTTCTTTTGCTCCCAATCAAATTTCTGGACTTGGCAAATCTTAAATTTATATTCTATAAACTGCTGCATAAATTCCGAGCTGCAGACACAGAGCAATTTTACTGATATCCTTACATCATTCAGCAGTGTGAAAACCTTGTTCTCATTCATCTTGCAAGGTCCATCTCATCCATTTCACACACAACGTTGCGACTGAGTCACACCGCTGCAAATTCAGACTATCAATTCAGTTTCATCAAAGGCAATAATTTTAACAACTATCTCATGGGTTTTTGGCTTCGAAACTTCATAAGGGCAACCTTGAGCTTAGAAACTTTCTCAGATATTTTACAAATACTGTAAAATTAGAACTAATTACACTTCCTTGTCCGTTCAAATTACATTTTTTCAGTTATCTTTTGCAATGAGTTTTTCATGAAAACTCGACAAAAGGATAATGAGGACTCGACAAAAGAATGAACGTTGTTTTGAGCGTTTTTAAATGTCATTGAAACTGTTTAATTATTTAGAAGTTATTAAACAACTTTAGAATACATAAAAATTAAATGCTCAGATAGCATATTGCTTTTTAGTGCTCCTCGAATAGCCGAAGAGTTTACCCGAAAATATTAGTAAATGATGCTGTTTAAAATAATAGGATAGGCGCATCCTTCTGATTCAGGTGAAACAGTGTTGATGACAGGTACAAAAGTTATTATATCTATGTAGCAAAGAATTTTTTACTAAACATACTTGGGACCTTTTTGGTAGGACCAGAGTCGACGAGCTCAGGCAAACTCACTCAGTTGCTAATCAAACTTTCCCTAGATTGTTCAGCAATTTGGTACGTTACTATTTTCTTGCGTTTTGACCATTTATTGTTTGTTTACCTCGATTATTTTCTTTATATTGTTTATAATTAAGACTAAATTCAAATTCGTGTTCAAAATTTTCATCCTTTACTTCTAGAGACCGTTATAATCATCTACGAGTTTTCAATTCGAACAATCCCGGAACAAAGAGCCATATTATTTATATATGTTATTCACCTTGGAACTGTTGATCCAAATCATTTTCTGAGCGCTGGAAAAATGCAACTTTTCGGAGCATGCGTATTTCAATAACAGCAATATTTTCCCCTGCATGCAGAATGGGTGTTTGGATCTACAGCAAGTTCTGCCCTTGCATAGATAGAGGAAATATAGTATCTCGAGAAGCTCAGCTGCCTGACATTAGGACTCATTGGACCCAAAGCTTGGCGCCGCTTCTAAACGAGGGCGTTTCTTATAAAATGACGCATTTACTGCAATATCGAGTCGTTCTTTGAAGGCAAATTTGCACTCTAGCTACTTATGAGGACGGCGTTGTGGCGCTTACGCTGGGATGCTGGATCACAATTTGTTTTGCTTATATGAACAGAAGGCTTTCAGGTTAAACCTTTAGTCAAAGATTCGAAGATTTCATCTTAGGTTTAACAATTCTAGAATTTGGCTTTTCGAATGTAAGAGCAGCGAGTGTGAACCCTTCACGCTAAGAGATGATAAAAATAAAGGACTTGTTATGTGGATATTACCAAGGCATTTATTTATATGGTGGCATTCAAAACACTACACTTTCTCGGATTTAAAAAATGATGGCAGCCGAAGTAAATTAGCAGGAAACCTGGGCAGGGTGGCCCAGTGGTTACAGTTCAGAGTACCAAGATTGGAGCAGAGAGGCGCGGGTTCGATCCCAGCTCTGTGCGCCAGTTTCTGGTCAGAATCGGCAAGGAGGCCGGGCGATTAAGCAAAGAAAAATTGAAGCAGTGAGTTGCTCGTTCGACACCGCAACAAGCCGTGAATATTCTGCGATGTTAAGAATCAGCGACAGGCCTACGGCCTAATAAACGCTGAAACCGCGTTTATTAAATTGAACCATGCAATCAGATAAGTAAATAATAAATTTAAGATTTCGAACTTTTTCCAAACCGACTGATTCTGATGCGTTCACAGCGACCTCTCTTGCAACTCGGCCGTTATATTCTTCGTATTGTGCGAGGATAAATTGCAAAGACTGAACAAATTCTTTCGCTGTCATGCTAATCCAGACGGGAGATGTTCTATTAAAGTTTGGGATAAAGGGAAAATTACCGCAGTTTTCGCTCAAGTAGTTAACTGGAAGTTATATCTGGAAAGTAGTGAGCAAATTTGTAACTTTTCATGCGCAACTGCCCTCTTCAGGCACAACTGCCCTCTTCAGGCACAACTGCCCTCTTCAGGCGCAACTGCCCTCTTCAGGCGTAACTGCCCTCTTCAGCCGCAACTGCCCTCTTCAGGCGCAACTGCCCTCTTCAGCCGCAACTGCCCTCTTCAGGCGCAATTGCCCTTTTCACACGCAACTGCCCTCTTCAGGCGCAACTGCCCTCTTCACACGCAACTGCCCTCTTCAGGCGCAACTGCCCTCTTCAGCCGCAACTGCCCTCTTCAGGCGTAACTGCCCTCTTCAGCCGCAATTGCCCTCTTCACACGCAACTGCCCTCTTCAGGCGTAACTGCCCTCTTCAGGCGCAACTGCCCTCTTCAGGCGTAACTGCCCTCTTCAGCCGCAACTGCCCTCTTCAGGCGCAATTGCCCTCTTCACACGCAATTGCCCTCTTCACACGCAACTCTTGCATTCTCTGTCCCTCTTTTGGTGCCAATTTGCCGGACGGGGACAGCGGACGGCAGATCATGACCGAGGTCGTGTAGCGCTCTATTAGCCGCTGCTAATGAGGCGCTCTAGCCCTGGCTTTTTCACTGATGAAACTTCCTCAATTAACAAAGAAGGAAAGAAGATGAAATTGAGACACAATTGCTAGGCGTTGCTGAAGTGCGTGGTCCCACTGATTATTTATAATTTGTACCTGCATTAGTTGGATGAAGTCTTCCACATCAAGCTAGTAAAAATTTATTTCTGGTCTTGATTATTGCCTAGAAATTTTAATCAACCCAGTGGAGCTCATACAAGCACGAAACTGAAGCAAAATACTGCACTAGTCTTCTCCTAAGGTTTCCTCGTAATATTTGAGTGGAAATATCATCACTTCCGGGAGGGAGCGATGATTAGTGAGCGTCCATGTAGGAGTATTTTTTCTCTGATTTATGACGCGGAAAATAAGTAACAGTGTTGTTCGAACTACAATTTTTTAAAATAAAACCTTTTTCGAATGTGCAATGGAGGTTACTCTTGCCGGGAATGTAAAAGTAAAGAAAATAGCCAAAAAGTTCACCATTTCTTATAAGAGAAAACGTTTCGGAGTCCAGCTACATCGTCAGTTCAAAACCTAGAACACAGGTACAAACAATTAGTAGCCTAAAATTCATATTCAAACAATTCACCTAAACTTGAGGACATTAGAACTTTTATCGAAGATAACCGAAATAAAATTGAGATAATATTAGCTGGACTCCGAAACGTTTTCCCTTATAAGAAATAGTGAACTTTTTGGCTATTTTCTTTACTTTTAAATTCCTGGTAAATTTGCGACTTAAGCAGCCAAGTGATTTTAATACTTAGGTCACTCTTGATATCTTTATTTGTTTTGTTTTGAACTATTTAAGTTTAATTTGCACAGTGAAAATATACAAACAACGATCATCAATGGATTATACATAAACATGAAATCGTTCAAAACACAACACTCTGCACTTATACGCTCGGTCCTACTTTCTATATATACAAAGCAGTCTAAAACAACTCGTACCATACAATAATAGTCGATGGATAAAATATGATATAGTTGCAAAATTTACAGCAAAACCATTTACTATGAGCAAAAATTTCCGAGCATATAGTTTTTTTTACAATTTTCGTGCAAGAAAACGGGCAATTCAATCAATTACCTTATTGGATTTTGACCACATTGCATTACATTTTGTTATGAGAAATTTTGCATGCAGTTGTCCGGATACTTTAGATTATAGAGAGAAGGACTGGATGGGGAATTTTCTTACTACTGAGCTCGTCGATCGGTTGAGATATCCTTTGAAGGGTAGGGCTTTGGCCGCTTGTTGGGCATCACTTCCTTTCGATTCACTAAATAGGTTTCTCCAGTAATTCGAGATTTAGTTTAAACGCTCTAATCTCTCACAATGGACCTGATCGTCAGTTTTCGTGAAAAGAAAAAAGAGTTTGCATCAGATTTGAAACAATTTAAAGAGAATTATTTCACTGCATGCACGCCTTACACTCCGAAGAATTTTTCTCTGAGAATTATAATTTATAATTAAAATTATTAGGATTATAATTATAATGATAATAATTATAATTATTGTAATAATAATTATTATAACTATATTATATAAAATATTTTCATTAATTCTTTCAATAAAATTATAACTAGTTTTTACTAAATACACGCTTTGATTTGTTCTACCTCATGAGAATTTTTAATATGTAGTACTATGTTGTAAGCGCGACGGCTATACCTGCCGCTCTTACTTCAGCGCCGACCAGACAAACGAAACTTTATCCATGCAGGGAAGTGAACTTTGGTAGTCTGACGATTTATTGGTAACACAGGCACTGGTAAGAACACAAATAAACTCGAAATGAACCCAAAAAAGCCACAAAATAAACCCAGTTAGGATATAGCTATAATATTTAACTTGAAATATTCCTAACAAAATAATAACAATTCACAAATATTAGAGCACAAATTTAGATCTCACAGTATAAGTATTCACAAAAATCCCGCACAAATTTACATGTCACAATCTAACCACTTTTCACAAAAATTCGCTAACAGTGAAGCGCAAAGTGCTTCACGACTAATAGAATGAAAGTGACGCGCTTCGGATAATCAGGATGAACAGGCTTTTTCTCTAAATGAAAATACTAGTAAAATCGATAGACAAAAACATTAATGGAAAAATGGGTACAAATTCAACACTAAAAATATAATAAATAACTGTTTGAATGATCGCAAGAAAATGACAAGGAAAATCGCGGTACAAAAATTTAGAGACGCATGAGGCGCGGCTACAATGTCTTGAATGCTCTAGGATTTGGCAAAAAAGTCCTGAATAGTTTAAATAAAAGTAAATAAATGGATCAAATGTTATAAACCATTGAAAATTCTAAAAGGTTCATAATATTACATCATATATAATTTTAATTAGAAGCTAAATAACGACTGCCCTTCCACTTATTTGTCATCACATGACAATAAACCCAGACGGCAGAATTCTAATAGATTCTATGACTATATTGAAAAGGAATATATTTCTTCTCAAATATTTAAATTAAAGCTCAAGACATCATGACTGCCGCATTTAGCTTCATCGTGATACTTCACTAGAGTGACTGAAATTTCAGGACAATAATTAGGAACTTCCAATCATTTAATTAATTAGGATTAATTAGGATTTTTGTATAACCTTGAATAAAGAATACTTCATTAATTATTGACTACATGAAGACTTCTGCGAAACTAAACGTAATTCATCATAAATAATCAGCGAGACTGGGAAGCACAATTAAACAATTTTAATTAAAAAAATATGCCGTGAAGCATTATATTCATTATCTTTCATTAATTATATTTAGATAATTAATTAGTTGACTGAATGTAGTGGCCTTAATTTCAAATCCACCGCTAACTCCTCACTCTTTCACCGCTAACCCCTTACTCTTCCAACGCTAACCCCTCATTCATTCACCGTTAGCCCTTCACTCTTCCACCGCTTTACCCTTACTCTTCCACCGCTAACACCTCACTCTTTCACCGCTAACTCTTCATTCTTTCACCTCTAACCCATCACTCATCCACCGCTGACACCTCACTCTTCAACCGCTTAATATATTTTCCCTCACTCTTCCACCGCTTTTCCCTCACTCTTCCACCGCTACCCCCTCACTCTTCTGCCGCTAACCCTTTACTCTTCCACTGCTTTTCCCTCATTTTTCCACCGCTAACTCTTCACTCTGTTACCAATAACCTCTCACTCTTCACCGCTAACCCTTCACTGTTCCACCGCTAACCCCTCACTCTTCCACCGCTAACCCTTCACTCTCACATCGCTCATTCATGACATGCTCATGAGGGAAATGTAGCTTTCCTTTCTGCCATAAATTGGGTAACCTGAGCAATCGAGCGGCAGGAGGCGTAACGATACAGCCATAGTGCGGCAATCAACCTTCCTCTTCTGCATTGCCTTTTCTACTTGATTGAGTCGTGAAAAGTTCGGCTACGGGAATACCGCAGCACTTTCAACTGCGGCAAAAGTATAAACTATTGTTGTTAAGCGTTAAATTTGTGGAACAGCCTGTTGCAGCCACGGGCTCATGCAAAACTTTTTATTGTTGATTGTTGCAGTTGTTTGATATAAAATGATTGAAATCTGTATCGAAAGTCTGTCTGAGCAAGCAAGATTTAAATTTTGGCAGTTGTTTACTATAAAGCGATTGAAATCTGTAAGGACTAACTGAACATTCAAATTTGTGGAAAAATCGCACAATGACGCAGATGAACAAAAGGAATATTGAGATTTTCATTTGCTGGAAAATAATAATAGAAAACCCACGGATCTGAAGACGGCCACTGTGTAGATCGTTTCTGCAGCGTAGAATGTATAAACTTTTAACGTCAATATAATCTCGGCAGAATGTGCGGACATATATTGCCAGTTTTTTATGCAAAGGAGTTATTATTTTTTACTTCAATGTAACAAATGTTGCTAACTATATTAGTAAATTCTGTAATTCTGAAAATTCTCTAATGATGAATTAAATAAATTAATAATAAAGTCTGTAAAACAAATGGCGGATTCTAACACAGACCAAATATCAGCTAAGTTCCTAAATAAATGTAGAATTTTGTCCAGAAATTAATTTATAAATTAAATTTCCGAAAAAAACAGTTCAAAGGGAAGAATAGATCCAGCTTTAGTCATCGCAAAATTCTCGCATGTCAAAATATTTCTGAAATATTTCAATGGCCTGAACTTATAGGAAAAAGTTCCTGCTTAAATGTTACTAAACTAGATTAAATATAACAGTATATAAAATGACTTTACATATAACAGTATAAGAAAAACATTATATAAAACAGTATAACAAAGACATCATCTCGAGACGCAAGAAAAAGCTCATAAATAAAATAAAGATTCAAATTGCATTAATATACACAGTATTGTATAATAAAATGTTCAATATTCCTTTTACTATATAAATGTGCAATATAATATTGCAGAAACATCATAAGGTAGTGTAGTTGCTAAATGTTACTTTATGATTTGAATACGGCTTTAAAATCAAGTGAAATTTTATCTCTTGAATTTATTTCTCTAAAATGAATATTGTAACAATATTTTAATGGATAGTTTAATTCTTATTCTTTTTTTTAATAGCAGGTCATAAATATTCTTAAATCAACTGAACTTAGATCGCCAACATCAACGGAATCTCTAGAAACTTGGGAAGTTTAAGGAATTAAATATAAAATATAATAAATATACCTTTATTAAAATATTCTCGATGATGAGATTCCCCCTGCAGTCTAAGGAGAAGCTACAAAATATCAATCAAATTAATCAATCAATCACATATTCTATAATTTATTTCAGTTCTGTGACGGCTTTGAAAATATTTATTGATACTTGACCATCAGAATACATGACGCGTTGAATTTCATTTCTTATTTTTTCTTGAATTTTTTTATTCCTTTTTTTACTTGAATTTTTCTTATTCAATAATTAATTACTTAGATCGTCCTCTCGGAAGTTCAATATTAATGTTCGGAGACACTTAAATGTTCGGTTTTAGATCCGTAGAGTTTTATTGATGAAAATTAACCAGTACACAGCTTATAAAAGCTCTTAATTAAATAAAATAAATAAGACCATAAATAGGCACGCTTGGTAGAATTGTTAGTTAATTAATAAAATTTTATGCCTCATTTAATAATATTCATATCTAGTTTTTATCTTTAGATTCAAAACTTTGAAGCCAAAATTCGCTAAAATCGAATAATTTTACATCTTAACTAATTTTACCTGAATTTTAAAAGAAAAATTTATGTGCAGACTAAAATACAGATCACAAATTTTTAACATACAATGCGTATTCAACTCAGTCTTAGTCAATAAATCTTTCAACTCCTTTCAAATTTTTGTAATAAGTCAGACTTATTCCAGGTCACTGTTCATGCTCGAAAATCTTTATCTCAGCAGTCGTAAGATTTCATAGTTGCAGTTATATTCATGACATAACAAGGTTTTCTATCATATTTTTAACATCAAGTTTATGACTTACTTTGATCTTTGGTAACAAAGACTGTTTTAAATTTGATCTTCTCAACTTGATGATTTTCTATTGGAATTTTAAATTTTTTTAACCCATATATCTGCTGAGTGGCGTTTCAGTAGCTTCGCTTAACATGGACAACCGAAGTTCATAAATTACATAGCAATGATATAACAATATCGGCGCTAAAATATAGGCCTATCAACATTGCACAAAATTGAACTTGAAATTGTTTGAACACAAAACACATAATTGTGTGTGTTTTGAACTTGAAAACATATTGAAAGTCAATTTGTGTCTTTCAATACCAGAGAACGCTGGTATCGCAAGGGCGATCGTTTAATTATTTTCATCTAATCACTATAATATATGAACAATTATATCAATAATTATGATTATAATTTATTTTATATAGCATCCAGCGCTGAAAACCTTTCCCTAAGAAATTAAGTCTATGCAAGGGTTTCAACTTTAACTTTGATCATGAATTTTTGACGCTTAGTTTGAAACATCAAACAATAGCTCACCGGATATTTCTATGGACATAATTTTCCATAAAAAAGGCAAAATTCTTACAATAATAAAAAAGTTCACGCATCTACAAAGGCTTATGCAAGTGCATTTAAGCCCAACAAGTCTCGTCGTTCTTGTGCTGTTATTATTTTTCAATATTCGATATCATATTTAAATATTCCCTAACAAAATACAGCAAGAAAAGTCAATAATCTTTTTCCTCGAAAGCGATGCTTTTTTCGCCTTTGGGTGTAGATAATTGCGAAACGTCCATACTTAAATAACTAGCTTCAATAATCCTACGTTTTTATATACAGACTGCGTTCTACGTTGTAACGTTGACTTGTATTCCAATCATTCTCATGAAGTCTCCTGCCAGTCTATCATCTCGTTTCAGTTCCTTCCCGAACCATGAAGTTTCCGTCTTACCTGCATTACTATTATGATGCTAACTATACATATCTATATTAGGATATGTTCGAGGATCTAAATATAAGATATCGATATAATAAGCGAGGATCTAAACTTTGCACGGATGATAAAATCTTACAATTAACCTCTGATTCAATTTGATGACATCGATGGCAACGATCGCTTTAAATAAACAAATGAAAAATACAATTTGGATTCTTTTTGCAATTAGCTCTAAATGCTAAAATAAGCTTCAGTGATCTGTATGAATTAATGACCCCATTAGTGACACAGACGTGCCCATTGTTAAGTTGACTGATGAAGTAAAGTGTCTGTAAGTGAAGCCGCTTTGCAGTCGCAGATCCTATTGTTGGAGTGGCAGCTCGTTAGTGAGCTCAGGGACCTGACAATTCAATACACCCACGAGTTATAATCATTGAAATTATTAAGTAATTCTCATATATAAATTCATTAAAACTATTGACTATTTCTCTTAGATAGACTAATTGCAATTATGAAGTTATTGTCAAAAGAAGACATCGACGCTCTAACTGACATGCAGCTTACATCGAGTCAGGACTGCCAATATTGCAACCTAATTTTTAAAAGGAACTTTCAATCATTGTTCGTAATCATCCTTTGAACTTCGTATTGTACCAAATTGATAGACTGAATAACAGTGAATAACATCAGCACAATGATAGTCTCTTAACTATTAGGTTTTGGTAATTTACAGGCTTGATTGGCAGATTTTAGCTTCAAGAATAAATTCCGGTTCAAATATTATCGAGCGAAAATTAATTAACTGATTCAAATAATGAATTTTTTTTCCTATGTAAACGTGAGAATTTATATAGATTTTCAATATCAAGTGTAGTTTTGTCAATAGGATTATTTGGTCAAAATATAAATAATAGTGCAGGCATTTTCGTTATTTTTTGAATGATGTGATGCAAATAATATGGTTCGTGATTAAATTATTGATGATTAATGCGATGAGTAACCATTTCGAGATGTAAATTTTTATGAAATCTTTTACTCAAATGTGGTTAAATTTTTTCGCCATTGCGGACCAAATGTTTCTGTGTTCTTTGCCGGAATGATTAAAGTTCTGTTGACGAATATTTGCGTCCAGTATTAATCCAGTAAATATAAAATAAAATACTGATATTTATATCGTCCAGTAAAGGTATAAACGTGTGATTTGCAAAGTCAAAGTCTAAGATTAAAACTTTTCAGCATTCTTATGTTACTTATTCAACTTATTTAGAGAGCTCACATGCATCTCGCTATGTGTTGTTGATCTCATCCGCTAAAATAAGCTTGATTTTCATTTGTTCTATTATACAACGCACCAGAGTTCTAAGTAGCTGCTTTTGTATAAACATTCATTTTTAAAGGCCACAATTGTGAAGAAGTCTCCCTTCTTAAACAAACAGCTAGCAACTTCAAAGACACGTGTGCTGATTGTTCCGAGAAGATAACTGTGCATTTAATGACCTTTCCAGGAATGGTAGTTTGATAATAAATTCCGTACCCTAACAGAATTTTTACCGTACCTTATTTTACCAGACGAGTGATACACAAGCGCTCATATTGCAGCCCCGTCTCCATACATTGTCTTTGCGCTGCACCGCGCCTACACACGTTTCAGTTTATCTCGATAATTAACTCAACTAATTACTAACTTGGCGGCTCAAGCTCGTGCAAATTAATAGGCTCTGCGCAAGAAATTCAATTATCCTAAAGTTACGCTCAAGAAGCATATTTGCTTGTTCCAGGCGCCGCGGTTAAATATGCTAAGCATGCGCGCCAAGACGCAGAGAAAATAATTATCCAAGCTCTCGTGATGTAATTTTTAGTGAATTTTACGACGGGTTAAACCCTATATTGTGGCGGGCGCTCAAATGCAGAAAAGCCGCCAGCCTCCACAATTTGCAAATAATTTTATTTCGGATTTTGTTTGCTTTCTGACTCAGTCGAGTCTGAGATCAGAGAAAATTGCGCGTTCATTACTTATTTTTCAGCTAATAATTAAACTAAGTGTGTGCATTTTAAGAATTCGTTCCATGTTTTTTTTACTTCTGACAGGATGTGTTAATTCATAAAAATATAGGAACTTTGTTATTTCAATTGTGAACTTAAATTACCTCTTAATAGCGACAATTTCATATTCATGAGTTATATAAATTCTTGCAGTTATCCTAGGATGAATTATGCAGTACACTATGTTCGCTGAGTAACAAAGTGCTTCGATCGTCACCATAATATCAGTTGTGATAATTAAAATAAACTCAACGTATTATAGTACGTAGAGCACAGGTACTATATTCCAAGAAAGCGTATTTCAATGTAGATATCGGCCCAAACTCTATTCGTACATCTTATCGGGTCGAAAGTCATAGCGTTGTCAGAGTTTGTTCTCTATTGGTCGTATAGCTTGGAGCGAAGAGCCATTTTGTGTGATGATATCAAAGATCTATTGTACAAGATTCTGGTAGATTGTGCGGTGTACAAAAGCCGTTGCTGCAGTGAGCGTACTTTGGCTCAGGAAGTTAATACTGGAGTTACGTAGCCATAGGTCTGCCTAATATCTTATCTGCTATCAGTGTTCGTTACGGTATCTCTAGAACATTAGTACGTAGGAAGGTCTGCCGAATATCTAAATAATAATCATTAGCATTAATCATTATATATTCAGATAAATTTGTACATAATCAGATAAATTAGTAATTGATATATCTAGGACCTGCAATTAGTATACGCAATGTCACCCATAGAACATTAGGGCAATGTCATTTAGTAACGAGCTTTTCATATGTACAGTTTATTGTAAATATCAATAATTCAAGAGATTAAATCATTTGGTAAGTGATAGTGAAGAGTGAAAATAATTAGTGAGAAATTCCTAATAATGCAAAAATCTCAACGTATCAACACATTGACGAACATTGTTGAGTTAATTGGAATTTGCGAGTCTTTTGATTGGTGATACTAATTTTATCATATTGGTGACAGTTTGATCTAAACTCATGAAATGCTTGAAATTCAAATGAGTGAAGTTTTAAATGCTTAATTAATTGTGTTTTTAAATGTAACTTAGACTCCATGAAATTGTACTAAAAATCTAACCCCGATTGCATCTTTTCTTTCGATTTTAATTCATCCTGTCCATTTGTTCCTTCCATTTTATTCGTTCAGGCTATTCTCTCAAAGGCAAAAACAAAAAGCAAGGATATGAAGTTTTCAGCCCACGGTCATCAAACGTCCCTTTCTAAACAGAAATAAGAACTATTCAAAAGTATAAAGTCGTTAAAGACATGAGAGTGATAGTCAGGCTCTTCCTCCCATACGTCCCACTCGTCCCTGGACGCAGCTGCCACTAGACTTCTTCTTAAGGAAATTTTCATGGAATAGAAAAATTTTAAGAAAAATTTTATTAAAAGTGGTAAGCCAATTTTGTCTTGAGCCTTTATCACCGGAACGTAAGCAAATATTTTATCTTTATCACTTCTTCTTGATTGTGCACGAATATATTTAAAGAACCAATATCAAGACTCAGGTATAAGTGTAGCTCCTAAGTTATTGCTCAAGTTCAATTAGAAGCCTCAGAAGTTCTCACAACTCAGGATTCTACAACGCCAAACTGATACAAGTGTCAGCGGTTCTCCACAGCGTATGGTTCTACGATGCCAAAGTGATACAAGTGTCAGCGGTTCTCCACAGCGTATGGTTCTACGATGCCAAACTGATACAAGTGTCAGCGGTTCTCCACAGCGTATGGTTCTACGATGCCAAACTGATACAAGTGTCAGCGGTTCTCCGCAGCGTATGGTTCTACGATGCCAAACTGATACAAGTGTCAGCGGTTCTCCACAGCGTATGGTTCTACGATGCCAAACGGGAACAAGTGTCAACGGTTCTCTACAATAAATTTGTTCTACGATGCCAAAGTGATGCCAGTGTCAGTGGTTCATCAAAGAGTGTGGTTCTACGACGCAAAAGTGATACGTGTAACAAACGGAAAGTCTAGCAAAGCTCTTGAGTAATTCTTACATTCCGACAGTCAGGTCAATTTTGGTGATCACATACCGGCAATAACCGCAAAAGGTAGACGACAGATGGGGTGGATCTGGCGGACGTTCAGAACAAGAGAAGCGGTGGCGAGAAGCAAGCAACAGCATCGTGCATCAGGTGGCCCAAATGAGGGCGGATGAACGATAATCAGAGGCGGCGATCCATCGTGGCATGGGACTGCTATGTCCCAAACAAATACTAAGGATACTAAGGATACTAAGGACAGTCTTTTGTTCGTCTGCTTTTCTAATATGCAAAAGGACGATGGAATAATTTGTAATTTTATATCAAAGATTTTGTGAATGATGATTACTCATGTGGAAACAAATGCTGCACTCAAATTTATTATTTCTCTCAAGTGTAGAGCATTAGAGTTAGAAAAAATTTGTGAGGGTACTTGAAAATAATTGATAATGTAAAATCAGGAATAAACATGACCAATTACGCAATTCATTTATAGTGCGAATGCTACAATTGTTTTGTCACATTCCAAAGTATTTCTTAGTTGAACTTACTGATTCCGCTCATTTTTGGGCTTCAAGGTTACTGGTTAAATGGGTAAATGGGGAAATAGCGACCTTCTGGAGATATAATTTCTCTCATGTTTACAAATTGTATTCAGGATGAAGAATTACTTTATTTTATGGGTTAATTTCAGGTAGTGTGAAAATGCCGAAATGATTTTTAAACGAATCTTTGAGGATTATCAACAAATTTTCTACCAAAAGCCAGTTTATCATTCCGTACAATGCCTGGCGTGGAGTGACGACCAACTTGCACAAACATCTTCGTTCTCTAATATGCAGATCCAAACATTAATTAATCTCAACTATTCTGCAAAATTCTTCCGTAATTTGCCGCTGGATTGTAAAAGCCTGGTTTTCACATTTTTCCCGGCTTCATTCAAGGGTTGGATCAATCTTCAACGCAAGGACTCGGGTTACGATGAACAAAGAAAACGTATTGGATGCTACGCAGCCACTGCATGCAGTTCTTAGTAAATCCTGACGAAGCCAGGGGAAATATTTCAAAGGCATATAAAATTTTCAAACAACTCCCGAATCATGAATAAATCTACATAGGGGCCCAAAATTTTGTACACGTCGTCTTTTATGCACTCCCTCAACTTTTCTCCACTATTGTGAAAAGTTGAGAATATGCAACACTACAATATTCGTGTCTGCTCGCTCGTTTTATTGGGGGAACGAGCGGTGGCAACGAAAGACACTAGTTTAATTTAAGATTTAACGCAAATTTGTAATTTAAAATCATGGATCTGCACAATGCGCCATGAAAGAAAAAAAAGCGCAGTCAATTCATCGTGGTACAAATATGCGAAAGATTTTCAATGAGAATTCAATCCACACGCAGTTCACATACAGGATCTCACGCACTTGGCAATAACAATCGGGCACACAATTGTTTTTCTTTGCGATTGCTAGGTAAGAGCGAAAATAAAAATGCGGCAGTTTTAAAATAAAAAGAGTGATTACTTTAGAAGTAAAATCATGATAAATAGACGCTTTTCTTCTTCGAGCATATTTTGAAAAGCGGATGAAGATATGAACATTGATTTAATACTGATTAGGTGGAATACATAAAATAAATTGTAAATATTTTTATTACATGTTCTTCAGTATAAAAAATATTTTAAATGAGATTAAAATAATCTAAGAAATAAGCTTAATTAACCTAGACGAATTATTGAAGAAAATACATTTTAAATACTGTTTTTGTAGCGATTAAAATATAATTAGGAATATGAGATACGAATTCGTGGGTATTTTATTCAGGCACCTTGTGATGTTTGTTGGTTAATGTCGAATCTTATTTAATCTCGCGATGAGCTTGCGCAATGTGAGCCGCAAATCCTATATAATTATATTTCGCAACGAACAATTGTTAAATAATTGGCGCTATAGAACTAAATATTCAAGTAAAACGAATTTATTTTCCTGCCTTTGTTCTCGTTTAAACACAGTTTATTATACGTAACTCAAATACAAAGTATTCAATTTAAAATAACCTTCGATCCAAGCAACGTTTACTTTTTAATACATATTATTATTGAAAATCATTCATATGAAATATATAATTATTTTTTCATGAATAAATCTACACATGAAAAATAAATGAATCCACATGAAAATTAGTGATTCCTACAGGCGCAAAAATAAGACAATGTTTGCATTATAAATCTGACGGAAACCTCTCAGCAAACCCATGTCTAGTCTTAGTGTGGCTTGATAAGATAATAAATGGTCGTAGAAGGATGAGGATAAGAAGGATAAGAAATGGACGTAGAAGAATAAGGATAAGAAGGATAAGGATAAGAAATGGTCGTTAGTAGCAAGCTTCTGATTGTAGCGCCACTCTGCTGACTCAGAAGCTCAAAGACCTGAACTAATTTTTGTCTTCCACCAAACTCCTTCTTCAATTAGCAAGAACTTCTGCCTCGTAATTAGATAAGTGAGAAGAACCTGGCGATCTGCTCCTAGAAAAGGAATTTCTTAGCAATTGACTTATCAATCACTTTGAAATTAATGTCATTTTGAAAAAGTTTCTTGAATTTCAAGTTTTCAAATATTTCTCTGAAGATCAGTCAAAGAAAATGGCGATTCAAAGACGCATTAATTACTAGTAGGAATAATTTTTATACATGACAATTTAATAACTTTATAATTCTCTTCGCCGCAATTTTGTGCAATTTTTAACGTATCCTTTCCATGTGAAGGAACAATTAGATGATATTTAGAAAATTTCACAATGTTTTTACGAGTTTATGTATAGAGAAAATAATCATTAATAATTTATCAACATGCCATTCACTACATTCATTCGTAGCTCAGAATTTCCTGATATCAAAATATTTCTCAGCCTCAGTTGGTAAACATGCACTGAGGCACAATTCAAAATTTAGTCAGCAATTTACAATGAACAAAAATGTGCTTCTACAACAGAAATAAAATTTACAATTAACAAAAATGTGCTCCTAACCTTGCAGCGTCGTTAAGTTTCATTGCTTTACAACGACAATGGTATACAAATTTCGAGACTCCATATGTTACTAATGAGATTCATGTCGCGTAAAAAATTCTGTGTTCAGCCTACTTAAGCCTCACCGTGAGCAGGAGGCCTGGTCTATGTGATGAGTCTGGACCAGCCTCACACATAAGCAACAATGCATCTTCAATACATTATTTACATGTATATATACGGTAGTTAGTGTTATAATTAGAACATATAAGCGCTTCCAGGTCAACAGTTGATGTGTGATAAATATACCTCCATTAAAACAAATGTGTAGGAAATCTTTAAAAGTTTTTGAACTGATGGTGGAGCTTGTCTCCGAAACGTTTTCATCATGAATATATGATGGACTTACTTGGAATTTTCTTTGTTTTTAAATAATTAGTCTGTTCTCAAGCTTATGGTCACATTCAACAAGATCTCACAAGACTGTTTTATGCCTCAGGTATGGAATATTCGTGATAATGGAAAAGATTCACGCGCAAATATTGAATAAAATTAACTTCTAGATATATCTACATGAAGCGAACTTATCATGGCACCTATGTCAGTTATATAATAGAATCGCTGGAAATTTATAGGATAGAACCATAAATCTCTTTTAAATATTGCGACAAATTTAAATACAAAACCCACGCGACTCGCCTTAAAACATATTATTTACAGTCGTTCAAAATGCATGAATTTTGTCAAAAACAAACAGAGACACAATAAAAATTTATAGCGTGGAAGCCATGCACGCTTTCAGCAGTTTAGCAGCCAGGCCAGAAGACACACACATTTGTCATTCTCAGTCCAAAGTCACGTTGACAGAAGCTCGTCGGTACCGTGAAACAAAAGCGGTACGAGCGTTCAATTTGGCTGCTAAAGATTCAGTCCGTCATAACGCTATAACGGAAGGAGTACCGTGCAGCAGATGTTATGTATGAATAGGTTGTAAAGTGCGATGCAATGCAATCTGCATAACATATATGAGAAGAATTCGCGATGTATCGTAAAGTGGGACACTCAAGCTGCATCGCATGGACTGCGGTGCAACACACGCTGCACCGCAAGAACTACGGTGCAACACACGCTGCACCACAAGAACTACGGTGCAACACACGCTGCACCACAAGAACTACGGTGCAACACACTCTGCACCACAAGTACTGCGATGCAACACACGGTGCACCACAAGAACTGCCGCGTAACACACGCTGCACCGCAAGTACTACGGTGCAACACTCGGTGCACCGTCCAACCAAATGAGACGCATGGTTGCCGCCATGCAAGTTCAAGGTGATGGATGCGCCTCAAGCCTGGGCCGTGTTTCAACTCGCGTCATTTCGAGAGGAGAGGCAGCGGATATGAATATTAATTCAGCCTGGAAGAAATGAGAGCGCCGGATTGGAGCTCTTTGATGACGGATGACTAATTTCCGGTGCGCGGAACGCATGTGCATGACAGTGCATCGTGCGTATTTTGTAATGCATGATGGAACTGTGTTATGTCACTGTCTCTATTTCATAAATTGCAATCTGATATTTTGTATATTAAAATTTGAAATAAACTTTGCTTTAAGTGTTTAAAATCGCTAACAAGTTTTAATGTTTTATACAAACTGGGAAAAGCAAATAAGCACAAAATAATAATGCTAAAAATGTTTCTGGTGTGCGAAATTATTCAAATAATTTAAAACAGGTATAAAATGATCACTGGAAATGAACACTTGTAACAACTGCCTTAATTCCCTTGAAACTTTTCAGTATAATTTTTCAGTTATTGCAGCCTGGGTTATTTGCAGGAACTGTTCATGAGGAACGCAAAGTTACAATTTCACGGGACCGTGTCCGTATCATTCAGAGAAATACGTGAGACTTTGTTCTAATGGCGATTCACATTTTGCGCCTCTGTTGGTAACCATGACTTAGTTAGGCACGCAAAAATAGCGTATCAGTGATACGTTCAGAGAGTGCGTTGCTATTTGGACAATATGACTAATCCTTTACTGTGAGTGTAAATGTCAGATCCCTCCAGCCATTCAAGGTTCACGAGTTTCTACTGGCGAATTTATTGCCTAGCCGCAGCTTAAGGCTACGATTCTTTAATAGCCGCACAAAACAATAGTCTTTTGAAATCAAAGCAAGCAGTCAAGAGGAAAAAATTATTGCGAAAGCATTCGAGTGGAACCAATGCGAAAAAATATTCGTTAAAGTTTTATTAATTTGTACTGCCTTCTACCCAGTGAACGAACGGCGAGAAAAGTTGTTCACTAAAAAAATTGGTTTTCTGAGAAAACTGAATATTTTATGAAGTACTTTTTGATCGTCATTAAGATGCAAACAATCAAATGGAATGTATGTTTGCACATACCGTCAAATGTCTTCTTTAAATTTCAGTTATTTTAAATGAGGGATATATTCTCGTTGACTAAACGGAATCATTTAACAAAGCAATTATTTTACAAAGCATTTAATTTTTTACCCCTCAGAAACAAGGCGGCTGTCGATGCAGTCTGCGCGGCTCTATTCTAACCGCATTTTCTCGACACGACGCGAAATTACCGTGTGATTAAAACCGCCTCCTCGAGAGATATTCGTCTGGAACATGGAGACCTAATTCTTCAGGAACTTCTTGAACAGGGAATAGAAGAATAAAATACTAAGAAGTTACGACTCTGGACCGTGAGAAACGTAAAGCTGAGTGACATGCCGCTCATCAGTCATGCTAATCGCCCTTCCTTACGAACAAACGTAATTTAAGGAGCTTTTAAGAAGCATTCGCTCTCTGCTAGGCTCTTAAATGGCTCCTTGAATTTCGCCATTGCGAAACCAAGATATAATCTCGAAACTGATTCGCCTACGTAATTTGCCACTTCTCAGCTCTATACAATTCTTAATATTTAATTCGGCCTTCCATTATTTTGAATTGTGAGTGCGCAGAAGGAAATTTTGCCTTGAATGTATGTAATTAATTCTCGAATATTTTTTTGCTATTTTGTACGAGAACCTCACTTTTCGAAAATCTCGATAGTTTCTGATACTTTTTTTTCTTGATGGAATACAAGCTTTCACCCTGCAAATTATCAGTTTTAATAGTGTAGAGATGCAAATTTCTTTATATCCCGTACCTTACTTTGCTTTCCTAGCATGGAAGAAGCTACTGCCGTTTGATGTTAGATTTCAATCGAACAGATAATTTTCTTCTCCAGAATTTCACTACGCTTGCCAGATATCATGGCGATGACTGTGAACATCTCATTTCTTTAATGCAACCGAATTTCATATTTATAGACAAGCAGGCGTATGATAGCAAGATTCAAGTTAAATACCACTTGAGAATTGAAGGTTTTGTATATGATTACATTTGGAACATAAAATTTATCCTTGATGCCATCCTGAAGAGCACGATACAAATGCTCCAGAATTCCACGAGCACCTGATGCCCTGTATTTTGAGTGACATAAGAGATATTAATGAGCATTAATCTGGGCATGAGTCCCAAGCATGTGAAATGCGTGAGCTAAAATTTGTGAGTCATACTTAACATGAGAGCAGAAATTCCTAAATCATGGTTAACAGGAGAGCATTAATTCTTAAGTCATGCATTACACTGGAGCATGAATTCGCAAATTATGATAACATGAGAACCGAAATCCGTAATTCGTGCTTAACATGAAAGCAAAAATTAATTTCTGTTTTAAATTTACAGATAAATCAAATGCATGAGGTGAATTATTGCGGCATAAATGCGACGACGTCTGTAAGTGTTGGATATATGGACGAGTGGCAGAAATGCGTCAATGAGAAATATTTTGACTTTGAGGCTGAGCTTCGGTGGACTTTAATTTTTAGGCATAATAATCCCACTTAATTATATCAATTCGAAAAATATGACTTCGTATTTATTCTGATTAGATATCCGGAGAGATGAATAGATTTATTCAACCACCGATGGTTATTCAATTGATACACAGATAATGAGATGAAACCAATAATTCTATTACATGAAGGACCACTTACGAGATTGCTTCGCGAATTCCTGAAAAAAAGTATTAATTATTTTCTTCTCTTGACTATGTCATGCCGTAACTGACGGTACGTAGCGATTAAGTTTTTACTACCACCTAAAGTGGTGCGTATTAAATGTAAAGTCTAATAAATTTATTACAATTTAAAGTAGAATACCCAGTAAAATCTGTTTCTCTCTTCCGCTTCAAGACCAAATATCTCGCGGATCAGAAAATTTAAAGTCAGAAAAATGAATGTATCGTGCTTTATGAATAGTTACACACGTTCCGTACGAAGAACTGATGCGCCCTTTTGCCTGAAGCAAACTGGGTCAGCGTGACTCACATAGAGCAAAAAGTGCATCACTACTTGGACTAAGTCTCGCTCATATCTCTTAGTGCATCAGGCGAGGCTTGTGTACACGTGGGGCAACTCTTCGGTCCACTGAAACATTTGAAGGCATTTTGTTATGAGATTATTATAAGAAGACTTGATGAGGAGCCTGTTTGTAAAAGAAGACTTGATGAGGAGCCTTTAGGAAGGCTTGATGAGGAGCCTTTAGGAAGACTTAATGAGGAACCGCTAGGAAGACTTAATGAGGAGCCTTTAGGAAGACTTAATGAGGAGCCTTGAGGAAGACTTTATACTGATATATATAATAATGTAATTATATTGAAAAAAATCCCCTGAACTTTTGTGCCATTTAGTTTTTAAAATGCCATCGGGCAAATGACGGCCCCCATTGTCAATGCATTCAGTTAGTCTATTTTGAAGTTTCATTCAACTCACTGAAGCATATTGGCGATGGCTTGGCGTATGTTGTTCTTCAAACGATGTGGGGTGTTTTGACAGTCATTGTAAACCATTGATTAAAAAAAACACAAAATAATCACAGAGCCAAAGCGGGGGATCGGGCCGGCCAAAAAAGGTCACATCTCATGGAGATATGGCGCCTTGCAAAATGTTTACGTGCTGAACGATGTGGAGAACGAAGAAGGGCTTCTAACTATATCTACGTTTTCGGGTGTTGTGGTAGTCCGCTGACCTCTAGACCCTCTTTCATTCAAACATACGATTGCCTTAAATGAGTTCACCCACGTTACGATCGATTTCCGGTTGTTACGAATACGAATACGGAATCGAGTACGGAATGCTCGTTGAGTAGCGATAATTGTACGGCCATTAGAAAAGTACACCTCGACAGCAACCGCACGCTGCTCACTTGTCCAATGCATAGTGGCAACTGACTAACTTCATGACCTTACCTTTCATATGAAATACTCCTTGCTCTCTTTCTACAACATCTGGCAACTTGGCGCTAAATACAAAACAGGAAATTTCAGTGAATCATCCTGCATGTAGCACAGACACACACATATGTCGGGCCGAACTGGGTCAGTGTGACACACGAAAGAGTATAAAATTCATAGCTATTTTATATAGTCCCACTCAATTCTTTGAGTGTTGTGAAATTTACAATAAAGACCAACCGGGAAAATGACTTTAAAATAAAATTTAATTTACGTTGATTCAATGAAACAAGGTTTAATTAATATATCTTTAATTTGACGACAAATTTGAGGTATATAAAAATAATAAATAAAACGACAATAAAATTTTTAAGCAGTATTTCTGTAGATGAAATTGTAAAATCAATGCAATATTTTTCTCTATGAGACACGTTTTACATTGAATGAGTATATCTCAGTTTAGAAATTTCAGAATGTAAAGGCATGACTAAGGTTCAATTGAAATATTCAAATGATAATGGACCGTTGAAATGAAGTATTTTCAAACTGTTAAATAATAAAATAACAACTTCTTTGAATCTAGGCTCCTCTCTGCTTGAACACTAAGACACTTATTGCGTCAAAAAATGTGTAAACTATTACATTATTCGTGCGGCTTGCGAAAAATCATCATACAACACTGGAATATTTTTACATGTTTATTTGAGGTAGACACTTTCCACTCAGGAAATAAATGCCTCATATTGTCCAAATTATGACATACTTTCTCACTCCCCAGCACTAGCAGAGAGCGGATGCTCATACGTGCTTTTGCCCCCGGTCGAACAAGCTAAGGATAAACAACACAAGTTCAGAAGTGCGTTGTAATTTGAACAACAGCTCGCTCATTTCATTGTGTGCGTGCAAGTAATATTCAGTGTCATCTAAGAGACGGTTTCCCTGAAGTATACGTCAAAACGTGTCAGTTCGCCGGAGACATAAAGTGCTTCTCGTGAATCTGTTTTAAAATTGCATCAAGTCGCATTTGCATTATTTTATTCAAAAGTCACTTGTGCATTGAAGCTCAAGTGACACGCACTCATTTGCGAATATTTTCTACACTCATCGCGGTGAAAATTTTACGTAGCTGGTGATGGAAGACATTCAACTTGCTGTATGTCTACAGTCTACAACGTCTATAACGAATGTATATAGTCTATAACGTTTATACTCTATAACATCTAACAACGTCCATAGTATAGTCGTTGTTATTCAACGCTAATATAGGAGTAAGCTCCTATATATTGGCTTCAAACTTATTTTGAAGGCGAAAAGTATCGTCTACCTTGATGATATACTGTATGTCTTTTTTATTATTATAAATACACTGATTTTTGTTATTATTATTATTACTATTATTATTTATTATTAATACTATTACCATACTTTCATTATTATTATTATAAATTGTAATAAGGAATAGACACTAATTTTTATTACTCTGACAGGTTGTTTAACAAAACACAATTAATGAGTCAATACACCCTGATAATAATAACAACATTCGTTACTAGAGCATTTGTCATACACAGGCATTTTTCTATGCCCATTGTTCAGGCCTCGGGAAACAATTATCGTCCTCATTAACAAAGGCGTGTACTTGCACGAATTTTAACACATAATTACCAGTAAAAATACATCTGCAAGTCAACCTTTTACGTATTATTTATAAACCACTCAAAGTGACCACAGACTTGAAATTTCAAGTTTCGAAAGGTACTACAGGTTCTATCATGAATTGATAGAGTAATGTAGAGTGTAATTGTATTGTTGTGTAGCAGGAATATATTTAATGTAGTTATGAGTATAATGACTCAATGTATAAAATACGTTTATAGAATAAGACGGTGCCAACCACGGTGAGGATAAAATATGAGGAGATGTAAAAAAGATTAAGCTACTAATAACAAAACATAAAGATATAAATACACAAATGTCTAACGCGACTGCGTTGCTTAAACCATAATAAAGAAGATATTAAATAGAGAAATTGAACTTTACTGTTAAATTGAATATCATTTGCATATTAATGAACGGTGCAGATTAGAAATTAAATATCATCCATAGATTAATGCAAGGTGCATATGAAAATTTAGGGAGAATGGCTGGGTTCATCAATGAGATGTTTAATAGAAACATTTAAAATTAGTTTACGACAATTTAGCGGTTGTTGCAATTTATTTATTAAATAATTTAAATAAATCACCTAAAACATGTGTATTTATGGTCATTATTCAAATTTTTCATTTAAATTTAAAAGATTACATTTCATTTGATTTTAATAAGTAGTGAAGAAGTTCTCAAGAATAGCATGGCTTGTACAACAAAGCTCTGGGGCGTGGATCGCTCATTGGATCAAGTGAAGCCCTGGAGCCATACTTTCAAAACTCGCTAAGTGAACGTAAGTACTCACGCTCTATTTTCTTGTCCATGGTTGGTGGATTTTACTTGAAAGGCCGTTAATGATTGGCTGATGAACTTATGATCTCTTAACTTTTTTTTTGAAAGTATAGGCCCAAGAGTACAGCCAAGTGCTGACATCCTCGGCCCTCACCGTGCAAAAGTCCCCGTACTTCCTAGGACTGTTTTTAATACTTGAATTAATTTGATTTTTTAGACCAAGAATTTAAATTGTACAATTCAAAATTGATAATTACATAGATTGGCAATTACCGATTACAATTATAAATTATGAATATCATAACTGTCATGAATATCCTCATAAGTGATAACTCAAACACGATGGTCAATAAGATGATAGTAAGAAGAAGTAACTGCGGCTTAATTGCGATTAAATTCTATAACTCCTTGAATATAGAATAGCGAGATCTTGATAAATGTTAAAAAATAATATCACAATTTATAATCATCAATGTTTCCAAATGAAAAATTATTTTTCAAATTAAAAACTATCTTTCCAATCGTATTTTACATAACCACTGTCGGCAGAATACTTTTCTCGTCGTTTCTAGTCCAGGTAAACAGATTACACAAAAAAATATCTTGCATCGACATAGCCGAGCACATAGTTCAACCATGGCCGTAAATGGCCGTCTAAGGTAAATGTTTGTTAGTTTAAATGTATAATGCCTGAGCATCTTATGCTTCTCGTGAACTGTTGTAAGAGAGAGAGAGACATTAATGGCTGCGGCATTAGCACGGTAACGACCTGTTGTAATACAATAAACATATATTAATGATATGCGTATATATGGATACGTCTTCTCACACGAGAGAGAATTAATTTGGATGCTTTGCCATTGTCATTACCTGATGCACATTGAAGATCATTCTTTGCCCATTTAAATGACAAGGGAAACATCGTTCTGTTGGTTATGATAAGGCGAGGCAAACACTTTCTCGGAAATTTAACTTTTAACACATTTTGACACAGCTTTTCTAATTCAAATTATTTTTAGTTTTAAGAAATAAATTTCTAGTTTTTATTAATTTTAATTATAATTCCAGAGCTATTCTAGTTCTAATCAGCGTAGAAAATTTTGCAATGTAATTTGTTCTCGCATAATCATATCAATAAATTCACAACAGAATTTCAGTACTTGATGAAGTTTGCTCGAAAACGTGTGTTTTTTTCCAATCTCAACACGAGAAATCTGGCATGTGAGAATTAACTTGGCTAATATAATATGATTGATCTAAAATTTTATTTTAAGTCAATCGTCATGGTTTACCAAAAAATAATTAAGATGTTTTTTGTTTTCACGACGAATTACTGGCGTAAAATATTTTCTTACGTACAAACATTATTCTTATTCGCAAAACTTAAGATTTTTCGTTAAAGTGCAGTGGATTTACATATAAGGGAGGAGGAGGTGAACACTCAATGTAATATTTGTTAACCTTCTAATATTTGTTAACCTAACCTTCTTGAATTAATTACTTTAATTACTTTTTGTGGATGGGTGCCTTCTAGAATTTTGACAAACCGAATTATTACGAATAAATTTGATTTGTCATTAGTTAATTCTTGAATCAATATTATAACAAGAATTTAAATAAGATTGTACGTCACTACTTGGAATTCATGTTAAGAAGCATAATCATTAATTATGTCATGTATGCAGCATGAATATGTTACTAAGAATGCAGTTGCTTGGGGACTAATCTAAAAAATGAAAAAAATTATCGTCTTTTTTTTTGTAGTTTCCAAAATCCTTTGTTATTCGTATAAAATTCCACCACTAATCTCATATTTTCTGCACGCTAACTTTAATGTCAGAAGTTTGTTCGTCGTCTTCCTGAAGTTTATTTTTTTCAGTTTGACAAAATCAAATGGCTGCTAAAATCATCTTTATTTTTATCTTCATGTCCGGTATCAGGAAAATAACGTGAAGGAAAATATCGCAAAAAAATGAGAATGCAGGCTTTCCGCCAGATTTTAATATCGTATTCCTTTACTGATCAGAGCACGAGATTAAAATAAATGCTGCACACGTTATTCATGCAACCATGATTAATATTCATAACGTATTATACGAAGTTAGACGCTCTGTCTGTCAGCATAACCATACTAACGTTCGAAAAACTAGCGATACTTCATCCCATGACGCTTATTCCTATAAAATGTCATGTTTTTTTGTGAAGCCATACGTTTAATTAAGTTGCATTTAGATGCATGAGTATACATAAATGTGCTGTTTTATCTTAATTTTTTCTTTATTAATTTTTTCTCCCCTTTCTCAAAGAGGTAATTAGCATTACAATCGGAGAAGTTAAAAAAATCCCATTTTCAGTAGTGTGATATACTTTAATTTTTATTCGCAGAACGAGCAGAGATCAAGTGGACGTAGACCTGATTTATCCATTTGCCGAGCAAAACTAGGTCAAGATGACCCACATATGGGCTAAAAGTGCATCTCAATTTAAATAAAGCCTCACTCATGTGCCAGAGTGCAGCGACCATGTCACAGGTAGCTTAATGAAGCGAAAATTGTAGAAACTTTCTCATTTTATAGAATTGCCAGGAATTTTGGCACCTTAAAGAACGCAGTCAATCCGCACTCCTAGTGTAGCCGAGTTAAGTCAATCCGCACTTCTGGAGTAGCCGGGTTAAAGTCAATCCAACAGTTCAAATGAATCTTCTGGTGTATTTGAGGTTAAGTCAATGTTCTGCTGTTGCCGAGTTCAAGTCAATCCGCTCTTCTGGAATAGCGTAGTTTAAGTCACTCCTCCTGTTGTAGCCGAGTTCGAGTCAATCTTTCTGGTGTTACCGAGTACAAGTCAATCACCCTGCTTGGTGCAGCCGGGTTCAAGTCAATCCTCCTGGCGTGGCAGAGTTAAGGGCAATCTGATCAACTCGTGTTGCCGAGTTCAAGTTAGTCCTCCTGGTGTAGAGGAGTCCAAGTCAATCCTCCGGGTTGGCCGAGTTCTAGTCAATTTTCCTGATATAGCCGAGTTCAAGTCAATCCTCCGGATGACGCCGAGTTGAAGTCAATCTTCCTGGTGTTGCTGAGTCCAAGTCATTCCTCTAGGTGTAGCCGAGTTCAAGTTAATCCTCCTGGTGTCGACGAGTTCAAGTCAATCTTCCGTGTTTTTTCTAGTTGAAGTCAATCTTTCTGGTGTTGCCGAGTCCAAGTCAATTATCCTGCATGGTGCAGCGAAGTTCAAGTAAATCTCTGGGTGTATTCGAGTTCACAGAACGTTCCGAGGTGCGTGTATGGAGCTAAGCGGAATCTAATTCAGTCATTCCTCTCGAAAGACGCACTTGTTCTCCAGCATGGACAGCAATGGGTGTGTTTTGCACCGTAATTCTGAGCAGGTGAATTACAAAGCTCGCCAGGCTGCCGCCATTTGCATTGAAATGTTCCACTGTCATTTACAGGAAGCTTTACGAGGGCCATCTACTGGCAGCACAACTTTATCCTGAACTAAACAAACATATGGAGATTGAACGAAAAAAGCAATGCAGAGCTCAGAGTTATTTTACCATTTTAATTTAACTCATACTTACCATGAGTTAATTTTTTTCCATCAGAGCTGAGGACTTGATCTATTTTTCTACTCACAGAAGTTGTGCTCAAGGAGTACTGATAGATTGTTCTCACAGAACCAAGAACTCGAGAATTTGTTATACTCTAAGGACAGAGAACTTGAGATGTTGTCTGCCTCACAGAACCGAGGACTTGAAAGAAATTTTTCTAGAACTGAGGTATTAAGCAATTCTGCTCTCACAGAACTGTAGACTCGAGCAATTATTATAAAAAAATCTTCCCGGACGTTTTTCCCACATTATAAAAAAAGACGCTGCTTTTCTCATTAGTATATCCATCATGTGGAATCAAAATTATTTACATTTACTCAAGAAGTTTACTGAACAGTTTATTAACAGTTTACTAACAGTTTACTCAATAGTTTACTCAAAAGTTCACTCAAAATAAACTCGTGCAACGAAGATTTTACAGGAACTATTCTCTGCTTACGCGGAAAAATATGGGTATTTATGAAAAGTTGAGCAATTTTCCCGCATTTGAGTTTATTTTAGTTCCGTTTAACTGGTCTCAGTTTGGGGATGAGGTTGAAGGCTCGTGCTGCTTCAGGCTTGTGAATTCTTTAAAAAAAAAACTTTTGACTTCGAGTGCAATCCAATTTTCTGTTCTTCGGGTCAATCACCTGCTGATCCTTTGACATTTCAATTGAGTGAGTATCTGCAATGTCAATAAACGGCAAGAAAATTATTTAAAGTCAATAAAACGAAACCATGAGAGACAAAAATTGAAACTTGATCTATGTCGCCATCGCAGTAATTTTCTAAAAATATTGATTTTGTGATAAGGCTTTTTTGCGTAATTTTTTCCCGTCTAATTAATATCAACCGCCGGATAATTACAAAAGAAAAATGAATACATTCGTGTAAAAAAACTTGTTATACTCGCAAGCCCGGCACTGAAAACATAAGTGAAAATTACGAACAGAAATAAACATAAAATAATTAAAATAAACATGGAATGCAATCAGAGATATAAGTGAGACTTTGTTTATATTGCGATGCACATTTTGCTTGTGTGAGTCATCCTGACCCAGTTTAGCATGTTTCAGTACGTGCTATGTCCGTTCGGTTCTTAATTGCGTTGTGAGTAAGAAATTATCTTTATTTGTACAATATAACCCAAGCCTTTTCCTGAGTGCTTACTTCGCTTATCGGAGTCACCAAGCAAACTTCAAAGCTTCGTCTGCTGAATTTACCGAATAAAAAATCTGATCAAAATAGAATACGGGATTTCAATCGGAATATTTATTCTGTCCAGGCTGAGCTTCATTGTGGGTCGAAACGAGTCTGTGGGATTTGTCCATTGATTTTTGGCTCGGATAACCAAAGTGATTGCTGGTGCCGAGGCTGCCTCGATAAAAGTTATTGAATGATTGAAATATTTTAAAAGGAAAACTACTAAGAAGGTAGGAATTTCTATTGCGTTGCATGAACGAGCAAATTTGGAAGAAGATTTATCATGGTAGGATATATTTTAATGGAAGGATATAAGAATTTGGGAACACTGACATTGCCGGGGATTGGCTTTGGTGAGAAGCACTGCATTGCGCGAGGTCATACCGGACTGTGGTTTGCTATACCGTAGTTGTTAGCTTATAATTGTTGTTTATTACTGTTGATTCTATAATAAGCGAAGGATATTATATATTATTAAAAAATGCCGTTGTGACAGTATTCAAAAGGTTCTGTCATATACTTTTCTAAACGAAAAAGCGATGAGCTCATGGCATCCATTGACCCTAAATTTGGTCTATTTAGGGCAAAACGTAGTAGAAAATGTGGACTAGCATAAAATTGACAGATTTCATCACGATTTTATGGAAGGTTTTCATTTCAGCCACCAAACTGTTACACAAGAAGTACAAAACTCAATGAAGTTCGTCAACTAGGCGCAATAATTTTTGGACCGTGACACCGAATTGATGTTTGCATCATGTTTTCTAAATCATATCAAAAAATATCACGGGAGTTGGATCACAGAAAAACTAGATAATTTGTGCGATTCTCCTTTCCTGTTTACCTTACTGGATTGAAATATCATACCAGAATTTTTCTGTGATCTCCATCACTCACGTATCAGATACCGTCTCTAAGTACAAGACATTCGATCAAGCAGGGTGGCCCAGTGGTTACAGTTCAGAGCACCAAGATTGGCGCAGAGAGGCGAGGGTTCGATCCCAGCTCTGTGCGCCAGTTTCTGGTCAGAATCGGCGAGGATCGAGGCCGGGCGGTTAAGTACAACAGAATTTGAATCAGTGAGTTGCGAGTTCGAGACCGCAAAATGCTGTGAATGTTCTGCGATGCTAAGAATCGGCGACAGGCCTACGGCCTAATAAACGCTGAAACCGCCATTCTATTCTAAGTCTTGATAATCATTACCAGGACGTGCATGCGGTTACCAGCAACAGTGGCCTTACAATCAATTATTAAATTCCAGAAATTGCATTCCGCTGCTTCGGAGGAAGGCTACCGTAGTCCGCATGATAAATCTCACACAAGTCGCTGCGTGTGTCACGCATGCGTCTTTTGACACTTGAACGAAATTTACAGCAGTGAAAAATTACGTGTACGAATTTTTCTCCCTGCTTCAAATAGTTGCTAGTGACCATTGATTCCTGGACACGTTGATTTTTCACAATTACTATCTATACTCAATGTGCGGTAAAGGAAGGGCCAAAAAGTCGCCTAATCTTTCGTGCACGAGCTTGAGCCAGAATGAATTCGTAATGGGTAAATGAGTAAACTGTGCACTAGAATAATTTGCTAACGTTTTAATGTCACTTGCATTGCACCCGAGGCGGAATTATTGTTAACAGCAAAACTGTTATCATTTGGTTGAATGGCATGCAATTTACAAGGTAATCGCATCGGTAGAGGGGATTAAAACACAAGGTTGAGTGAAATTTCAGGATTTAGATCCTAAAATTTCTGACGAGACAGGAATCCAATAGAATATAATCAAAATACGAAACCAGAAGACTGGGATAGAAAATTTGTGAAAAAAATGAAATTTTTCTCAAAAAATTATATTAAAATTGTTTTAATAATATTGGTTATTCAGAAATCGGTTACATCAACGCAGCCTCACACCTGAGACAGAGCAGAACAAGAGTACGAGTATGACAAGCTGGGACCAAACGATCTGTAGAGGCTGATGAGAAAAGTTGTAACAGCCGAAAGCAAGTGTGAGTATGAATATTGATATATTTATGTCAGATTTACAATTATTGTGATTCTACCGAAAAATTCCATTTGAAAACTGTTAATCATTGAAGTTACGGAGTGAAAAACGATGGATTATATTAAAATGCTGCAATCCGATGTGCGTATGTTTCATAAAAAAGTATTTACTTCTCGTGAATATACTCTGCGTCAGGTTAAGTAGCTAGCAAGAGGTCTTGTAAACAATAATACATGGACACTTTAATCATATAGGTAATTGAAGATACAATATAGATTAAATGACAATAACATTAAAAGATACGAATTCCTAAACCAAGCGAGAACAGCGAGATCAGAATACATATTTTTTCGTCTTTGGAAACACTTAGAAAAGTTGCAATATGAATTAACGGATTCAAACTTCATTAGTAAATGATGCTTCTTGGAAATCATAGATGTTTCTGGAAATCGATAATCACTTCTTGACAAGAAATCTTAGGGAAAGAAAAAAAGTTCAAGGGTTCAATGCGACCATGTTTATAATATTGTTTTTAAATCTAATGCAGGAAGACTGGAAGGCACAAGAACGCAGACACAAAAGCCCGCCACTTAAAACTAAGGCACAAATCTTACGTGTACGTATCAGGCCCGAGACTACGATACAAAAATACGTATCGCGTACGATACAGTGATTACAATCGCTTACGATACAATAATTTGAATCGCTTACGATACAGTAACTCGAATCGCGTGCGATACAGTGATTAAAATCGCGTACGATACAGTGATTGAAATCGCGTACGATACAGTGATTAAAATCACGTTCGAAACAGTGATTAAAATCAAGTACGATACAGTGATTAATATCGCGTACGATACAGTGATTAAAATCGCGTACGATACAGTGATTACGATCGCGTACGATACAGAGATTAAAATCGCGTACGATACAGTGATTACGATCGCGTACGATACAGAGATTAAAATCGCGTACGATACAGTGATTACGATCGCGTACGATACAGTGACTACAATCCCATACGATACAGTGATTAAAATCGCGTACGATACAGTGATTAAAATCAAGTACGATACAGTGATTAAAATCAAGTTCGATACAGTGATTAAAATCAAGTTCGATACAGTGATTAAAATCACGTTCGAAACAGTTATTAAAATCAAGTACGATACAGTGATTGAAATCGCGTACGATACAGTGATTAAAATCACGTTCGAAACAGTGATTAAAATCAAGTACGATACAGTGATTGAAATCGCGTACGATGCGACAATTCAGATCGCGGAGAGTTGCCAGGGTAACAAGCAGCAGAAAATAATTAAATTATTGAAAGTTGATTATAATAGATGATGATTTGACGGAATAATCTGAACCCATCAGGTACTCCCACTCGTAATGATTGAGGTCTTGTAATCGGTACACAATTGGCAACAATTATCTAGGAGACAGTAGAGCAAAAATCCAACTCTTCGAATGTATTAGAAAAATATATACAAGAAATACACGTTTCCCAATAAAAGATTTGAGTTCCTACATATACATAATACCGAGAATGTTGATTATACAGCAAGACGTTTACACGTGTTCAATGGCTTCAACCTACGAGGAATGTAAGATTGTATTAAATGCATTTCATCAACACGATTCTTTTTGTCTTTGATATAAAAATTCAGCAAATTCTGGACCGGCAACTTTTCAAGGCCACAAAATGCAAGTTATAGTAACGTTCGTTTCAGAGTAGTGCAAATGCATAGGAATGTCATACTCACAACCAATATTTGGACCCTAATCAAGATTATATTTTACAATCACAGAACCCAGATATAAACATATTTCTCTTGAACAGCTATTTTAACATACAATAACACTTTAAACGTCGTCGAAAGGCACATTATTACGGATGGCAAGGTGAGCAGATTATAAATGTTTACATGTACACATTTGTAGCAGCAATATCAAATTTTGACATAGTTTGAAGGAGTTCGTATATTTAGGGTGCAGCTCTTCATAAGGAAAAGTTAGATTAATAAGAATGCCATTTTTTCAATTTGAAGGAATATCTACACTCGTCCTTATTAAAGATTGAGGTTACAGTCGCAAACCGCTGCTTCTACCTAAACTAAGTCCACGATCAGGCAAGAGGAACGAAGCTCTAAAAACCTTATTCATGCATGTAAGTGAAATAATTTCAGGCGCGCATATAATATGAAATCACAAAGCTACTTATTTCAGTCTTAGTACTGCGGATAGAATCTGCAAAAACTAACTTTACATTCATAAGGTTACTAAGGTCACGGTAGATGAATAAAAATCCCACAAAGCACTGCCAAGCCTTCCATGATACAAAATAAATTCAAAAACGTACGGTAAGTTCAATGGACAATTCATTAATTCATTTCTATTGATTGGATACAAAATATTAATGCAGTGCAATGTTCATATTTAGGCGCACGATAAAAAATCCCTGATTGATTCACTAGCATTAAATGCATTTATACTTTATGTAATCAATCAATTATACATGGTACTTTGATGAAATAATTTTCGCCTTAATTGCCTAGAGACAAAAATCATCCGAGCGGGACTGATGTCGATAAATCAGGAGGCAATCCATAATTACAACGTAATTTTTTCATTAACAATATTAAAATAGAAGTTAATGTCATTAAAATCAACAAATACATTGATAGCCCCCAGCTGTCCATTAGCTGCACGCTGCTGTCTCCTAGCTTCTGTGTTTTGATATGCTATAGGTAGCTGCCTCAAGCATTGTTTATTGACATTTCTCAACAACCAACAAATTTCATATTGAGGTTTGATGCAAAAATTACTAAATTCAGACAATAGATACCTTCGCGATCAACGATCATGTGCCTGAAGTAACAAAAACGGTGAGATAACAAACCAATTGACTGAAAATTTTACCCACAAAACTCAAAACATTAGTACAGATACTACGAGAAATCAATTTTGATGAGAGCAACAGTGAGTTAATTATCAAATTTCATATTTATTTCAAATTTTATACTTTTCAAATACTTATTTCGCCATTGGGATGAGAGCAGCCTGCATTCAGCAGATGAAAATCTTGAAAACAGAGTAATTTTCTTGTACAGATTTGATTAACTCATTCAATATGATTAATTGATGCTAAACTGATTATTCAGGCTTAACTGAAAACTGTTGGACGTTAGACTGAAGATTGATAACAACAGTTAAAAACTGAGAAATTTAGGACTTATCATTCTTTCCATCTTCATGTGGCAGTTGCCTTTCACATATCTCAAAACAATGGAACGGGTAATAATATCTTAGGAATCTTTCAAAGGTCTAAGAAGAAATACAAGTAAAAACATTGATAAAATCTGTTAAGTGAAGCCCTTATTGTCAAAATGAAAACAATTCAATCATTGAATGCCAGCCCTGATGCCTAGTCTAGGTAAAGGAAAGGGGTTATCAAGATCAGCAAATTACGTAAGTACAAATTATTTTGATAAAGAGCACAATAAGGCATCTGATCATCAAAGGTGAAACAGAATGTCAGCTTGCTACGTTAGCGCAGTGCTTTGGTTGTGGCATTATCGACAGATATTAATATGATGCAGTGATTCTTCTAAGCATTAGCAGCATTATATAATCAAAGCAGTTGCAAAAGTATCGCTAAAGGACAGTAGACATTAGAAAAGTTCTTTGTTACACGAGTTAAAAGAAAACACAAGATTGCTAAAAAGATGCTGTGAAGCTCTGACAACATTACTCAACAATCATGATAAACATAAGGCTCACATTCAGCATACTATAACGCCAGCTTCATCTACAAATGAAGCACACCTTCGTCAGACTTGGCATCACCAGAATTTTGTGTGACGTTGCCTTTAAGCGACATTCCTTGAGTCAAGTCTTTAATTTCATCAACGTCATATGCATCGTCGTCAGAGTTGTTTTGCTGCGAGCTCTGTGACAGGTGGGATGCTCTGGAGAGCTGAGAGCCGGCAGACGATACACCAGAGTTGCGGGAGAAGGAACCCCTGCGAGGGTGTTGGCTGAGAGTGTGTTGATTGGCAGGCTTCACAGTGATGATCAGGTTGCTGCTATTGGCTACCATCATGTCCGTCACCTGAAAAATTGTTGATGTTTAAAAACAATTGGGGAAAACATTGGAGGACGCGAAATTTAATGAAACTTATCTAAGATTCTGTAATAAAAAAGAGCAAATTAGTTAAAATATCTTTGAATTCATCAGTTCACATCTTGTCATATTATAGTGGAATTTTTTTCAAAAACTATAGGTACCTTAGTATTGCTACTCACCTGATCAAGGGTTTTGCCATTGACTTCTATGCCGTTCACCTCCAAGACTTCATCATTCACAGCCAAGAGACCCGTACTCTCAGCCAGGCCCCCGGGAACAAGCCGGGAAATAAATATACCAGGGACTCGCTCCAGTCCCTGAGCTGTTACCCGCACGGACGTGCCATCACGAATGTAAAATCCAAGAGGCTTATCACTGCCATGCTTCAGCAGGCGCACTCTCCGGCACACTTCAGGCACAACATCTACATCAATGATGGCTGCAACCTGCCAGGAGTAACGAGGCTTAGCAGAAACAATTTTCAGTCCTGAGAGTATGTGAACACTGAACAGACAATTATAATTCATGCAAAATTTTAACAAGATAATAATGAAAAAGTCTGTATACTTACAATTTCAGACATTATTGAATAAAACTCTACTGCAACACTGACATTGCTACCAACCTACTGGTAATTATAGAGCAAGAATAGCACATACAAGCATATCTAAAGAATAGGCCAAAAAAGCTACATTGCCAAGCAGCAAAAGCTGTTCAATTACCAGTATTCAAAAATGAGGTAATTTTTACTTACTGATGATATAAATAATACTCCTGTAGAGATTGCCTATCCTTCTTGCAAAAATTGAACTGGTATAGACTTCATCAATATGGAGATAAATGGAAATAAGTGACTAGGTATATATACCTGATCTAAAATCATCACTTTCATCAATTAAATCAGCTAATTTTGCAAAGTAAAAATTAGGAAACATGCAGAGTGTTGACATACTTGTCTGAAGTCTTGAGGATAAGATATCTGCAACCTGTTCTTGCTCTGTGTTCCACCAAACGGAGATAAAAGACTCAACTTGGAGTTGGATCCATTTGGAAGTGAATCCAAGCTCTCCCCTGGTGAGCAAACAAGCCAATATGTCCCAATAAAAAATCAGTTAAGTTGTTCACAATTTGCTATCAAATTCAGTTGGGCGGCTCCTGAATCACATTCCTAAAATTGTGGTGAAAAAAAAAATCACAACAAATTTTAAATATTTTAGTGTCTAGAAGGCATGACTGCTCTTGCCACAAAAAGGCATGGTATCAGAAAAATTCTGTACCAAATTGTGTATGATTTGATCTAAAGTAAAATAATGAATTTATTTCTCACATTTTCTATGCAATATGAATTTAATCCAAATTTTAAGAATAATTATTTAGTTACATGCAGATGTTAAATGAAATTTCATAATAGATATATGAATTGAACTTAATAGCATGAGAAATTTCCCTTATCCTCACCCTTTCTTTGCACACTAATACGCAGTAGTGTCCGCCTAATCTGAAGAGCTTTTCTGAAGTTGTCATCATTGCTGAGTGGCAGAAGATCTCCATCTCCAGGGTCTGTATATGACAGAACAATTCCTGCATTCTTCGGAAGGCAGTGAATGCTTTCCACTAAATCTCTGAAGCTATCAAGAGTGTCAAATTTATTCCTCTCTATGCTGAAGCGTCGGAACTCTGCATCAAACTGTAAAAGGAAAATCAGTATTAAAAATGCAAGAGAAAATTTCATGCTGCTTCCATTTCATTATTTACAAATATAGAGGAATAGTTATTTTTTAATGTAGCCAAAATTTTTTCTATTCGTGTTGCAACTTATAACTGAAAAAAATTCATTCAATGCCAGTAGAGTGAGAATATTCAATATGAAATCTTTTTATCAACCTAAAGTAGGTATGTGTACAAGAACAGAAACCATGTGCCCATAACATATACCTATATGTTATCAATTTACAGAGGTATGTATGTTCAACAGTTGCATGTTATGTTCTGTGTTCACATGGTAATTATAACTCAGGGCTGACTTTTTACTGGCATAGTATGGCTCAAAATCACTTATCATCAAACAGGGTAATAAGGGACGGTTTTAAGTGTTTTTGTTAATAACTTCTTACCATGAAATACCGTAAAATGGGGTAACTTAGACCGGCGGGGTAACTTAGACCACTTTTCGATTTTTTTACAAAAACCCCCACAACTCAAAAACTATTTGACATAGAAAAATTTTGTCAATGGGCATTAAAGGCCTAATACTGAGGCTACATAACACAATTAATAATTGATTTTACCATCCGGTCTAAGTTACCCCAAGAGCTGGGGTAACAAAGACCATCACTTTTTTTGAAATTACATAAAGACTATGAGAGGCAGGAGCCAGCAATTTATGGTGAGTAAAGCTCGAGTATAGACCTGTATTTTACATGTTTCAATTCAAGTTTAATTTAGCTAGTAAGAAAATGGCATCATTTATAAGAAAAAAAGTGGTCTAAGTTACCCCATTTTACGGTATTTCATTAATAAGTTTGGGCTCATTTTAAAGCTCTTTGTGAGGGCTATCATATGGCATCTTCAAAAAATTTATATGCATTTGTAAAGTGCCACACCCAAAATAAAAGCATCCCAAATTACCCCTTTAAATGAGGTAATGCAGGACACTTGAAATTAAACTCAATTTTTAAACGTTTGAAGCATGCAAAGTGCACTCATCCATTACTAACAGTACTCTGAAGTCCTCCACTTCCATTGTAGATGATGTAGATGTAAAATAACTGACATTTTCTGTGATTTTTTGGTACTCATTTTTCCTATATTGATATGACATGTTATAAAGGGTGAACCAGAATTACCTTACCCTTTTAATTTGTTAATAAATAAAAAACTACTAACGTTATGAAGTTGAAACTTGTTTTATTTAAAAGAAGAAAATTTTTATGGTAATATAATTACTTGGAATAAAACTTCCTTTTAAAACTTCCTAAAATGACACTTGATATAAAACTTCATTTTAAAACATTTGAAGCCTGTAGAGCGTACTCATCTATTACTAACAGTACTCTGAAGTCCTCTTCTTTCATTGTAGATGATGTAGAGGTAGAATAAATGAGAGAACCATATACATTACCGGTAATTACCGTATTATTGATGCGATAATACCGTATTATTGACGCAATATTACCGTATCCATGAACATTCCATTGAGCATTTACAACAACCTTGTCCACTACAAGCTTCATATTAGCAGCCTTATAGCATTTTTTCTGTATCTGTAAGCTTACAGGATGGCTTGTCATTTCACACCATTTTAATTGGGTAAAGTGAATTTACTATAAAAAAAGATTGTGAAAAACATACCTGAAACAGAAAGGAATTTTTCAGTGACAACCAACATATGATTTGGAGAAATAAATCTTAGTTTAGGTCAATTACTTTTCATTCTATGATGCCTGGTGCACAATTCTATATATGACATTCTATGCACAATTTTGTGATGACCGATGATGCACTAATTTTTCGATAAGTGAATTTTTTTTGCTGAGCAAGGTAAATGTAATCAATATTCTTTGTTCTTAATCAATTTTTTTCTTAACTGGAGCCTTTGCTGAGGTTCTACTGTAAATGTGTTTTTGGGGGTGTCCCGAGTAGCCCCAGGGGGAGTGTCCCAAGTAGCCCCGCCGTGTGGAAATGGCTGCCATTTTTTTGGATTGTGGTACCGTAAACTGGGGTAACTTAGACCACTTTTCGTTTTTTTAACAAAAACCCCCAAAACTCAAAAACTATTTGACATAGAAAAATTCTGTCAATGGGCATTAAAGGCCTAATACTGAGGCTACGTAACACAATAGAAAGATTTAAAAAGTTTGCACATCTAATAGGTTAAAAAATTAAAAATGTGACCCACGAAAAAAAGCTATTATTTGAAGCCTGTCAGAGTACCCCCTCCAATTTTTTTATTTTTTGACAAAATAACTCCAGGTTTCGATGCATTGTAGTACAACTCTTCTAGTTACATATGCACTTAACAAATTTTAGGAAAGTCTCATAGTTTGCAAATGGGGGGTGCCGCCCCCCAATGGGGGAACTTAGACCACCTGGGGGGCGAGACCCCCATTTGCAAACTATGAAACTTTCCTCAAATTTGTCATTTGCATAAGTAACTAGAAGAGTTCTACTACAATGCACCAAAACCTGGAGTTATTTGGAGTTATTTTACCAAAAAATATAATTGATTTTACCACCCGGTCTAAGATACCCCAAGAGCTGGGGTAACAAAGACCATCACTTTTTTTTAAATTACATCAAAACTATGAGAGGCAGGAGCCAGCAATTTATGGTGAGTGAAGCTAGAGTATAGACCTGTATTTTGCATGTTTCAATTTAAGTTTAACTTATCTAGTAAAAAAATGGCATCATTAAAAAAAAAAAGTGGTCTAAGTTACCCCAGTTTACGGTATGCAAATTCCACAAATAAAATTTTCATGCTGACACTTGTCCGCCACTTTTTTCTAAGCAAAATTTTTAATACGTCAAATATTTTTTTTACTACAGACCTTAACAGAAGAAACTTCAAAATTTTGTTTTTTCACCATTTTTTTCAGGAATTTTTCAAAGCTAGTAAATGTAGTATTTTCAAACCTCCTTTATACTACATAGATAGGAAAAATTTTGACGTTTACGCCACTATATTTAGTTTTGCAATATTCCAATTAGTTTTGCTACTAAAACAGTTTTACGCCGTGTCATAGGACTGTCCCAAGTTACCCTGCACATCCCGAGTAGCCCCGGTTGACCGTACTCTCAAAACACTACACTATGCGCCAGCCAGGGTTGGCGATTTTCTTGATTTAAAAAAAAAAAAATAATAAAAATCAAAAATCAATGATTTTTTCATGCTTTTTTTTATTTATTTGATTTTTTCAGTTTTTTTTGTCTTTTTTGAGGTGTTATTTTTTATGTTGCAATTAGCCAACTAACAATAACAGTATATGGATCATAATGGATGGCTAAAAAGGGCACTTTAAAGCTAGAGTATAGACCTGTATTTTGCATGTTTCAATTTAAGTTTAACTTATCTAGTAAAAAAATGGCATCATTTTGAAAAAAAGGGGTCAAATTTACCCCAGTTAACGGTATAGTCCATTTACGCGCATTGTTATTAGGTACCTATTGATTGTGTCAATTTTGTTGGCCGGGAGGATGTCAGGAATGTAGTCCCAACATTGTCATGCAGGTTTGTACTGTTGACGTACAGGTTCATACCTTACTTGCCGCAACCAGTCCAGACTCCAGTCATTCATTAGAAGGCACCGATGGCACATCTAAAGCCATGTTGCCTTCTTTAATTTGGTAATTCATGTCCGATTGAATTGTGATCTATTTTATTAATTTTCTTTTTGTTGGAATGGTGAGTGTGGGAGGCCTTAAAAAAAATCAATGAGTGAATATTCATAACTGTGCTGACACTTAGAACCTGAGTTGACGCATTAGCAAATCTAGTTAACTCATATCCAACCACAACGCAATGCGGATACACGTTTGTGTGTACGCTGTACGGTCAGTGTGAATATGATAGCGTAATTTGCGTTGCCGCGCGTCCTTATTTAAACTATTTTAGCTTTCTAAAAGTACGGCGCATGCCGCGCGGCGGATTTTTTTACCGGCATAGTATGGCGCACCGCGCAGGTCGTTGAAATGACAAAATAAATTCCCGCGCACCTGGCACATCTTCCTGAACATGGTAATGTAGGATGATGCTTCATGCTGGTATCCATGATAATTTGCTGGTCTACTTATTATACATACCGGTAGTGACAAACCAGAGATTTTTTAGAATCAGTTCATTTTTGATTTCCTTATTTACTCAAGATTTAAACCAATTTCTTATGTATTATAATGCTGGTACTGTAAACTGGGGTAACTTAGACCACTTTTTTTTTTTAAATGATGCAATTTTTTTACTAGATAAGTTAAACTTAAATTGAAACATGCAAAATACAGGTCTATACTCTAGCTTCACTTCAAACATGAAATGTTATATATGGTAATTTTAAATTAATTTCCAAGCCGGTCTATGTTACCCCATTAGGGCTGACATTAGGTGGTCTAAGTTCCCCCATTGGGGGGCGGCGCCCCCCCATTTGCAAACTATGAGACTTTCCTAAAATTTGTTTGTTGCATATGTAACTAGAAGAGTTGTACTACAATGCATCAAAACCTGGAGTTATTTTGCCAAAAAATAAAAAAATTGGAGGGGGTATACTCCGACAGGCTTTGAATAATAGCTTTTTTTCGTGGGTCACATTTTTAATTTTTTAACCTATTAGATATGCAAACTTTTTAAATCTTTCTATTGTGTTACGTAGACTCAGTATTAGGCCTTTAATGCCCATTGACGAAATTTTTCTATGTCAAATAGTTTTTGAGTTTTAGGGGTTTTTGTTAAAAAATGAAGTGTTCTAAGTTACCCCGGGAGTCTAAGTTACCCCGGGAGACTGGGAGTCTAAGTTACCCCAGTTTACGGTATCCATGATACGGTACTTTGCTTGTCTACTTATAGAACTCAAAAATGAACTTGAGGGAGTCTGGGAGAGTCTAAAAAACTCTCTGCTTTGCCACTATGCAGGTATAAGACTTCAAATTTAACTTGAAGGAGTGGCTAAAGATCTCCCTGCTTTGCCAGTGAGTCGGGGCAGGCGGCCCATAGTGACAAACCAGAGATTTTTTTAGAATCAGTTCATTTTTAATTTCCTCATTAGGTACCTACTCAAGATTTAAACTACTTTTTTATGTTGGGTAAACGCGGTATATTCCGACATCATAGGTAATTCCGTCACCTCTCCAGCTTTTCCTTTATATTAAGCTTTGTTTTTTAGTTCCATGCGTTTGTTGATGGTTGAAATGGTGACGTCATGCATTTGCGAGTCAAAATACTGCCAAAACAGAAAACACTAGGTCTTGGCCATCTAGTGGGAAAATATTGAGATCCAAAGAGAGACAATGCATGCCACTGAACTGACAATAATAAAATGTAAGACATGTCCGGGTTACTTCTGACTCTTCCGCTTGTCCGCCTTGTTGGATACGGAACGTACGGTAATCGTAAACTGCAGCTGTTCTACATACAAAATGTAATCAGACAGTGTTCAGTGTTGCCATATGACTTTGGAGAAAATTTCTTCAAAATAAAGTTCTAGATTTCTCATTCACCAAATTTCCGTATCAAGAAAAATCATATATTATTGAAAGATAATTAAAATCATACTGTACTGAGTAATGTGAGTATTATGTCTGTTCCTCCACAAACTGCTCATGCGCACTGCGCGGCAGCGCGATGTAGAATTGATGGCCGGGATTGCGCGAACACGTGCATGAAGAGAATCAATTTTCATTACATTGCGCCAATTGTGCACAGCAATAGCTTAAAAAATGTGAAAATGCACGGGAAAATTCATCGAAAACATACATCATCCTGAGTGTGGCCACCATAGTGGCAAAGCAGAGAGTTTTTTAGACTCTCCCTCAAGTTCATTTTTGAGTCCTATAAGTAGACCAGTAAAGTATCATGGATACCAGCATTATCTTACATAAGAAATTGGTTCAAGTCTTGAGTAAATGAGGAAATTAAAAATGAACTGATTCTAAAAAATCTCTGGTTTGTCACTATGTTTGCCACTATGATTTATAAAATAAAATTGCCACTACTATTATATGTAACAAATATTAGTTGTTGATCATTGAAATTAGAGCTAGCAGTTACATAGAAGAAATAGGCTATCATATGATAATTAAAAATTATTTATTATTTTACTGAAAATTCCATTAATAGTCAACTTTCTTACCTTACTCTTTACTTCCAAAAGAGTACTTGGGATTAGCTTGGCATTAGCTGTAGTTTTAGAACTGCGAGACATTTTTCTGGATAGCTAAATAAAAAAAATGACAAATATTTATCTTTTCAGTTAACTGAAGATCCACCGGTCCGGTCAACTTACAAACTGATTGGTTTTGAACCAATTCCTAATTTTACCTACTAAGAATAAAAGATTTAAAGTAGGAACCTCTCACTCTCAGGGCTCAGTTTCGAATTTATGCCTTCAAATAAAACACATGTTCTGACCAAAAAATTACTACAATTAAAAATCTGGCAACTCATCTCTCCTGAAACGGAAAGTTTATACTCAACAAAATATTTATATAGTCATTTGTTAGTAAGCTAAGAGCAATATTTTCGTTGATACCTAACACTCGATGTTTAGATAATTACTGTAGAAATCTGCTATGACAACTTACCCTGTCATATCAGATATATACCCTAAAACCTGGAAGTGACTAGCGGTCCAAGCTTCGGAGAGCGTGTGCGACTCTCTATCGTCTCCACAAAATTATTCTCGCGAAATTAATACTCGGGACATTTTAAAAGTTTGACATCGTAGGCATAAATATTCGTATTCATAATCTTCTATCACGTCTACTGATTGAATTGGCGACCGACGGTGTGTTCAGGCGTCACCAATTAAAAATGTCAGACAAGTCCTTGCTCTATCCTCATTGTGTTGAAAGTACATTTTTAAACGATGGATGAACTAAACGGTACCCGATTCAATCCAAAACCATCGCCGGAACGTTTAGGAAAATTCAACATACGCAGGGTAGCTGAGCCCTCGAAATCGCAGATTTGAGAGCGAGTAATGGATTCTGTTTTTCAGCTACAACGTAAAAAAACACAGCGATGTCTCGAATCGGCGTGAGTCGGATCAAGTGAGGAGCAACATGGAATTGGAATTGGGGTGCGTGGTGACGTACGGTCACGACCTTTAAATCGGTCATACACGCTGCCTAAAAAACATTTACTAGCATCAAAAAAATTAAAAGTTCACACTCTTATGTTAACAAAAAAGTTCAAATATACCATATTCACAGCTGTCATAAGAAAAAATATAAAAATTTGACAATCGCAAAAAATTAAAACCACGTACTAAAACAATTCGGCAAAAAAATTTGAAATTTGATCTCGGCTATTTACAGACGGATCACTTTGAAACTTGGAACACATGTGTAAAACAGAAAAATATAAATGTTTTGTTCATGTCAATTTTTCGAAAAAATGAAAGAAAACGTGAAATCCTTAGAAAACGGCCAAAAAAGAGGGTACTGTAGAATCTATCTCCTCCTGGGATTTTCAAGCTACAACATCGAGACAAATTTCATTCGATGCGTAAAGAATTTATTCGAATTTACTGTATGTGGGTGAGGGGGCACTTTTCGTAAATTTTTCGATTTCTCCTCCCTCCCCTGGCCCTCCCCCTTTTTCAAAATATTTTCAAAACTATAACGGAATTTTAAAAACTGCAACCATCCTCTAGATCTTTTATTTGCAAATCTAATGGTATATCTCACAATTCTGTAGCTTCAAAACTGTAGGAGGTGAACGTTCCCCAGTGACAATAAGTGCGCGACGCGCTATGTAAAGGCATTTATGGAGCTAGGTTATCAGGCAAGGCGTTACTTGAGCTCGAATTCACTCACAGATGCAGAGAACGACTGCATGAGCACCTTCTCGCATGACAGCTAGTAGGTGACGATACAGACGTTACTCTTATGTGCCTGGCTAATTTCCTCCGTAAGAAAATGTTAAAGAGTTCCACGACCCCTAACTTCGCGATCTGTCGTGAACGCATAAATCAACGTACAGAGATGGTTTTGGTACCGTTGGATAGGTCAGAATGTCAGGTTTAAGATGAGCATAAAAACAGGAAAAGTCGAAATTGTCGATTTTTGCACTAGACGCTCCCCTCAAAGATTCCGCTGCACTCTCATCTGAAACTTATTTGAAACTTGATGCCTCTGGCTCTTGTCAATGTATTTTGTATGGCTTTCCTAAAATTTATAAGCCAGATTGTGCTTCGAAATTTCAGTTTGGCCCCATTTCTGCTGCTTACAAAACCCCGAGTTTCAAGCTTGATAAATTTTTGGTCCCGATGTTGAACTGATTGACAACCAACCAATATACGGTATAGAGACAATTCTTACGTTTTCGTAGACCGCTTGAAGAGTTTCACGAATATTCAGGATTTAACTATGGCTTCATTTTATGTAGAGAATATGTTTACAAATGAGATAACTATTGATAACTAACTACTCCATGAAACTATTGACATTTGCCTTAATTCATTGTTCAAAGAGATTAATGACATTCTCTTTGGTTTGAACCGCAAATTTTTTAAATATCTTCTTGTTGAATTGTCTGTTTTAGACACTTGTTTTGTATTTGTCGGCAAATTTTTCAGACATTTTGACGGCTTGGATATGGGTCTCCCACTCGGTCCTATTTTGCAAGTATTTTCAGGTGTTACTTTCCTCTTAATTTAAAGCCTGTTTTCTATAACCGATATGTCGATGATACTTTCTTACTTTTCAAGCATCCCTCGCATGTGGGCATTTTCTTTAATTATCTTAATCTCCAATATTAGTCAATAAAATTCACTATGGAGCTTGAAACCAACAATAGTTTATCTTTTCTCGATTGCAATGTTACAAAAACTAATGGCTGTTTCCGGACCTCTGTCTACCGAAAGTCAACGTTTACCGGTTGAAGCTCCAGCTTTCTTATTATTTGCTCATTTCATTTCAAATTTTATCGGATTAAAACATTAATAAATCGTGTCTTCCATATTTGCTCAATTTTCAATGCTATGCACACTGAATTTGAATTTTTGCGCATCTTTTCATTAAATTGGTTTCCGTCGCATTTGGTTTATACTCAAATTAAGAAATTAATGTCTAGGCAATATAATGAAGTAATTACCGACCGATTGTGAGAGTAAGAACCTAATTAATTGTTCTCTTTCCCTACTTCGGTTATGCATCTGAGACTATGGCTAAGAAATTGAAAGTTTTGTTCAACAAACACATTCCGAATATTAATCTGCAAGTGGTGTTGGTGAATAACTTGTAAAATCGGCTCGTTCTTCAGGTATTAAGATACTCTCCCTCTTTTTATGCGATTGCGATTTAACTTTTTTTTGATTAACTTGCGATTTAAGCAATCAAGTGATTTGAATACATGAATAATCCTGCTGATGGTTATCCAATAACTATGATTATAAAAAGAAATCTCATTGAACGATATTTGGTTTACAATTTTCAAAGATCTACATTATAAGTGTTAGAATTAATCCATGGTAAACGTAGAGTTTCTTGGGTTAGTGCGCCGCGTGAACGATGGCTGCAGACTTGACGGCACTGCAACTAGAACGTTAATGAGCATCGCTGTCTCAATTGCCTCGCAAAACCCAATCCATTTTTGATCAATCATGATTGACAATTCATTTAATTTTGATAATAAGACTAGAGCGATTGGATAATTATAATACATATTTTAACGAGCGCTGGTAAAACAATATTGAGGAAAACAAGTAAAGATTCTAAACGTCAATATGTTGCATCAATTGCAAGTTTCTTTCAAAAATGAACCTGCGCTGCTGAGAATCTGGAATTTCATGAAATGGTGTCCCATAAATCGAAATAGAAGCATTCGAGTGGTAACAAAAATTACTTATTTCTCGATCAAATTTATCAGAAAAAGCCTAAGTCCAGATAATTTAAAAACTACATTTTTTAAGAAACCGATGTTGAGAATTTTTTCAAATAGCACCGGAACATAACAACATAACAATAAACTAAAACACGATTCATTTAAAAATCATGGAACATAAGCATCATGTTGGCCATAAAGATGAGATTGAATCAGGGCCACACAAAGTTAGAAACAGTGAAATAACAAGAATTTAGGTTAAAATATCAGGAAAAACTTTGAACTAAAGATTTTAGACGGCGTCAGCTGTCGGAAGTTGACCGGGACGCTGCAGGAGTCTGGGGGCGGAGGTCATGATGGCGATGGCCCCGATGGGCACCGAGATCAAGATCACCAGCACCGCGATGGTCAGTACCTGGAATACAGAGAGAAAACGCATCCTACATCCTGGAGTTTATCTGTGATATTTGTTGATGTCATTAATATTGTCATTTCAATTGTTTACATACAGTTGTTTATATAATCTCCAATGTCTGCTGATAATTAATAATTATCCTAGAGTAAAATTGCCCTATTATCTAACATTAAGAATGAAATTCCTGGACGATATGAAGCTATAGCGGGATAAATATGCTACATGTACGTTATTACGAGTCTCAGTCAGCGGGCATAAGTGTACATACAGGGTTATATGTGTAAGGGGCTCAAATGTATATTTCACCAGTCGAGAAGTGACAGTAACTCGAACCAGAGTAGAGGATAATTTGCGACATCGCATCAATTGTTCTCAGTACAACAGAGATTAAGAGTGAAACTAAGAAAAGCAAACAGACTTCATTACAGTTTTACAAATCAGCAATAATTTACATTGTGAACGACTCGTGACAGTAAAGATGATAGCCGCAGCTACCGACAAATGTTCCGTACATCCCAATAGAGATGAGTTTCAATACTACTCATCTTTATATATAATACTACTGAAGTATACTACTTATACTTCAATACTACTCATCTTTTTTAGTCACAATCGGAGAAGTACGGCGACTTAAACTAACAGCGCAGCCAAAAGTTGCCCCGCTTCAATGCTATATACAAGCTCATTGAAATTCGTTTATTTGCACCATTTAAAAGGTCTTGCTATTGCAACGTCGAACTCTGATAGCACCTTTAACGGCCCATTGGTGCAAAATCGAAGCTCAGTATCTGTCATCTCTTCTAATAGTGCGGTCTGTATATCTGCAGCGTAATTAATCAAACCAGATCTATATAGCAAATATGGTTTTCAGGAAATAGAATTGGTTTCAAGGGGACAGCTTTTTTCACTGGCTGTTCTTCAATTTCCGCAGGAAGCAGCCTGAGGCCAATTCCGTTACAGCTGCTCGACGCAAGCAGGTTTTCTTGGCCTTACTTCAAGCGTGATTGGAGACACCAAAAGTCTAAGGCGCTAGACCTACTTGTTCGGGATATGTAGTGGCTCATAGCGGTTTCAGCGTTTATTAGACCATAGGCCTGTCGCCGATTCTTAACAACGCAAAACATTCACAGCCTGTTGTGGTCTCGAACGCACAACTCACTGCCATTTGCCGATTCTGACCAGAAACTGGTGCACAGAGCTGGGATCGAACCCGCACCTCTTTGCTCCAATCAAGATACCTTGAAATTGTAAACACTAGATGGGCCGCCCTGCTACAATATCTATTATCATAAGACGGATCAGTAAATACCTGACAAACACATCAGTTAAGGAAAAGTTTCTCAACAAAATTACGTCAGCAAAAGGTGCACACAAGGCAGCAGCACAACAAAAGGTCCTAAATTTTGCACCACGAGAATCATTTATCAACTAATTTCTCTAGCTTTCTTACTTTCTCATAGAGAAACACAAGCTTCTTTCATTACACCTCACATGAGACCTGCAGCAAGTTCTTCTCAATGATGCGGCATGGAAGGCTGACATATGCATTCTATTTCATAATCGCTGCAATAATTTTATGAAATTCGCTGTTTTGCAAATTTATTGTGATAATCTTTGTAAACAATTAATTCATTGTGTTTTAGGATAAGAACCTGGACAGTAGCTTTTTGTAGCCAGGCGAGGGCGACGAAGAATCGCTCCCTGATGTTCAGGCCGCTGCCGAGCACCACGAAGAAGGTCGTCACCACGCGACACGTCAGGCTGATGCACAGCGTCGCCACCCCCAGCCCTATGGTGTCCAGCTATGGGGTTTGTTAGCTGCATCACACTGTTGGGAGTCGTTCTCGGAAGTTTCCAACAGCACGTTCACACATATGGCGAGGTATGGGCCGTATGGCCATAACCTCTGCTGCAATAATCTGTTCCCTTAGCTGTGGTAGGGTGTGAGGATGACTTCTGAACCCCTTTCTTTTAGATGTCCCCAAAGAAAGAAATCGCAAATGCTCAAATCAGGTGACTTCGCAGGCCACTGTAAATCACCTCTCAGAGTCTGGGAAAATGCGTTTCAAAACATTGAGTGACATTCAAGCTGTGTGGGCTGTAGTCCCATCCTGCTGGAACCACACGTCTCTCAATGCTTCATTTTCAACAATGTTTTCCATTATGGGCTGCAAGAAATTTTGCAACATTGCAGCATAGCGATTGGAATTCGCTGTTACGGTTACCCCCTACTCTGAGAATGACTCCAACAGTGTGTTGCAGCTAACAGCCCGCATCTTCCAGATATTGTTTTCAAAACATAAGTATTCTAAATGGTATATTATGCTAACCTCTAGGAAAATAAACTTTCTTCTTTATGTACCTCCATTACTCTTTTATTTTACCTCAAAACTGCTTAATCGGTTCTGCTCCACCCTGTATATTGAGAGGTTGAGATTGGATTGACCTTTTAGGCAATTAGAAAGATTTTCCACCCTAATACGAGTATTCTAATTAAAATATTTAATATCAATCTTTAAATATGTGAATTTAAAACTAGAAACAAAACAATTACAATTATAAGACTATATACAAAATAATTAAATGCAGTAAATGGATATAAAATATTTGAATTGTGCACATGTTTATTTCAAACAGTGTTAGCTTTTCTCATAACTTAAGTCTCGTTTCTAGTCGTATGAGGTTTGTTTGGTTATTGTTCAGTTTATGTTTAGTATTGGTTTATTGGTCTGAATTAAATGGGAACAGTGCAGTCAGTCGCTCAGTCACTACTAGTCGGTGTGTATAGAAGGTAGAGTCTGGTAGATTTATAGGACATAAAACTAGTAGATCTATTGATAGTGCTGTGCACTGTGCAATCAGCTACCTATCTGTTATGTGACTCTTCAATGTTTAGGAAATCTGCATTCCTGAAGTGTTTTTGTATATTGAAGCCAGTTAAATGGTCAATATTTAGCTCATTACCTTGCTCCATACAAACTTTACAAAGCTAATGAATAGACTTATCAATAATTGTTTACCCGAAAATCCCTAGGAGACAAAAAAGCTGAAAAATCAAATAAATAAAAAAATCATGAAAAAATAAAAAAATCATTGATTTTTTATTTTTTCGATTTTTTAAAAAATCAAAAAAACCGCCAACCCTGGTTCTCTCTTAACCTGTATGAACGTCTATTCAACTAACACACTTGCTGCTACACAACACAAAAACTTTCCAATTTTACGACCATCGTAAATCAATTAGTAATTCGTCGTCTCTTTTATTTGTTCTAGTTCCGTACAAGAGCCTAACATGGATTATTATGTTTGCAACATACGCTCTAACCACGAAGAACCATTTCGTGATTTTTCGTCTAACCTTTCTAATAATTTTCTATTGCTCTGGTCAGCTCTCATTTTATCCCCGAAGATACTCCTCATTAGCGGTATACAAGTAAAGATTAAACTTCCATGATTCTTGTGGAAAGTTACTATAAAGTGTTTGTTAAGCAAAAAAATTTTTGGGAGGCTTTCGTTTTCTGGAAAACGAAAGCCTCCCAAAACTATTCTTGTGCCATGCAGAAGAAATGCATCAATTCATGTATATTTGCATGCAAGTTTTTTTACTCTGAATCAGCTGTATATATAAGCATGACCCGCACACAACTATTACACAAACTTACTTGTATCTCTGTGCCAATGAGGGCAAACAGCATGGGCTGTAGGTAGCCCCAGGCGGCGTTGCAGTGCTGCCCCACGGGGTTGTCGTCATCGCCCCAGCCTTGCCGCCTGAACCCCACGCCCGCAATGAACGCCATGCTTAGCACCGATAAATTCAATCTAAAACCAGGCACATCCAACATACATTGCTATGTTAATCCAAATCATTATGAATAATTCTATATATGAACGGTGGAACATCGAAACGCAAGTTTATGCTGCACCATCAACTACTAAAAACATCGATAATTAGTGCAAAAACATTCTGACCGCTAAAGAGAGCCAATAGTCTACCGGTAAAAAGCATTGCAAACTGAAGCAACGAGCAGCTCTGGTGGTGTTCATTAGCCCGACATTTGGGCCTTGGCAGGTTCCAGCAGATGAAGCCCATCACGGCCCCGTATGACAATCCTATCACCACCTCCAGAGGCCCATGAAAAATCTGCTGCATCAACGAACCTGCACGCGAATTCGAAAAAAAGAATGAAAACACAATATGAATAGAACTTCATTAGGATCAAAGAGGGCATTTCGAACGAAAGAACAAAATATTACTTGAAATTATTGTTTTGAGGAATTTTGTTTATCTGAGTGAATCGAATTTACTGCTATAGAACGTACCTTTCCTTCAGAAAATGTCATGCCGAGCATGACGCCGAAGCCTGAGATGGCGATAACATCGTCGATGCTGGCGGCCGCGATGACGAGGGTGAGGATGCCCTTGTCGACGCCGTAGCCCTGCTGCGACAACTGCAGCAGGCACGGCACCACCACCGCCGGCGACACCGCAGCCAAAACGAACCTAATGCAACGTAAAACATTAGTAACCGCAATTGAAAGTTCATGATATCAACAGATTATTGCTTTGTTGATCGATCTTATTTCTTTCTGGAGACAATATCACGTGTTGACGAAGGATACAGTCTTAATGTTTTTTTGGATGCCAGACAAGATTGGACTTTGAATGGCAAACGGTGGAAACCTAGCCACAATGTTATCATAAATTTCATCACCGTCATTCTCAAGTCACACAGTAGGGGCAACATTGCCACCATCATACCCGAGCATGAAGCCCCAAAGCCAAGGGAAGTCGAGGAGGAAGTGCGAGACGAAAGCGACGACCGTGGTCTCGACGAGACAGGGTACGAAGGCGAGTCTGAAGACCACGAGCGACATGGCCTTGAGGGCCTTAGGGTCCAGGCCCAGACCGGACCGAAGCAGGATCACCACCAGCGCTATGTTCCTGAGATATGCATGGCGAATGTAATTTTGATGCCTGAAGACCTGGCATGCACGTCAAATGTCACGAAAATTGACTAGCCCATGTAATCCGATTATTCCAATGAACTACAACCAGTTCGTGTTGCCATTTCTATGTCATCAGAAAGACGCCTGACATGATAGCAACTGAAATCTAGAAGCGATTTTAAATCTGCCGTCCGTTGAAAAGATTTGATCTAAAGGCCAGTCTAGTCAAGAAAAGTACAAGAATCGGCGACAGGCCTATCCAGGCCTATTCTTCAATGCCGAGGATACTATAATATACTATACTAATACTTCTGGTCAGCACTTTACAAGAAGCATAATCAAGCGATAAGCTCGCAGTAAATTATTTCATCAAGAAAAAATCTTTTATGCATTACAAATTGTGATAGCGAAATATAATTTAGAAAATTTCCAATTTTTTCGAAAATATATATATATATATGTATATGTTAAGAACAAATTTATCGGCTGACTAAGTGGACGGTTTAATCGTATGTTTGTATCTGAAGCTTAACATGAGAAATTGACGACATAACCGAAATTGCATAACCTGATTGAGGACGACCAGTTGGGGTCGACACTGTCGCCTACGATCGCGACGCTCCGCAGCGCCATGCCCACCAGCAGCATGCCGAGCAGCGGAGGCAGCCCGCACACCTGGGCATATTTTACGTTAATCATAAACAAAATTCCCCTAAACAAATTATTGTAAAGCAAGAAGAAGAAAGCTTGGAAGCTAGATATAATAAAAGACAAAAGAAAAAGTAAATAGGCTTAACTGGCAGCGACCAAATTAACTATGGTGAAACTGCTCCCGTGTCTCTCGACTTTGAGCGTATTAAGAAAAATTTTTGAGAGTATTAAAAACTTACAATCACAGAAGGACATTTCAACACACGTTAAAAATAGATAGGATCAAATCCTTGCACTGAGTCCTGATGAGAAACCGATGAGAAAACCAAATAAATTAAACTCGAATATGAAGTAGAGTAAATATGACAATCTACTTGTACTGTAAAAAGCGGCGGTGTAACTGAAAGAAGGTATCACTACTAAATCAATCTTTTTGCGTATTACATCAAGCAAAAAGATAAAACTTGCATTTTGTTGTACGCGTTTTTGCTAAGTAATTAAATCGTATGATTAGGGTATTAATAAAGATGATATGAACTCAGGTAGTGTACGAATACGGAATACTAATTATTACCAACGAAGGCAATGAACTACTGTACTAATTACATAATGAACTACTCTCACTTAAATATCAAGCTCAAGGCTTCAGTAAATTTCAGGCTTCAAATTGTTCCGCAGAGTACATTTTTTAATTAATATTATTAACATTTCACATATTTTTGACACTAGTGCAGTTAGTCCATAGTTTAATAATATGGTGTCTTGATCTTCGCAACAAAAACAAGCTTTCTTTAAACCAAGTTTCTGATGGAGTATAGATACAACGCACACAACGGGGGAAACAACATGAGGCTAGAGGTAGCTATGTTACCTCAGCACTGCACGTACTTTTTATTAACTGAATCAAATTACATTAAATAAAAATTGAACTGATTCTTGAAGCAAGTGTGGCACGAAGTCTGAAAAATATTACGCAGAATCAGCGAGCTCAGGAATTAAAACAATGTGCGTATGTCTAACCGTGGGCAAGGGCAGTGATAAATGGAGACATTATCGATGAGTGAGCCTCTATACTGAATGCATAAGGCTGCATTAAGCGAACAAATTTCTTGCTTCTAAGCCAAATTAAAGTTTAAGTGAAAGGTAAAATAAAAATAAGAAATAAAATATAAATATAACCCCGAAATAAAAAATAAACTGCTACTCTGTTAACGCAGCAAAGCGAATGTATATGCGTGCTGTATTTTGCGCCTGAGGCTTGTATTTATAGATAAATGTTCGTGTCAAACTGGACAGCAATAAGTCATGTGGCGTATAATGTTACCCTCAATACGAGTTATGGGCGACGGGAATCCTGAGATACAGTATCAAGCAATTTTTTTTTACTTTTACACTTTACTTTCTTTTAACCAATTCCAGTTCTTTTCCGCCTCTCCTCAACAATTAAAATTTCCAGTTGATGCCATTGCAAAAAGTCATCATATTCTTTTAATCCCGTGCTATAACATGAGAGAAATATCAGGGGGGAAGGGGAAAAAAGATAGAATCGACTAGAAAAAAATCGACTTTGAAAAATTAACTTCTTAAGTCGCTAGATATTTGCATTACAAATAAAATGACGTGTTTCTCGATGTTGTAACTCGTAAATTAAAATAGGAAATTTGTCGTTTTTACGTGTAAATTCAGGTTTTCCTTAATTTTCCCCAAATTGTACGAACAAAATGTGCCTGTATTAGTGTTATACATAGGTATATGGGGTTTCAGAAAGATCAATCGTTTTTCTGTGGGTAGACCCTTCACTTGATTCAAACCGTCTTGAATGAATTTTTAGCACATAAACGGCAGAATGTTAATTAGCGCATCATTTGATGCCTGTTTTTCCTAATATTCCTTAATTTCATTCGTCGTAATAAAGAAACGCAGATATCATCTGCCCTTAATGTTGAACACAATTTTAGCGCTCTTTCGTACTGACCTCTTGGTGAAGAAATGATTCGTGGCCAAATGAATTCGCAATCCTGCGTGAATAAATGTGTACGAGTCCCTCTCAATATGAGTGATGGGATGTCAAACTTAATTCAATGACTCCAAATGTGAATTAAACACGCAGGCTAAGCATAAGAAACCAGTCGCAAAGCAAAATAAGATTTCATTTAACCAGAACTCGAACACAACTAATTGCGTTACTTACACGTTTTTATTACCCTTCCACGGATACGAATGATTGAAGTGTTCGATTCGAAAAGAGGTTCCAGCCAAACGTGTTAATGCTTGAACGATGGAAGAAGATATGATAGCTAAGGTACGACAAACACCACCACCAAGTTAGCACGCAAGCAGCAAGGCCAAGGTTGTCATTGCATGGTCAGTAGAAAACAGATAAAAGGTACTCGGACACTAGGTCAAATGCATGTATAGAATACGGATTTTCCCTTACTGATACAATGCGCAACTGCATAAATTAATGTCATATTGAACTAGTTTTGCTGGAAATACATTAGTAGGAATGACATAGTTTCGCCTCTTGAACTAACTTAATGTTAACGTCGTATTTTATTGAGTCTTTCTAGAAAATGTCTAGAAAATGAATAATACGTCCTTGCTTTTAATACCGTGGCCTGTTTCAAGTGCAACGGTAAAAAAGATCGACTGTCGCTCTAATTGATTGAGTCAACCTTGACCGAAAACTTTGTCTCCTTAGCTTTAATTATTAATTTAACAACTGTCAGGTTAGCAGGGCGTTATAATTCTAGTCGCTGAAATTTTAGAGTACCATTATTTCGAATCTATTAATTGATATAAAATCTATTGTGTGGTATTCAAACTAAAATCCGGTTCGACGCATATATTGCGTAGAATATCTATATTGATGATTTCACAATCGTGAAAACATTGTGATTCGGCAATCGGCATGGTTTTAATGTTCTTTACCGCATTCGCTCATGCTGAGGCCTTATATATTTAAATGACCAGACTATGCAGCCATTAACATTTTTGAGTTGAATCTTTCTCAGTTGAAAATTCAAGGTACAGTTTCATCTCAATCTTCAGCATTGCCATGCCTTAGCTTTCAATTTAGGACTCTAGCATGTTTGTTAGTGTCCCCTGCATTTATGTAAAGCTGAGGCAGCATGTCCAACACATCCTCAAGTGATTTGTCGTGGTAGCATTTTAGGCTTCAATAAATTGTGTATCAGGTTTGTATTGTGTGATGTGTTGCGTGATTAAAAATGTGTGATGTGTTGTGTGATTAATAATTAATAAGAATAATAATAAAGACTTACGTCAGCGTTGAATGCATCTTAAATTATTTTCCGAGCACAAAATTTGACATTTTTTGAGAATACAGGTTCTCGAAAATGAATTCAATTTTCATATATAGTATATTGTATAAGGCAATAACATATGAGTAGTTAATATTCCGGGATCATTCATGGCCTCAAGGCTGTGTTTTGATCAATGCTTGCGTCTCCTAAACTGTCATTGTTATCCCAGGGTTTGGACGAGCAAACGTTCGGCTGAAGGCTCTTATTATCTAAGTTGCCTTACCGAATCATAGGTAGAGGAATATCACTCAGGTGAATACAACTTATTTTCTTCTTCATTGTTCACTGCGAGAGCAATAGTCAGTTCATTACCTTTTGCGGCAAACATTCTGGTATCAAGTGTTTTGTTCAATAATTGAATTTGATGCTCACAACGTGCTATAAATCTTTTGCAGATTTTGCGGAATTAGAACACTGATTTTAAGGTTTCAAGTCTGCATATAGGACATTGGTTATCTTTGTCATCACACATTGTATACGAGGTGGGTGAAGAGAGGAATGATTTTAAAATTGTAAAGTACCGTTGATTGGCCCTTAATTGTTAGGCCGTCTGCATTGTACAGTAATTTTTTATCCAAATTACTGTATGCTTACCTATCTTTCGCATATTTCGTTAATCACAATGAGGAAAAATTTGTAGTACAAACCTCTTGCAACAATGTAGCTTTTTCCTACCTTATCCTTCCTTCCTAACATTGCCATGTTCAATGGAAAGTTCGGACATTAATTCTCCAATAATTTGTAATTTTTCGAAAGTCACCCAATTCATAATACTTCGATTTCACTCTGGTACCAAGCTCAGTGATACCACGAAAAATAAGCAGATAATTACTGAGAACAAGCAACTTGATTACTTACGGAGTTGAGACAACGATTTGTATCCTTGTTCGTACGCGTTTCTCGCGTTTCTCTTGCAGCGACATGGTGACTGCTTGACTGGTGAAGACTAAGCCTAACCATGCAGTCGAACTCTTGCGTGAAATGGCATTCCACACATGGATCCAGCTTTCTCGATGAATTAGAAATTAGAACCTGAAGTATATGGGCACGAGCAGCTAAAATACACGAGCATGTCACCATATAGGTACCTCAAGTTGAAAATTTCAATAACTGCCAGTTCCAAAATTTTTTAAGCTATACTGAGTTGTCTACACGCCCAGTAACGCCCAGTAGCCGCCATTGATTAAAATTATCATTATTCACTGAAGTAATCATGTAAACCGCACCACAATAGGATACAATTGTAAACCTCACCTGAAAATATTGAAATTTTGTATTCCTTGTTTGAATAACCGAAGGTACATTTTTCAGTGCCTGTTATCAGGCAATGCACTGTCATCACAATATCAAGCAGTTTCATCCCAAATCATAGCGACCTGAAAATTAAATAAAATACTCGTAGGCCCTGAATGCAAAACCGAACGTTCTTCTGTTGCTCTTTCTGCCAATTAAACGCTTACATGTTAGTTATGTGTGCTATGATATGGATTTGAAATTTATCTCTTGAAGCTACAGGCATAAATTTTTTTACTGCCACGTATATATTAAGAAATTTCTCCTGCACCCTTAAATCATATTCCCATGCCTTCAAGCAGCCTGTTGTTTTTAAATATAGCAAAATAAATTAAGATATTTTTGTCCTATAATTAATGAAATTAAATCTAACTATTACGTAAGCTCAAAAAATTGGTTAATTCAATTCTCATTTCGTATCATCGTATGTCTTAACAAACGTACGCTTGTACAAACAGCGACGCCATTCCATGAGCGGGTGATGGTCATGGTTCGCTCATATACTAGCGTCTGACATGAAACAGCCTGGATAGCTGCTCTTTTTGATTCTTACGCAGATTCGGCAATCGTGCAATCGACTCCCGCAATAAGCTCCAAATTGCAAGCCGAATAGGGCAGATGGCCGATTTGAACCTGATTCACTTCTGAACCGAGTGGATGAAACCCGGGGCGACCCTGCATGGAATCTAAAATTCGACTGGGCGTGAACAAGGCAACCTTGGATCGTGTCGTGAGTTGTGGTGCTGCTGCAGCCCGGTAATGAAAAAATACAACGCACTGCCCCCCTCTCCAACCTGGGGCGACCGCATCAAGTATGCCTTCTCATGTCCTCCTCACGGCAAGGTGGGTACCATGTTAAAGGCCACCACATTATTTAGCACTGGCTACTCTTCTCGAGTAAGATATTGCATGGCCACGCGGACGTGGCCAGTGATGAGGACCGGAAAACCACTTTCTTGGAGATTTGACATCCGACTACTATTTTTTATGTGGACACCAGCTAAATGAATCCTATTCAAAGAATTTTCGTAACAAATAAATTTTTAGAGGTGGCGCAAAGCCAGTAATAATTAAAAAAAACGTCGCGTAAGGGGTTCCCTGCCCCATCACCTTGGTAAACAGAAAGTTCACTTCCGCTGTTCACTGTATAGAAGGTTCATGTGTTTCGCTGTAGGCTATTTTTTTCTGGACTCTATTATTGTCTTGCAATGTTATCTAGTACAATTATTTGCATTTCATCTTTATCTCATTCACCGCCTATCATAAAATAGTTCGTTTCAGATAGCAATTAAATTCCTAGCTATTGAATTACGCCACTAAAACGGCTCGATTTTATCGCGTCTACGATGATAACAGGGCAGAGATTAACGAAACTTCGCTAAGTTCACGTAACTTTTCGTACTTACGTTCAAAAAGTTACGTATGGCGTAAGTCAGTCAAAATTTGGCATTAACAAAACTGTCTTACGCATGACTCATCTGAAAAGGTATTAGCGAAACCATCCAACTAACTGACCAATCAGAGGCTTTGGATTTGCTGTTCCTAGCTCCTGTCGACTCAGTGCGCAGAGCGCGTGGATGGAAGGAGGTTGTGTCGTGTCAGCGGCATCAGAGTAGACTGACTAGGGTGCATATGGAGAAATAAGTGTGACGTTATCCAAATAGCAATGCACTTGTTGTGATCATTCATCAAAATTTCTTGCAATCAGGGCAAAAAAATTGCACTATGCCCATTCAAAACTAGAAGACTTTTTAGAGAGACATAGAATTTAGAAAATTTTACGAGTTGGAGTTGTGACTGTCAGAGAAAAAAAGAAATATGTGTACGGAGCTAAAAAAATGGTTGGCTTGTCAACCTCCACATAATTTTGAATCAAAAAGGCATGAAGATATTTTGAATCAAAAGGCATAAAACTCTTGAACTTGAATATCAACATTTGCTTGTAAATTGAAAGACAGGATGAAAACAAATTAGCTTCTGGTATAAACTCAATAGAATATTTTTTCCTAAAAGCACTAGCACGATCCCATATTATACCTAAGTCTCATTATTTACAAAATTCTATTACAATTCAACTTGCATCTAGTAAATTAATAGTCTCATATTGCTTCAACACTCAAAATTTGTACGTAACTCCGCTTACGACACCTCCGAGCAGGCGTACAGTTATGCACAAATTTTTGTACGTAGCTTCCCGCGCAAATGTTTCGATAATAACACTCAGTAGAGTCACGTCTACTTAGCTGTACTTACGCTAAACGTTAGCGGCTACGTATACTTAGCATGTTTTGATAATCCGGCCCCAGCTGGTCATTATATTGAGAATTTTTTGTTTGCTGAACTTTGCAGCATTAGTGATAGAATGTTACGAACATGTGAAAGTGTTTAAAATATCTGTTGTTTGAATGAGAACAAGGAAATGAAAGAATTTTAACACACTACTTAAAACATCATTCCTTAATGAGAAACAAAAAGGAAATAATATAACTCAGTACTCACTGCAGTGAGTGACAGAGAGCGCATTTTCTCGTCGACAAAAACTTGAGATCACGGACAGACGGACGGACAGACAGACAGACGGACATGGCGAGCACAATAGTGCATTTTTTCCATAAATGAGAAAATGCGCTAATAATATGACCGTTTTCAAACAATAATGCGTTGAATTCAAATATAAATCTAAGTCGTTCTTCGGTATTCGCTACCAACTAGCAGAGAATTCCGTTAGTGTTGCACCTATAATTCTAAAACTGCCGAGTTAAACTGATTTCGATGGTCATTTAACTCTAATATTAACTATAATATCGATATATAATAGGGAAAACATAATATCAAATAATGATCAATATATAATTCATATTTAATTAATACAAATAAATATGATTCAGTGATTAATATATGTTGTAATAGCTATGATATTAATATTCAAACTTTGGCGTGAGGTGGGCGAGGTGCTGACGCAGGTAGTCCAGCTGCTCCTGGTCTGGGGGGCGCTGTACGCCATCACTGGGGACGCCGCGGCCCCGGGCGGACACATCTTCTCTCTCCTCGTCGTCTTCGTCTGCTCCGTGATGGGCGGCAAAGTCACCGAGGTAAACAAATATTACTGGACAATATTACGTGTTTTATTGGTGGGTGACGAATGGCCGGGGATTTATTGACAGCGGCCCTCCGGTAATGTGGCAGGTAAATAGCATACCAGCATACCAACTAAACTAACTTTTTATCCCTTTAAACGATCGTTTGAAATTTGAGTTCGTCTGTTTCATATATAATAACTGGGTAACATTAGTCATTTATTCTAGTAAAAAATTTTAAATGTTGATCAATATGTTCCTTTTCCGTATGTGCTGCAACGGGCTTCAAAAGTATTTTTCGATAATTTACGTTTTCCGTGTAAATTAACGGAGCGATTATTGAATGGTTTTAGGAAGAACCGTATTCATATCAGAGGTTGTTTGAACTTTTGCAATAATTTGTTTTTATAAGTTTTTATCTTTTACCTATTTATTTCTAGAGAAAGCTGGTTTAAAAAGCAAGATGTTTTGTGTTTATTCCTCGATGTTGAAGGTGTACGTGTAGAAGAGCTTTGATAAGATTACATCTTTGTCAGGCATGCGGGCTACCCGCGCTGCTAGGGATGTTGCTGGCAGGTATTGCGCTGAGGAGCATCCCGGGCGTCAAGATCATTGGGGATAGTCTCAACCCCAGCTGGTCTGCCTCCATCAGGTGGAGTTTGTAGGTCATTATACCTAACCGTCTAGTCGTGTTCCAGCTCCAGTCTAATGTGAACAGAATTATGAGTTCCTTTCAACCGCAGTATTTCAATTTTTCAATATTGTTCTTTAGAGGTATAGATTTGATCAATATTATGTTATATATTAATGAAAAAATTGTGCAATCCTGCTTTAGTTGAATTTTCCCGTTTTAATGTACTACAAATTCATTGACTTTTTTGCGTTTTAGACAAATTGAACCTAGGTCATGAATGTCTCAGGTAAGCATTATTGATCCTACAAGATGCGACACCAATATGTTCAGCAAACTGCTAGTTAGATACAGTTTTGAAAATTTGTTTCATGCTTCCTATCCAGCGTTGTTCAGCAATTTACTTTGAATCACAAAGACTTAACTGGTTGTCAGGCCATGGCAGCTCATGAGCCATTCTTTTGGCAGGAAAATGGCCCTGGTGGTGATCCTGCTTCGGGCCGGTCTGGGCCTGGACCCTAAGGCCCTCAAGACCATGTCGTTGACGGTCTTTAGGCTCGCCTTCGTGCCCAGCCTCGTCGAGTCCACCACCGTTGCCATCGTTGCGCACTTCCTCCTCGGCTTTCCTTGGCTGTGGAGCTTCATGCTCGGGTACCGTGTTAGCGTTCTTCAACGTATGATAAATTACAGACTATAGACGGAGCAAAATATAAAAAAATATTCAAAATATAAATTAAAATTCCCACAAGCAAAAATTCTTGCCTTATATTTATTACGATTCATCAACTGATAGTTCTGGCGATACTACCCACATACTCAATGCCTGATTATTATTTATCATCTACATTTTTTTATTCATAAGTTGTTTTCTGAGAATAGTGCCTATCCTAACATTATACCTTGAATTAGATTCATCGTAGCGGCAATATCACCATCAGTAGTAGTGCCGTGCCTGCTGCAGTTGTCGCAGCAGGGCTACGGCGTCGACAAGGGCATCCCCACCCTCGTCATCGCGGCGGCCACCCTCGACGATGTCCTCGCCATCTCAGGCTTCGGTCTGATGCTCGGCATGACGTTCTCTGAAGGTAAGTAATTCTCTCTGAAATCAGGTGTAACCGGAAAGAATTTTTCAATACTTAAATAGTAGTTTCTTATAGTATGTTCACTTGAGGGAATTCTTGCGAATTTTTTTCAGTGCATAAACTGATTACAAAGTAGGCATTGATCTGAAAAATATGCATTGCATCTTCAGATTGTTCTCATTTCCTATGATAGAATTGGTGTCGGGTCGTTCGTTCCAGTGGTTCAGGGAAAACGTGGCACAGGTCACAGGTTATAAGCGTTTATTAGAGTTACAGTTACACTTTCAACACAAAACCATTTCGTGGCAAGGGCAGCGTAACATGCTCACGAGCTCCGCCCGCGAGTAAATCTCTCTTAAAACTAGCTCTCGAATCAACACGCCGCTGATCGAAGACACCTCGTCAGCTAGCGGTAACTCCGCTAACCGAACATAAAAACAAAACCGAATTTTATCAAACAAGGAAATTTAAAAAATAAAGATACATTTCTAAATCAGAATTTGATGTAAGGTTAGCGTGAGACAGGCAATACATACACAATACAGAAATGTCTAATTCTACCCTACAACACAGTGATGATTTCCTATGATACATTTCACATTCTATGACAAGAAGAAATACCTTACATCTGTCTCACAATCACTGGCAGGAATTTCCCAACCGCTTAAAAGCTCCTCTTATATGAAAATTGTATATTTTAGTTTGGAATGACCTGCACCCATACAGGATCGTTGACGTGGCAACTTCTCCATGGACCTCTGGAAGTGTTAATGGGCTTGTCTTACGGGGCCATGATGGGCTTCATCTGCTGGATCTTGCCTAACGAACACCACCAGAGCCGCTCGTTTCAGCAGTTCACCATTCTTATCAGCGCCGGCTTCTTTGCACTCTTCGGCAGTCAGAAGGTTAGGCTAGGTTCTGTCAGCTGACGATGTTCATTCAAACAGCACAGCTCACTTATGACCAAACCCCCTTACGAACCATCAGAGTGGGAAAATATGCACACACAGTTTATGGGTGTTCATAGTTGCGAGAATCCTGCAATATATGCAGGACCCAATTTAATACATTCGTATACAAATAAGTATGAATTCATAATGAAAATTCATACACCTATGGAAAGAGAAGGATTCAATTTTCTTCAATCTATTCAAACGCGGAATTGGGAGGACTAAATTTTTTATCCTTTTCAAATGCGGAATCAGTCACTTTTTGAGCGTTGGTTAGGACGCATATGAAATAAAGATCTGGTGGTTCTACACTTCTGGGCCTTCTGGCCACCGGGATCACCTGATCTCATCCCATGAGACTATTTGTTATGGGGTTACGTCAATGAAGCTGTATACGTCCCGCCTCTCCCAGGAACTCTGCTTACATCCCGCCTCTACCAGTAATTCAGGTTGATCTGAAGAACCGTATCAATGCTGCAGTGCACTCAGTAACAGAAATTTTGATTTAGAAACTTACAAGCGAAGAAAATTCTACAAAAAAATCATACTGTCTTGTTTTCTAAAACGTTTCGAATTTCAACTCCATCGTAAGTTGACTTTGTTCGAAAATTCTAGAACACAGGTAAATCAGTAATTGGTACAGTCAAGTGTGTTTTCACGAGGTTTCTTGGCCGTCCAATTACCCTCTTGGGGCCATACTTTCAAAATTCGCTAAGTGAACTCAAGTACTTAAGCTCTATTTTCTTGTCTATGATTGGTGGATTTTGCTTGAAAGGCCTTCAATGATTGGCTGATATGAACTTACGATTTCTTAATCTTTTTTTTTTTTTTTTTTGAGAGTATGGGCTTAATTTGAGCGATCGGAGAGATATTTGATGATCTTAATTTTAATTAATTTCCAAAGATCACGACTATAAATTTTTTTTTTTTTTTTGAGAGTATGGGCCTTGATTTTAAGCCAATATTCTACAACAGATACATTTATGGCACTTTTTTAATTTTCAACCTCTCACGTCAAACTCTACTTCAGTTACCTAAATTTGCAACATAAATCCATCAAATTTACCCTGCAGCCTGTCCGTCCTCGATTGCAATATTACTAAATCTAAAGCCCTTTTCACACTTCTGTGTTCCGAAAATCGACTTTCACAGCTTATATTGTTTTCTATTTAAAATTAAGGGGCACTTTTTAGCCGGGCTTTTTTTAATGAATACTTTTACATCAGGGCTTTTGCATCTTTTTATATTTACCATGCTATGCTCGCTGAATTCAAATCATGCGCAATATCTGCTCGTTTAATGAATTTCTGACTAATCTGGTGTTTTCCCAAATAAATAAATTCATGTCCAAGCGGTACAATGACGTTGTTACCGAGCACGACAGTATGAATGTTTGTCATTGCTCTCTTCATACTTCAGCCCTGCCTCCGAAAATACGTCAAGAGAGCTATAACCTCTGTTCTCAATGTACTTCCCAAATGTTAGTCTTCGTGTTTTATTGGTAAACAATTTTTAAATTGATTCCTTTTTAGGTACCAAGATATCCTCCCTATTCAAATGCGAGCGTCCCTAATTTATAAATACAGTTGTGCACGATGTGCATCTGCGTATGTCGTGACGATGACTTGTAATCTTTATTCTAGGGTCGCAGTACATAAAAGGAAGAGTTGTACATAGAACTGGATCGCCCCCCCCCTCATTCGGCTGTGCGCACTCGCACCGAGTAGTGCGATGTTCAAATTCATGAAGGTTACTTCATGGTTTTAGCTTCCATTTCCGGTGTTTTCGATTAGCGCATTTTAAATTGCAATGTACACTTTTAAACAGAGGCCTTGTTTAAATTCAGCTAATAGCTGTTTCCACTTGAAATTGTAAATTGATAGGTTTTACTGATACGGTTTTTTTGTTGTTATTGTAATTGCCCATCCTGATAGTGGAGACTAGGGAGGGAGAGTGATAGGTCAGTTTTTCAGGGCACTTGGTGCCACTGGTAGTTCTACGACCATCACTAGCTCGCTGACCCGCCTGAACCATTTTTGTATTACACAACACCCTGGACAAGCCAGGTACTCATTTATCAACTAGAGTTGGATGAATGGCTGAGTTAACCATGAGCTGAGTTTCCCAGAAGAACTTGTCCTCAGTGGGACTCGAACCCGGGAGCTGGGTGCGAGAGACGGAGTCTCTCACCACTGCACCACCACACCTCAAGGCTTTATTGTAATCTTGACTGTACTAATTACTGATTTATCCGTGTTGTAGAATTTTCGAATTGACGATGGAGTTGGACTCCGAAACGTTTTCTATAAAGATAGTATGAATTTTTGTGGAATTATATTTGCTCTTAAGTCTCTTATTAATTAGCGATTCAGGTAAACGAGTGTTATAATTACCTAAGATATGCTTTCTGTAGGATGAGTTTGGTTACCATTAAGATGCTTGCCGTGCAGCACAAGATGGACATATTGAACATTTATAAGTATTTAATAGAAAACTTTGGATAATTGGTGTATAAATTATGCATTTTGAATTGATACTCAAATATATACGAATTTATTAAATTGTGTCCATCGTCTAGAATAACCCTGTACATGTGAATTACAAAATTCGATTCATTGCCGATTCCAGATTAACTTCGGCGGCGCAGGAGCGCTAGCGGTTCTGTGCATGGCGTTCATAGCGGGCATCGGGTTCAGGCGGCAGTCCGGGGGCGACAAGAACCTTGTGGGTCAGCACTTCACGGTCGCCTGGGGCTACCTCATGCCCATGTTATTTGCTCTCATGGGCACCGAGATACAAGTATGTATACGTAAAAGTTACAATACGGCTCTACCTCCTACTCATGATCGAGAAAAATACTAGTATAAGTATCCACATTCGGCTTCCAAATATTCAAATACTTCTTAAATTGGACCACTACCGAGTACGAGAATTTATGTATCTTAAGTTGGTCTAACGTTTAATATTTTACATTCATTTATTATCACATTTGAAGTCCATTTCTTAAAGTAAATTTCTAATAAAAAAGAGACATTTTGTAACATATTGCGAACAAAATGTGCGCAGATCATGCAACTAGAGCTCGACACCATATGGTTGGGGGTTGCCCTGTTGTGCATCAGCCTGACGTGTCGCGTGGTGACGACCTTCTTCGTGGTGCTCGGCAGCGGCCTGAACATCAGGGAGCGATTCTTCGTCGCCCTCGCCTGGCTACCGAAAGCAACAATCCAGGTACTGCTGCTTTTATGAAATCGTACATTAATCTAATATCGAAATCCTTAACCAAGTCACCCATTACGGCTTATATCTCATCGGCATTAAAATCATGTTTGTAATTGTTGTACCTCCAATTTTGTTGCATGTGTTTCATTTATATGAGCATGATGATGTTTAAATAACTTCATTTTAATTCATATAAATTGCATCGGGCTGAAGGTTCACACTCATTTTCTTAATTGAATCAGTAGTCATGAACAAAAAATAGTTCGTGGAACTCCACAACCCTAGATTGTGAGCAATTTTTAATCATAATTTGAATAATAAATTGACTTGATATGACAAATTTCTTACCCTAGGCTGCGATAGGCTCCACAGCGCTGGACTACGCCGTTCGCATCGGAGCCGACGAAACCGAGATCGCTCTTGCCAAAAAGGTACATTTACTTTGTTTCTAAGCCAAGCATTTGATTAATGGCACAATCTTTTTAATCCTTTTGGTGGAAAATGAATGGAAAAATTTTCAGTTTTTCCACGAAACAAATTTGTGCATTATAAAATCTAGTAATTTGGGTAAAAGTCAATGTAAAGTTTTGATTTTTTGATGTGGTAATTAAGGCTCAAGTTTGATATCCTTTTCTTTTTTTCGGCTTAAACCTTTGTCCGACGTGTAACTTTAATTTACTGCACATAATTTAGTCGGGAGATTTTTACTGCTTCCAATTAATGCCCTGTTGTGAAAGGTTCTGAAATAAGCCATAGAATAGAATAGAAGTGTCGGCACTGAAGAAATAGGCCCATGTCTTGTACTTTTCGTGACTTGATTCACAAGTGATCCGGCCTTTGGAACCCGATCTTTCCATAACTGAGGATTGATTGAGATAGCTGCTGGACTTATTGCCTGGTCCGTGAGGAGAGGGGAAGAATTTCCATTAGTCTTGCTGGATTTTAACAATTTAAAAAAAATCCCAAAAAAAAGCAAAGTATAACAGCCAATTTAGCGAAGATTGCAATGTCCTGCATGGGTTTGCTCACCCAAATATATTTATGTTTGTGGAGCGTCAGTAATTTTACAGAATTACGGTGCTGCAGGTGCTGACCATCGTAGTTTTGGTGATTTTGATCTCTGCGCCCATCGGGGCCATCGCCATCATGACCTCCGCCCCCCGACTCCTGCAGCGCGCTATTCAGCCCGCGCCCTCTACCAGCGTCTAATGAATAGCTTACCTCCATGGTGGAGTTTCAGTGTCATTTCATTTTTCATAATATTATTTTTACAAAATTTTTACGTGTAAATTTCTACTTACTGCTTTAGTCCACAATGAAGATGCGCCACTTTGAGAAATGGTTAGATTTGGGCCGATGTTACTATGGTTGAGACTTGAGAGAACAACGCTCCTAGATATCTTTGAGGACTTAATTAGGACGAATGATCGACGAGAAATGCCACACTCTCATGTGCCTCAATAAATTGCGAAGTGCCTCGCTAATTTCATATTCGTTTTCTTTAGTTGATTGTTAGAGAAAAACATTCTAGCACAAACTACAATAAATTTTTCCATATGATATACAAATTATCAACGACAAATAAAACTACTCGTAAACATAGGATATTTAGAACGTAAGACTTTTTTGTCTACTTATACGAATTGTACCAGTTACTACTCCCTGATTCATGTGAATTTCGGAATAAAATTCCAGAAGGAACCTGAAGTAAATTTCGAATTTTTATAAAATCTATTTAAATCTACTTTGAGTTATTTTCGACGCCTATATCAGTGAAACACTTCTAGCAATAAATCAAGAAATATAATAAATCATCCAGCATGATTTTCAATTCTCCAATCGTGTGGCAAGTCACATGTATATTATACTCGGGATAAGTCAATGTGTGACATGCGAACCATCAACTTTTCTATGCCGATATAGCCATATAGGTTATGTATTGATACTGTTATAGGTCCTTTAACATCAGGCGAGTACTGTAGCGATGCTAAACGTTCAGAAATACTTAACATCGTTTTCGAAAATGAAACCCATTCTTAGACATGCAAGAGGTGCTTTAATTTACACTCATGCATTCATCACATCTGCTTACAAATACGTCCGAAAACACCAGGAATTTTTCAGCAGGGCACATGTATTATAAAAACTCTCTAGATCCAATAGCAAATATTAGTAACTCTGATTGAAAATTTTAGTGACTTACTAACTTTCTGACTTAACCGCTTCAATAACGGAAGGACATCAAGGCCATTGAGGCCGTTCACGTTGGTCAAGCAACGAACACAGAATGTTTTAAGCATTCAAGAGGTTCCCACCAGAAGCAGAAAAGTCAACAACTTTGAACAAGGTTCACAGACAGTGAACAGCGCCTCCAACAATGTAAAAACAATAGAGCATGGGAACATAGAAAACATAACCCCATATCTTTGCATTCGCTATAGTTGAATAATAATTTTTACAATTTTTACAACAAAGTCATTGATTGACTGTTGACTTAAAATTTGTATGCATCAGCACCGATTTTGCACAGGATCCTCGATTAAAAACATTAAACAGAAAATCATGGAGCTTCTCTCGCATATAAATACCACATTAAACTCCGAGCGTCATCCTTCACATATTCAAACTATATCTTCAGTAGTATACCCTCTCAAAGACTGTTGATAAGGAAGCCAGAGAAGGTAGTATATGCTTCTTCGTATGGATGCTCGTAGATCTCCCCCTGCTGCAGCTCCAGATAGACATTCTCGCCAGGGTTGAGGAAGAGTAGCACAGAGTTGGCACCCCACTGGTAGCCATCCTTGCCTCCGTACGCCGTTACTTGGAAATGTCCGTCCTTCATCAACGCAATTCTAGAAAACAGCGAATAACAAATTACAGCATTGAAGTTTATTCATAATACATGAATAAAAAAATCAGATATTTTAGCAATAGCAATTTTCATTTCTAAATGTGAACTGTTAAGGATCATAATATACATGAACTGTTGTGCAAAACTAATAATGTGCAAATAATAGTTGTGCAAAACCAATCGACATTAGTCTAGCATGAGGCCTGGGTTTAATATTATTTTGAGCTGAGATAACGAAGCAATTTGTCTAAACCGTTTCACTGAAAATTCTTCACATAGATGTGTCAATTTACCCCATTGAACAACTGTTAGCAAATGGTCAATGAAAAAAATTGCACTCTATCGATAAATTCAGGAAAAACATTTGATCTCAATTAACGCCCTGTCCGCAGAATGATTCCGGAGTTGGGACGACTTTTCACAGTTTGCTAACATGGCCTCTCTGACAAATATATTGAGTTGAACATAACTTATTAAAATTGCATATATATACTTCTCGGCTAATTCGCCCAATCCGGAAAAACGCCAAATGCTTTTGAACGGCATCTGATACAATCTGAGCGACTTGTCTTAGCCTGACCATCAATTATTTGATTAGGCGGTAGTTAGGGGTATTGTTATTAGCTATTTAAAGCCCTAGTATACTTACCTAGCCTAGTAGTGACTCTCATCAATGATGTTAGCTGTTATATATTATAAGTTCAATTACATGCGTTCTTTGCTGCTCAAGCCACAAATTAACTTACCAGTTGAAGCTGCAGTATTTGACGCCAATCTTAATAACAAGCTAAAATATCTCAATAAAATATATGCTTCTGTGTGTGCTTCTTTATTAATTAAACCTATTTCTAACGTTGTAATGTAATAAAAAACCACCAAGACAGGAAAATAATAAAATTAAATACATGGACTACATGTAAGGACTACATGGACCACATGTAAGGACTACATGGACCACATGTAAGGACTACATGGACTACATTTAAGGACTACATGGACTACATTTAAGGACTACATGGACCATATGTAAGGACTACATGGACTACAACACTACATGGACCACATGTAAGGACTACATGGACTACATGGACTACATTTAAGGTCTACATGGACCATATGTAAGGACTACATGGACTACAACACTACATGGACCACATGTAAGGATTTCTTGGGCTACTTTTTAAAGAGGCAACTAACGTGAAATCCGAGTCTTTGGCAGATATTGCGTGGAAGGAGAAGAAATAGAGTCCCGTGCATGGCGTTTCGAACTGCTGGCGCTTCTTGGACCAACCGCCGGTGTTTGTGAGAACGTCCTGGTACAAAAACATGGCAAATAAGCCTATGTATTTCATAACAATTCATATATTTCGCCTCCATATTATATTTCACCACATCCATATATTTCAGGAAAATCAGATGTTTCACCTCCATCATATATTCGACTATTCCAATATACTCCTATATATCACCACATTCGTGCATTTCACCACCATCACATTCTCGTATTTCCGGAGAATCATATTCAATCATGGAACAGTTTTTCGGATCCAGTTGCATCGGCCCCAATAGTGAACGGCTACAAATGTTGCATTGACTTTCTTTGGAAGGACCTGGTGGGAGCCTATTCGCCATCATGTCGGATGGTGGATTACAATCCTTGAAACGCTACCTCAAGCATTGCGCTGCGAACATGAGCGACGAACAGGCCTCTACGACCGAGGTCCTCAATCGTTTTAAAGTCACCTCAAGTCACGTATTCCACCTCAATCATATATTTCGCCATCATCACATGTTCCACTACAACCATATATTAGGTATAAATATTGTATATAAAATAAAGTAAGTTACCTGGAACGTAAGCCTGCGTGGCTTGCTTTTGTCAGTGTCTTGCGCGATGCCTTTCCGGACACTGAAGGCTGCTACGCACGGTCTGCTCGAGGGATAAAATGTAAATAAAGCTTTACAAGATGAATATATATGAAGCATATATATTCAATTCCACAAAATTTTAATTGATGATTGAAAAAAATTTTAAACATTTTTTTCTAAAATTGTAAATAATTTGAATTTTAATTGATAGTTGAAGACACTTTGCTCACCCTGATGTGACTGCCGTTGAAGGGGACTTTGAGTTCGAAGACGAATTTGCCAAAAATAACTGTCGGTTATCAGATTCTTTTCTGTCATTTTTATTATTATTGTCCCTGTTGTTTCCATCATGAGGATTGACTGCGCTGAATTGTTGTTGAACAAAGCTAGGTTTACCATCGTTATTGCCATTCTCGTTATTTATAATTGGATTGTGTTGCTGCACGACTGAACCGCTCTGAATGACGCTTACTTTGTTATGTTGGATGTTGTTTCGCGCATTAGCATTATTGAAGCCATTATTGTTACTCTGAAATTGGTTTAATATTAAGGGCAGTTGATTCTGGATATTGTTTTGATTATTGGTTGTTGATGTTAGGAGAGCCTGGTTGTTGTTATTACTCGTGACAGTTGTTATTGTTTGTCGATTAGATGCAGGTGTTGTTATCGTCCTGACAATTTGTAGTTGCTTGTTTGGATTGCTGATTGTATTACTTTGTTGATTGATGACGTTGGATTGGCTGTTCTGGCTGTTTGTGTCAAGAAAAGTTTGTTGGTGCACTACATTTATGGGCCTAATTTGATTACTGTTCAGGACAGTATTATGATTTAAATTATTTACTCTATTGTGATTACCGCTTGGGACACTCTGTGTGGTGATGAAATTGACCTGCTTGTTTTGATTGTCATTGTGAAAATTATGAGGACTAATGTGACTGAAGGGACTATTTTGATCGATCGTGTTAACTTGACTGTTAAGCACCAGCGGCTGCTCGTTCTGGTTCAAGACGACGTTGCCTCCTTGGTTCACTAAGTGACGTTTTTGCTGTACGTCCGTTGTGAGCGAGAGCAGCTCGGCCGCTTGGACCGTGGATCTCCCGATGCGGTTAATTCCACCTAATACGGTGGCCGCCATCGGGTCGTGCTCCAGCTCCGGTGATATTGGCGTCACGATGCTGGATGATAAGAGTCGCCTGCTGACTCGCTGTTGCAGAGATGAGTCATAGTTTCTGTCAATCGAGCGGTGGAGAGAAATTTGGGCTTCAGCTGAATGACTACAAATTATATGGAAAAATAGAGCCGCAAAAATATGAGTGAACCCAAATTTACTTGAATTTGACATTTTTGGAACAATTTTGTTTGAGTGGCAATTATGTAAGTACAGCCCGATAATATGAATATAGTATATGCTCGATTCTCTCTGAACCACTTATTGTACGCCTGTAAAATGCAGTGAAATATTATATTAACAAATGACATATTATTGTGCTACGCAAACTCTGTGGCGAGCGTGAGTGAAAGCAGCTAGGCCCGCTGACATTCCTTGTAAATAATGCAAAAAATGATGGCGTGGTTCGGCGTACTGCATTGTACGTGCTTTACAGAATAATGCTTTCACTTTCCTTTGGAGGCTTACTGAATTACTTCATTGACCGCATGAACTTCTCGTTAGCTTCAAAAGGGTATACTAGAAGTACTCACGAAACTGTCGTGAAACTGTTTTGAAACTGTTAGCACTCATGACACTGCCGCGAAACTGTTATGAAACTGTCATGAAACTAGTATGAAACTGTCATGAGTGCTGTTATCATGAAACAGTCGCGTAACTGTTATGAAACTGTCATGAAACTAGCATGAAACTGTCATGAGTGCTGTTATCATGAAACAGTCGCGTAACTGTTATGAAACTGTCGTGAAACTGTTATGAAACTATCATGAAACTGTCATGAAACCGTTATGAAACTGTCATAAAATTGTTATTAAACTGTCATGAAACTGTCATGAAACTGTTATGAAACTATTATGAAAATGTAATGAAACTGTTATGAAATTGTCATAAAACTGTTATGAAACTATCATGAAACTTTTATGAAACTGTCGCGAAACTGTTACTAAACTGTCATGAAACTGTTATGAAACTGTCATGAAACTGTTGTAAAACTGTGATGAAACGGTTATGAAATAGTCACGAAACTGTTATAAAACTGTCATACAACTGTTATGAAATTGTTATGGAACTGTCATAAAACTGTCATGAAACTGTTATGAAATTATCATGAAACTGTTATGAAATTGTTATGAAACTTTTATGAAATCATCATGAAACTGTCATAGAACTGTTTTGAATCTGTCATGAATTTGTTATGAAACTGTCATGAAACTGTTACGAAAATATTTTGAAACTGTTATGAAACTATCATGAAACTGTCAGCACTCACACTCTTTCGATTCTAACCACGTTACTTGGTGATATCTCTTCAAACAACCATTATACACGCTTATTTGCGAAAAACCAGGAAAAAAACAAGATGATACGAAATAATGGCGGTAATTTTAGACATTTCCTCCAGTGACATGATGTTGTTCGTCACTATACCGGCAATCCACACCTTGAAGAGTTCACCGGCAATTCACTTTCACTTCCAGACGCGATCAAGCTGAGGCGCAACGATCGATGCGACAGTGTATATGATGACGATTTCTTGCCATAGAAAGTTGAGCTAATTCATTTTTCACTGATTTAACTTAAATTTATGAAGCATCCAGATATAGTGGATCTGTTCTACAGAAGGCACCAAAATCCAATATATGCTTCGAAAACTGTGTACTGTATTTTTTCCATTGACATTTTCAGAGAATATTATTACAATTTGAATTTAATGCATTCATTCAATTATTGAATTATTAGTATATTTCTAATAAATTCAGTTGCACACTGAAGATTCAATATGTACAAGAAATTTGTTTTCAAATCCTGAAATCACTCTACACCATTCCACACCACATGATTCGGGACTCGCTCACGTAGCCCATATACAGTATAACTGCATAGGGCAGCAATACCACATAGCCATGCTGATCACCGCGTCATTCACATGTACCTTTGTTTATCGCATGGTGGATGTGTGTGCCCACACAGATCAATGAGTAGCACAACACATGGTGTATTTGTATGCCCACACAGATCAATGAGTAGCACAACACGTGGTGTGTATTTGTGTATACACGTTGATTAACGAGTAGCACATCCCACGGTATGTGCGCTCTCTTACAACTCTGTTCAGCAAATCATGTATGATTATGCATATGCTGTTATATTCGGGAGAAGTTCTTCCTTTACACAAATCATAAAAATCATTCTCTGATTGTTAATAAAACTTACATAATATAGGTATGTATGAATGAGTAGACAGTCACACTTCTGTGAATGATAAACTACTCGTATCTGTATTTACACACACCTCCGTGTAGCACAAGTAACGTAAGCATTTCTTGGAGTGAATTTCATATCTTTAAAAAAGCATCTCACACTTTGATGAAGAAGCACACACTGTGTTTTAATAAGCACATACTTCTGTGCAACACACCTCACTCGTATATTACATACCCCATCACATACACACATGCTCTTGATTTACTCGACACCAACGTACATGGGTATCTCTACATTGGCCACGGTAGCACATAGCCCGAATGAGACGCGCGTCCTCCCGCCCTCTCGTCTGTACCGCGACACTTCGGCCGCTGTACTTTCACTTTCTAGGTTATGTCTGAGCCGCGCTAGAGACGATTCCGCGAGAAACAGAACGGTTCATTAGATTTCAAATGCGAATCATGAAAAAGAGGTCCACGGTTAATAAAAGTTTGCCGTAAAGGAATTACGTATCACTCGCTGTGTTGAAATTAGAATATTGCTTTCGGTAGCATGTAATTAAGAGTGTTAACTGCAGTTTGAAAAGTGAAATGCCACAAAGCTTTATTTTATAATATTTATTATTTGGACTCTTATAATGCTTATTTTTTATGAAAAGGGGCTTGAAAATGTCAACGGTTTTTAAAGTTTTAACAGCAGTGGTTGAAAGCTGCCAAGGTAAAAAGATTACGTTACTTCTACCGTGAGTTAAATTTTTGTGGCGTATTTAAGCGTACATAAGAATTCACTGATATCTGAAGGGATATGTTGACTTGGTTTTTCAGGTGCTTTCTCACTCGAAGAATTTGCCTGCTTAGTGCTTAGGCTAGAAATGTGTAGCACATGACAATTTTTGTCTAAAATATCTTCCACCGCTCCAGAGAGATGGAAAATTAAAAGCATCAAATTCGATCGGACTGACAGTTATTCAATATATGAAAAAACATTATCTATTCATTTACTTACAAGAATTTGTACACGTGCTTTGCTAATCACCCCTATTCCAGATGTTCAAAAATAGATTGAATTGCGATCAATAAACTAGATCTAGACTTATGTTGAAATTTATCATGAGCTTTTGCACCACCATTTGTTCGCTCACAAAAGGATAACCTAATTGAGCTGACCAATGACTTATTTAAATCTTTCCATTCCAAGTTTATAATCCGATGAATTTAAAACGTTTATCAAGGTTTTTTCTTCACTTTTTTCGTAATCCGCGCTGTTTGCCCTGCCAACGTTCACATAAAGGTTGGGTGTGTGTGCATTTTTAAGACTTTCTATGTGGTTCCCGTGCATGACCTTACATAACCGGATAAGAAAGCTTGCACACATCCATAAAATCACATACGGGCCTGATTAGGGCAATTCACTGGTAACAAATAATGTTACGGTGGTTTCTGCAAAGATCTATCCAGCCGAAATTTTTACAATCACCACAAAAATCATTGATAAAGATACCACATACTGAGGTGGACAAAAATATCGCATCTCCAGGCAAATGACGTTGAAAGAACGTTCATCACGAATTGATTTCAACAAAATAATGTTTTATTAACATTATTTCGACATCAGATGCCTGGCATGACATGAAGCCGTTAAATCAAAGCGCCCTAAGGGCGAGCGCACTTCACATCACCTCACGCGACGGGCTGCACTTTGAGACTGGAAGTGAACAGCCGCGTCAGGCTGCCTCCAATGCACTCAGTCCGTCCATCCAGCAGTAAAAATTGGCGATATTTTAGCTTATGATTTAGATAATGTAATGGCCGTATTGCTCCAAATGCGGAATGAATGGCTATAACAGAACTATTGTTTTGAATTCCAGAAATATAAATGGTGATCGTTTCCGGGTGCAATTTCCGTATTTCAGTATATGATAGACATTTAAACGAAATTGGATGCTTGATAGATATCATAACTCAAATGTCAAAATCAACTTGACAACTCGAATGCTAAATTCAGCATTCCTGATAACCAACCAATATTTCTGTGCAAGGGAAACTTTCTGATTGGGTCAAATTGGCTCGGAAAACTGATTTACGTATGGCAGCTTGAATATTCAAGGATATGAAATACGTTTTCTTTAATAGAGACACTCATATAAGCAAGCTTGTGCGTTTGCTTGAATTCAATATGCATTACCACAATGATATTATTGTTTCAATTTTCCTTGACGACAATTTATTTTGTTATTGATCAACATAAAATAATTATTTCTCAATGGCTCATTCAATTTTAATGCGACTTGAATTTTCGTGGCGAATCGTACCCCACCTGTCGACAATAATTATCGTGAGTATGGATTTTTTCAGCAAACTTTCTCTATTAAGACTGAAACTGTTACATTAGCATATATGAAATGTTAATTATCGGCTATTTATTATATTGTATTTAATTTCACAATGGAGGTTTGGTTTGAGATATGAGATTATTTCTATTTGGCAATACGCTTATTATTATTCGAAGATGCCAAAGACACTTTATGTAATATTACTGCGTTTTGAATATAATTAGTCATTTTCAAGCAAAGTGATGGTTTTTAAAGGTTTAAATGTTCAAAGTGACATATAATTGTGAAAATTGGGTATCATGGATAGAAATGGAAAATTAAAAATTAAAATTACTCTGAGAATAAGACCAATGTCCACACAAAGTGCATATTTTATTAGCGAAACCTAATATTAAGAAGCAACTTCTGCCTTACGATGCCATTACAAATGACTTAATGCACTTTCCGTTTTGTTTATGTTATGCATTTTATATTAATTTCATCCATTTTTTTGGAATGTTTCTTACTCCCGTGATCGTTCATCACGAGGCCACTCTTCTCAAATTTATCCATTTTTCAAAGAATTTGTCCTGTTAATATGAAACTTTTCTTTACCAGCTTTAAATTTCTTGAGGTAAATTTATTTTCATTGTAATTTCTAAGAAAAATTTGCACTTTCATCATGCCTATGGGTCCCCAACCGCCAAGCAGTCGACGCGGAGGACATTCGGTGCAACAAAGGAATCATGGTCACGGTCATCTGGTCAATGGCAGAAAAATATCAATTGTTTAACGGAAATTAAAAAGAGTTTTTTAATTCCTTCAAGCTCAACGCCAAGGGCAAGCCATTTCCTTCGAAAAACTGCACCCAAATTAGCAATGACTTTTTATGATAACGCAATATTCCGTCGGCGGAGATGATACTTCAAACAGAATGAGCAGTTACAGTGAAAAAAGGCAGAAAAAGCTACTTATTGCTGAAAATGGGCTAATAAAGACGAACGCGTCAGAAATTAACCTTAATATAGAAGTTTTAATAAATAAGTGATATCAAAGACAAACTCGTCAGATATAACGCATAATGAACCGATTAAACTTTTCAAATCAATTACAATTGTAATTATTCTTACACACAATGCACTGTATTTCTGCATATCGTTATTTTACTGCTGTATTATTATCAGTAATATTCTGCCAGAAATGAATATTTTATCTCGCAGTACAAATTCTGACACAGAAGCGATCACTGCATATATCATTGGCCCTTTCAGATTCGGACAAATGAATACGGCTCGAAAATAATCCGGCGTCAACATCAATTAGTTGTCCGTAATTGACAGCAGCTCCAATAGTCGGCAGTAATGAGCAACTTTAATTAGAAATCATTTTCGGTTCCTTTAATTGAGCTGCGGAAATTCACGCGTGCCTGCCAAATTAATCTTCTGTTTCATCTTCGTTTGAATTCTTCCGCTGTTGAACTTAACATTGCGAAGGACTGGTGCAAATTCCTGTCAATATTTAGTCTAGCCGATAACAGCCGAAGCGTGAGCTGCCAGACTCTATAGGATCAACATTTTTACTTTGAACCCCTTCGCTGAACCCGGAAGTGCATATGAATATTTTTTGATATTCTCACTCTCATCGAAATATAAGGAACATGTTTATTCATTTAAATTGATCATAAAAGTTATTTTATTATTTCATTATTTTCATATTATTATTTTCCAGATTTATTATTTCAAAATTCCATATAAAAATAATTTCGTGTCTCTAGAGCAAACGAATGCTTATAAATAATTTAATTTGATAAGTCAAACTTATAATTCTTGTGGCGTCAGTCGCGACTTTTTTTTTCTCCGCCAAGTCTGAGGTCGTCGGATGTTTTCCTCGCCTCGAGGACTGCCGGCAAGCCAACGACTGGGCCGCCGTAAATATTTACTTCTAAATATTGTCTCGCCTCAAATTAGATAAAGTGAAGGCCACGAACTGACAAAACATCGCAATAAATAACCTGCATGCGCACTTTATCGTGATCAATATTTTATATTCAACTTAGATTTTCATTGGATGTCTGTTTTGGAACAATCCGCAGTATTCTGCGGATTATTCCATTCGCTTCCAATTACTTTGGATATAAACTACGTATTTCTTGCTCATGGATTGTAGAATTTTTAACTACAATTAACATTTGAATTGTGTCTCTTTAAACATATGACATTGTATGATTGTTTCAGGTTTCCTACACGTATATTTTGAGAGGAATTCGTGGGTTTGCTGGAAGCATTGTTGGATGTGCGATAATTTCGTGTCCATTGCAGGATTATTACAAGTCTGCAAATTGTCGCCGACAAAATAAACTGGAAAGAGAGACGAATGTCAGGCAATTGAGCTAAAACTAATTAAATCTTTAGACGAATCAAGATGAAAGAATAGTACTAGCAGGCCGAAACGTAAATTTGGTAAATATTTTTTCTGTTTAGTGCCAATTCCTGTTCATTTTTTTTTCCTTGAGAGAATTATATAATGTTAGGAAAGGCTTTTTATAACGCCAACTCTACTCTGAATTTACGCACGGATAAATTATTTTGATGAATAGTGACTTTACCTCCACAATCAATGCCAAGATCAATTAAAAAATTTGTAACATTTATTTCCAACGGATTAACCAAGTATCGATTTTCCATTCAATTGAACTGCAATTTTTATGACGTTATTAGGGAGCAAGCCCATTGTGACCAGTTTCCTGTTCGTCATTAGAAATTCCACCTAAAATTTTAAATTGCGAGCGGCAGAGTCAACGTTGATGAGCAACTAATGGAACCTCCACTGGGAATGACACTCGCTGCCAATGCCCTTGTGGGGAAAGAGTTAATTAACGGAATTTCGGTCCCGGAATGTGGCTTGAATAAAAGTTAGTGCAGAACAAGTGTTATTTGACGGTACATAATTCAGTTACTTTAAAGTAAAATTTAATACAATCGCTGAATATGAAACTAAGGCAGATATTTTTATCACAATTTTCATAATGCTTATGTAGGAAATAAAGCCATTTCAATGCTATTGAAATGGCTCATTTTCAGGTCAATACGCTTGACCTGAAAATGTTCAAAATGGGAATAAGATTAGAAAGAAATTAGTCTTTTCTAAATTATTTATGTTCTCTCATTATGTGTTGTGAACTCCTGTGTGAAATAAGAAAGAGTAAAGACTATTTTTACGAGCACCCCAACTTAACATTTAAATAGCTAACTGTTCGTCAAAAATTTTTTGAGCTCACCTTCGGAAGTTGGAAGCGACAATAAATCAATGGGCCCTGTGAGGTGAAGCAAGAAGGCGTAATGCATGCTGGGCGAGTTGCACAGACAAGAGGAAACGTTTCAAGCAAAGCTCAGTATTGATGTTCACGCACCACTTTTGCCTAATTTACCCAGAGATTGTGTTGAAATCATTCATATAGACTTTTATTGACGACCGTTGCTTGTAGCTCAATACACATATGTAGTCTAGCAACAATAAATACTAATATTTAATTTTGCCATAAAAAGGAACATTTTTTGAACGCGTAAGTGATGTGCGCAGTGAAAATTCCCCCGGTGTTGCCCTGCCAGCATTCACAATCGATCCCCCGTTTGCGGGTAACTCGAAGAGTTTAGGGAATTTTCGCTCAACTTGTACTTGCGCCCCAGAGGTAGTGAGACCAGTGTTCAACTGGCAGTCTCGGGGATGTGTCTCAGGTTCATCTTGCTCCTAGACGAACATCTGCTCTAACAATCGCTCGCACTATTTTACTAACAATTTTTCTATGCATTCCGCGTTACGAATTGAATTTTTTCAACTAGTGTTCAGTAACAGAATATAATGCGTAAATTATTTCCGTAGAAGTCTTCTCGAATCACTTTTCTGAATGAAAGATTTTGGAATATTCAAGCCGAAGAACTCGTCCGCAGTCTCAACTGTCGAAGACTTAAATGTGTATTATCAGTTAATTCATGTCATGCCAGCGGAGCAGTAAGAATTACAACAAAATGTACTCGTGGAATTCTATTCGCGCAAATTGATATTAATTATTGTCTACCCAATAGACTCTCATATTAATTAGCTTACCTGCAGACAGAATCCGGAACATCCTATGTTTAAGACGTTCAATTTCGGGGTGAGAATGAAGAATGGAGTCATTTGGCGATTATTGTAGGACAGTAATTTCAATTCAGTTCACAGATTAAAAAATTATTATAGTTTCATGCCCATATTCTCCTTTTTTGCAGACGCTGACTGGTTACGATTAAGGTGGTACTGAAGACCAAACTTGTGATAGCTTTTTGCTGTAATGCAATCTTATGATGCCTAGTTATATGCATTATAAGTCGATGTATCGAGTTGTATGACCATTTTATTTCTAGTGACTTTTGCGAACGATTAAATTTGTGCTGAAATTTTAATTCCTCTGCACAGTGACTGCAACTTTATATACAATCTTGAAGTAAACTGCTTCCAGTGACAGAATCAAGCGTATATAGTGGATCATAATTCAACGTCCCCGCAAGCGTCTCTCAATTGGATTGGCCTGTGGCTATAGACGGCTGCGTTGTTCTGAATAACAGAGGACAATTGAGTGGATAAGATGGATATTAAAACATTCAAAGTGTGCGTGGGACTGGGACCAAGGGCGCTGGTGCTGATGGTGCTCGCGTCCATCGTACTTCTGACGTCGGCCACTCCGCTCATCTACCCCGACACCGCAGCGCTCGGCCAGCGCCTCTACAAAAGAGCTCCCGGTGAGGTGGGCTCCGAAGTGGGTGCACGTACGGGAATTGTCTTTTTCTTGATCTTTCTTGGTTTCTTATTTTTTGCACATTGCTAGACGAGGTTTTTCTTTTTGCATGATCACTAGACCAAAGTTTGGTTAGGTTATGCGATCCCTAGGCAGATTTTTTTTTTTTTTTTGTTTCCTGGCGCAATGGCAGAAGGGACGCTTGATTTCGGAGCCATGATTTCTTGGTACCGCATCGCGAGACCAAAGCTTGGTTTATGACGAGATCGTTATATCGAACCCATGTTTTGGGGCACAACCTCGATTTTCAAGATTTGTGATAATTACTATAATTTCTATAATATAAAGAACATAGTGATGTTTTTATGACGCTGTCGCGGGATTATATAATTTTTTGTTATTCCGTACAGATTTCTTGTAAACGCATAGATTCACGGAAATTGTTATTTTTTTATTCAATCCATCCTCCCACTTTTGAAATTGACTCAGGATTCCAAAATTAAAATTAAATTATCGGGTCTTGATAATATTTCTACGCGATCATTGTTATCAAAGTGTGCTCAAGTAAGCTATACATATTTTCAAGGTCAAGTTTTAAACACAAAAACTTTCGAAAATATGTAATAGATAATTTCAAAAGATGTTGAAATTAAAAATGAAATGAGAAAGAATAGATCACGAATTCATTAATTATTTCATGCATATTCGATCTACTTCACAATAACGAGTCAAACTATAAAAAAGACTTCGAAGTTATATTGGCTTAGTTTGTAGCCAGATTACAAAATAAGTAAAAACATGACTCTCCATTTTAACTGTGATAATAATAATAATAGAAAGTAAGCAGAAAATTCTATAGTTTAACATCAAGATTTTTATTAGCATCTATACTTATTATTATTCACATGGTATAATATTTATTGCATAAAATATGGGTATTATAAGCTACGTTCAAGGTGAATGAGTACAATTTTTTCATTGGGCACATGACACCTACGGCATAAGCGTTATCATTTTCGCATTGGTCGTCTTCTTATGTTAAAACACTAACATTAATAAAGTAACTCAGCCGAAATTCTCTAGTAGTGGATTTGCTAGTACAATTAAGTCATGAGAATAATTAAGACTGGTATTATATGCTCTTCAAAAAATTATCCATGCCGTGTCGGAAGGTGTGCATCTCTCAATTCTCAATAAATAGAAGATTGGAAAGTATTCAATTTACGCCTAAATGTGCTATATGCATTGTAACACATATGGCTTGTTGAAGCATGCAATTCCACATCGAAGTAGTTTACATGGTCATGAAACTCCTGACATGCGACGCTGTAAAAAGATAGTTGAATACTGGTTGTAATATCCGTAGAGTTTTTCTAAATGCAACCAGGAAAATATATTTATGCAATGACTGTTGAAGAATTTTAAATGACTGACAACAAATTTGTTGACAACAAAATTGGTCTACGCATTTATTTACTCTGTAAAACCTTGCGGAAATTCCCATTGATGATGATAAACATATTGCCAAACGGGCAGTTTTCTTCAATTCAATGTATGAAAATGTAAATGTATGAGCTAAATGTATGTTAAATGTATGAGCTTCAAAACTTCAAGTTAAAGTCTCTTAACTTGAGAAGTTACGATGCAATTCAATCTTCACTGTAAGGAGATAGGTTCTTACATACATATAGATAGGTTCTTCTTTGAGAATCTCATTTTGAATACAGCAACACTTGAAAAATCTCGCTCAAGTAGCGCAGCACTTACGTGAGTCCGAAAAGTTGACGGCATTCTCTAGACACAGCTGAAGTTCTAAATCTCTTGTCCAAAAGTCGGGGATTCGGGCCGGAAATGAAAAGCTCTGCATAGATGATTTCATTGTCTAACTTCTAATTTGATTCGAAACTCCATTCACTGGTAATCAGAAGTACGTTATGCATTCTGGCTAGTTAGAACAGATGTTCTCTAGGTTTTTTTTATTAAAATCAATGTAAAAACCTTTTAAATTTGTATTTATTCAATTTCCTGCACAATTCATAAGTTATTACCGCCGTCCTTCTGCATAGAATTTATGCCGTTTTCGCAAAAAAAGCTAAACTGACATTTTCTGATTTTTTTGTTTTATCTGTCTTTTGGTTTAAATTGGGAAAATATGGAGACATTTGTATATGAACTCCCGACAGAACCCTTCAAGAAATTTTTTGATTGCTCTTGAAATTAGGGGTTTGGCACTAGGGGTCGGCCTGATAAACTCGTTAATTGGAGTGTACACATGGGCTGAATATTATGACGATATTTGTCACAGAATTTGAAAGAAAGAACAATATTTCATCAATTACCATAAATAACAGCATAATATTAGCCAGCTACGTTGAAGTACTTCAACAATTAATTAAAAACTTTGAAAATTCTGAACAACCCTACATAAAAAATTGTAGACGTACATGCATTACGAATTCAGAATATATACAGCATACCAACATGTTTGTAAAAAAATATTTTACCTGCTTTTTTATTTATGGCTGTAAGTTATTCTGAATTTTTAGGATATTGGTTTAATTTATCCACATTGGATGTTCTATGAACAGACACTGGCTCGCACTCGAGGGACTTGATTCGTGCTTTATTTATATGAATTAGTAATAAATGCTAAAATTAATGATTTATTTTCAATTTATAAGAACAAGGGCAAACGAAAGCAGTTAAAACGGCAAAACAAACTTAATAATTACTAATAATCAGCCTGCCATACAGGCTCGATCAATATCATTTCCTTCAATGATGCTCGAAATTCTGGCATTTAATTCAAATTAAGATTGATTAATGAATAGCTCTAATATCACTGTTCATTAAAAATCGTTATATCCATCCTCAATCAAAACTTGCTTTTCGTCAAATTCTGCTGAAGCTTCATATGAGTTTAGTGGAGGGAGTTTTCGGAAAAATATCTGCATGATCCTATAATATATTCTAGTCTTAGAATTATTCATATTTGACGGCCACGGCAGATGAAAGATGGTAAGTCTTAAGGCCCCGGAGGATCGTAAGTCACGTTAAGACACACTTTACAACCTGCCGCTACAAGAGAAATGCCTCCCTGGGTTCCAAGTGGCATAGCGAGAAAAGATACCACGTCACCGTACGTGACGTTCGAAGGCTCGGTTACTGGATGCAAGAGCCGGACAAATTTATAGAAATTTCATCAGGTCTATTGAACATTATTCGTCGCTAAGGACTCTCTAATTTTCAAGTGTTTGCTAGTAATACGTATTTTAATCTTACAAGAGTAGACCTTCGTATTCCGCAGACATCTAGTGTCATGAAAATTATTTATCTTCGATTTTAGTACCCAAATGCACTTGGATTGTCTGCTTATGGCGGCTTGATTGCAACTGTATTCTTAATAAGCAACTGTATTTTTTTCTCTTCATTCATTTAAGAAGAATTCAAGTTGGGGCAGGGTGGCCCAGTGTTAAAGTTCAGAGTGCAAGGATTGAAGCAGAGAGGTGCGGGTTCGATCCCAGCTCTGTGCGCCAGTTTCTGGTCAGAATCGGCGAGGAGGCCGGGCGGTTAAGCACAGCAGAATTGGTGCATTGAGTTATGAGTTCGAGACCGCAACAAGCTGTGAAACGCTATATTATTATATGTAATCAAAATTTTTCTCACAAACTCCACCACGTTCTAACCCGAACACAAAAATCTGTTATGTAATAAATTATTCGCAATGGCAAACAGTTCTTAAGTAATGCTGTGCACACAATTTAAAAACTTACGTATCCCCTTGCACGTAGCAGCTGTACAATTTACGCAGGAAGAGTAAAAATATAGAACGGAAAAATTATTAACATTTGAAGCATGTAAAGGTCATGCTCAGGCCGAGACAGGTGGGCAGACTAGCGCGGGAGAGACCTTGAATGGAGTACAGGAGAACGACGATGGATCGATCTCCATGTATGGATTGTGGTTGACGAGCCACCTGAACGCTAGCCAACCTCTGCAATGTGGGTCAGGTCGTTCCATGGTAACTATGGTCGTACCATGGTACCATTTTGGGCAAGAATAATCAAACTCTTGCACAGAACGACCGTCCATAGTACAAAGTTGTCACCATTGTCGCAAACTTGGAGCAGACTGCGGTTTTAATTGATGTTAGTAGCCTGCAAATACCGTTTCAAAAACTTATGATATGATGAGGACTGGAATTTTCGCGCCTTAGAGCAGGTTTTCACTTTTACGAGAATGAGACCAGTTTTTAGACTATGAACGAAGCAGAATGAGATAGTAATAGAACACAATAATATCGAAGAAGTAGCAGTCACTACAATTTCTTTTGTTCTACATTTAATGAGAAGGCACTACAAATTTTTTTAATGCATTGTGATTACATCAATGCCACCCCAAAAAATGTTAGTTTTGACGCTAAGCTATTCAATTCAGGCGTTCCGTTGAAATAAGATAGCAGCACCGTCCATTTCCCGGACGTTTGGAGCAGCTGTCGCACTTCTGCAGTGAGACGAACACCGTCATGACGCTGCTCATTTGGAGACTAAATGCGGATTAGTGAGAAAGGATTCCCGGAATCGGGTTGAATGGAATACGATTTTCTTCTATTCCTGGGCAACTAATCAGCTCCATTGAATAGGACTAGCTCTAAATGGCACGTTCATTCTCAATAACCTTAAACAAAGTCGTCTAAATAGATTTTAAATGCACGGTATTATATTATGAACAGTGGCGAATAAGCTTTGGAAAAGTGAAGAAATTTTGTTGTGTAGACAGATGATTAAATTTTGCAGACTTTCAGTATAAGTGGGGGAATTCATGAGGTAAATACTCTTTATTTCACGATAAAACCTGCCATCAATGAAGTTTCAAATTTGATTTAAAAATTTGGAGCAAATCTAATTTGACAAAATTTAAATCGAAATTTGTCGCCACAAGCATCAAGAAGTACTCATTCTTAAAGCATTAATATCTAAAAGCATTATATTTTTGCTAGAATTTTATTATGCCTAAGTAGTAAATTTAAAAACAGATAAGTAGAACAAATGAATCAGCTGTTTTGTTTTTGTCATACACGAGCAAAAGTTTTCTGCTGGTCGCTGTTTAATGGAAAAAAATTACAATCCTATAGAACAAAATGAAACCCAGATTCCGGTAGATCGGTGCATTCACATAAGATCACAAGACAAAATCCAACAAAAGAATCAACTTAAAAGGAATAAAATTATTATTATTAAAGGAATAAATAAATAACGGAACATACAATTGCTCGCCTCATTCATACTCCTGTCCCAACGGACAAATTAACAATAACGAAGTAGTCGACGAAATGAAGGAACAAAGTAAACGAGGGTCGAAGCTAAAGTTGTTATCCTGAGGATATGGCTGTCAGATACTTATATGGCAAGCGGGGAAAAACAATTCAAAATATCGCTGAACTGTGGCATGTTACAGCGCAATGCAATACAAATATTATGCAATTAAAAATAGTACGCATGATTCATACAAATTGATTTCTCTTGATGGAACTACAGTGAGGTTTCTCTTGACAAAGAAACCATTTCCATCTCCTGCATATCTGATATCACAAGGTATTTTAATGTATTTTGTGGTCTAGATGCAGCCGAATAAATCTGTATGAAATATGCCAAACTATTACTTTATTTACACAGAACACAAAACATATAATAATACAAGATAAAAATGGAAAAGTAAAATACACAGAATACTTCCTAGTGCGCCTGAATGCTCTTGTTAGACACTTTGCAGGCAACATGGATGGTATAAAAATTATGTTAAATAATAATGGGATAAAGATAAGAGAACAGAAATTAACTAATATTAAAAGATTATCTTAAACTAGCCTTCCATGAAACTGGCAGCAACATGTCGCCTAAACATGAACATAAGGGAGACAATAACAACACTACAGTAATTAACAACAACACTGCAATAAATTATATAACTTTACACTAATTAATAACGGCATTATATTAATTTATTACAAACACAACTCTATTAAATTTAACTTAACTTCAGAGATTTTTAGTCTTTATAGAATAAGCGTCATCTACGACACTACGACGAAAATACTATTTAAAGATGACAACTAAAATGAAACATCATAGTAATAAGTAAACACTAGTTCGCGAAAATTATACATATAATAAATCTTTCACCTTTAGAGACCAGAAATTTCAAAGCAAGACTCACTGGAAGCCGATGGTGATTCAAACCTACCTCTTCAGCGAATTTAAATTATAACAGATTTTAAATTATAATAGATATGTTCTCACAACTCGGACTACACAACAAGTCAGTTTGAATATCAATACCCCTTTCACGAACATTGAAGCCCCATTCACTGACCGTGTCATAAAAAAATCTCTATGTGGTACAGCCCCTGCAACTTGTCCACGAGACGGCACCCTTCGCTAAAGCTCGTCGGCTTACGGCAGTGCAGAATAATTCCATCATTTTTGCCAGGTACATACGCCCGTATATTTGCCGTGGCTTGAAGCCATTCGAAGTTTAACTTGCAAATGGCTTGCAATAATTCCAGAATGATGCGTGCACAGTTGCTGAGTAAATTTACCGCTCGGTCAAAACTGAGGACGTTGAACTGGACGTCTTAATTTTGTTTAATGTCTCAAGATATAATGATTCAAAGAGATTGCTTGCAACGCAATACAGAAATTTTAGTGACTTTATGATGACATTCACAGAATAATTGCGTTTGAACATTTCTGTGCTAGTTGCTCGCTATTTATATTGACTGCGAAAAAAATCGGTCTCCTCATCAGACCCTCTGAATGAGTGCACCGTTTGCTGATTGATCTTAAGCACACAATTTTATCGAAGATTTGAGCTTTAAATTTCGAACGCAGTAACGAAAATTATGTTATTTTACTACACAGTACCTTTCGCATGACTACCGTGTTTGCTTGTGCATCGCTCACGGTCGAGTAAATTATTTGCTAAGCGTCGCTTCTTCAGTGTAGTGCTTGGAAGGGTTTCAGCTCACTTTTGTGCGCTTAAAGAGCATGGTAAAAATACAGATGCGTATCCTAGAGAACTCTAGACGCTATTTCCTCCAGATCCACAAGTTAAAGGATGCACAACTCCTGCATTATGGTGTCTGTGGACTTGAAAATTCGTCCGTGTGTGCCAAGAAAATTCTTCGTAGGTCTACACTCGGCCATTGTAATACATTTAATCATACTAGGCTTGCAATATAAATTTATTTGTGTGTTGTTAAACAATTAATATGATGGTAATTTTCAAGAGATATATAATTAGCATTCCATAACCAATCGCACGCCTTCTTGTTTTGACAACAATGCTTCCCGTCTCGTGACAACTAAATTAGCAGTATACTTAATTAGTATACTGATACTCTGAACAAAATTTAAACGGTATAAAGCATTTCAGAAACCAATAAAGAGTTTTTGATATTTCATTTACTAGATGAAAGCGTTTTAATGCAAGTTTGTGTCATTCAACGTAAGTGCGCAGTCAATCACTCGTGAATCTTGCTGCAGACAAATCGATGCAGCTAGACTGCGTGGGAAGTCAATTCTTTGATTAGATTTTCCATCGTGTTGATTGAATAGAGATCTTCGTTTTCGCGTAGTGGGAAAACTAGATTCCATTAAGAGTTTTCTCAAGTATTTGAGAGCTTTTTTTAACTTTTCAGGCAACTAGGCATTGTAATATTAATGAACTTGCTCTCGTATTCCGATCAAAGAACTCTCAGCATTTTAAGGTGCTCCTTTCACGCTCGCATTCTCTTTGTTATATGACTAACATAAATTCTAGGTTAATATCTAGTGTGTTCAAATTATAATAATGCAAATAACCATCTGATATTAGAACAGGTTGAAAACTCATTAAATTCGAAGAGCTGGTTGATTCTCGAGATAAGGATATGAACAAATACGAGTCTCATTTATTAAATAAAATATCAAAAGTCGCCACAGAAAATTTTTAAAGCAAGGTAGATTACTGCCTTCAGATAAAAAATATGAACCTTCGGTGTTCTGTTAATTGCACAAATTTCCGAAGTATATGATGATGAACGTTCCGATAATGATGATGGAAATATGGAAATCATTTTTTATTAACAGCCTGTGGATGAATGAACAAGCTGTTCTCCGTATGAGACAATCAACCGAGAGGCAGATTAAAATCATTCACTGAATCAATGGACCGTGATGCACATTATTTTTTGCGAAGTCAATCGTGAGAAGGATTCCTGATTTAGACAATAAACCTTGTGTGGGATTGTTGATATAGGCGATGGGTCCAGAACAAGATTCCTGATTAATACGATGGACGGTGACGAGAGATGATGACGAAGGCCGTAGAGAGGAAGGAGGATCGTTGATTATGACGACAAACCTTGAGTAGGACCGTTGATAGGCATGATATAATGTGAGGAGAACTGTTGATAAAGGCGATTAACCGTGAAGAGGACCATTTGATCAGACAGATAAACCGTGAGAAACGCCGTTGCTTGAGACGTCATACCGTTAGCAGGAACGTTGAAAAAGACGATAAACCGCGAGGAAAACCGTTGCTAAAAATGACGGAGAGGCAGGATGACTATTGATAGAGACGAGCGAGTGGGAGGGGGCTGTTATTACAGGCGATAAATTGGGAGGAGGCCCATTGATAAAGACGATAAACTGGGAGGAGGACCATTGATAAAGACGATAAACTGGGAGGAGCACCATTGATAAAGACGATAAACTGGGAGGAGGACCTTTGATAAAGACAGTAAAGTGAGAGGAGGATCATTGACAAAGACGATAAACTGAGAGGAGGCCCGTTGACAAAGACGATAAACTGAGAGGAGGACCATTGACAAAAACGATAAAATGGGAAGAGGACCATTGATAAAGACGATAAACTGGGAGGAGGCCCGTTGATAATGAAGATAAATGGGAGGAGGCCCGTTGATAATGACGATAAAATGGGGAAGAGACCGTTGATAAAGTCGATGAGCCGTGAGGAATACCGTTGATATTTCTCTCATTTCAGGCGAGGGCTACGGCAGCCCTCAGCTGTACAGCCACTACAACAGCCGCGGCGGAGTGAGGGGCGGCATGTCTTATGGGCCTCAGGGTGAGCTTGTCATTCTTGCCTCTTTGCTGTCGCAGAATCTTGCTCATTCTTATCCATTGTCTTTATGGCATAAAAATTCCGCTTGTATAAATATTAAACACAAAGTAAATGTGTACATATATGGCCCTCAAAGTAGTGTGTATAAGTGGCCTCCAAAATTAATGTGTTCATATGGCCTACCGTAGTACATGTGTACAACTGAACCCATAAGTAAAGTGTACCCATTGCCCCCAAATTAATGTGTACATTTGGCCCGCAAAGTTAATATATACCAACGGCCCCAAAGTAAATGTGTACATATGGCCCCCAAATAAATGCGTTAATAGTTTTCTCACAGTAATGTGTATAAATGGACAAAATTAATCTGTAAAGTTTAGCCTTCTATTAGTGTGTACCTCTAGCCTACGAAATGAACCCTGCCATATGGCGTCAGTTCAAGTTATTGAAACTAATTGTCAGAAAAGCATCCTTATCATTTTAAGCAAAGCCTCGATATTTAAGTGATCGTTGTCTTCCCTGCAAATTTGAAAATAGAATAACAAATTCGCAATTTTATCCACAGTTAAACATATGCTAAACAAAAGATTAAACTTTTCAATTAAGAATCGCAAACAACCATACCTCAGATTATTGGAATGACTGGTAAAATAAGTTAATCTTTTGTGCTTTCATAAAACGTTCACAGATAGAAGAACATCCATTCGAAGCGATGGCGATGAAAAAATCCGAAACGATTTCGCTGTGGCAAAATTGTGCCACCATTTTTTTTGCAGGGGCAAAATAGAATATTTATTTTCGCTATAGAACACATTGTGATAATTGTTATATAATTGTTTCGAATGTTTATATTAAGCTACTTAAATATCTTGCATGGACTGAAATTCTGTTGAAACTCCGAAACTCGTATGAAAATTGGGTTGAATCATAAATCAATTGCGGAGATAATTATTAAAGACGAGCTTGTCGAGTCTTCATCACATTGTCATTCATCTTCACACGCGTTCACTAACCAAATCTGTCCGCCGACATACAGGCGACATCATGTACAAAGATCATTCATTGCACACTGGAAAAATAATTTAATTTCTAAAAATATCGCATTAAACTTTAAATTCTTCAACCCCGCAATAACTTGCAATTGGTGATTCTTAGCAATAAAAGGCGAGAAAATCGAGAAGTGCTTAGGGATCGCAAACGAATTTAAATAATTTTCTCATGATTGGATGTTGGAAGTAATTAAAACAAGATCAGTTGTGCCTGATATAAACTGAAAGCTCAGTTCACATCAATTCATAGTCCTCAGTTCACATCAATTCCTAGTCATCAGTTCACATCATGTGATATGAACTGAGGATATAGTCGTCTATGTACTAGAAACTTCACACTGACATGTAACTAATTAATACATGTAACTTCGCACTGACATGTAACTAATTAATACATGTAACTTCACACAGACATGTAACTAATTAATACATGTAACTTTGCACAGACATGTAACTAATTAATACATGTAACTTCACACAGACATGTAACTAATTAATAAATGTAACTTCGCGCTGACATGTAACTTATTAGACACAATCGAAACCTTACTCGAGGCCAGCGCCCGCATCATGGCTTTCAGCATAAAGTGAAATACGAAGTGACCTCCATAATTATTAAGGAAATAAATTCGATCAGCAACATAAAATGAGAATGCGTACTCAGGTGGAAAAAAGGCCGCCGTATTATAAAGAAGTTACCAAAATAGAACTCGGTGCGCATGATTCAAGATATATACAGTTGCTCCGGATTGCTGGTTCGAAGCATTGAGCCTTTAGTAATACAGAAGACGAATTTTATTAGTTGCTGGATAGAAATATCGTTTCTTTTCCATATCCATAAAATAGTATCTACAATTAATAAAATTATATTCTGACCTGTTATGAGGGAACCCATTACCATACCTAATATAAATCCTCGCATTTTAATGAAAGCATTTCACAAGACCCCAATAGTAATCATTTCGATTTAACAATAAATTTTTGCTCTGCAGCATAAGCTGTCAACTCTAACCCCAACAAAGCATAACTGGCTTTGTCATTTAAGACATGTTTATGATATCAATGAATTTCGCCATTAATCAATAATTGTTGTATAATAGCTCATTGAAAACTATTTCACATCCAGTGGCAGCGAAAATATTATCAACCATCTCGTTAGCCTGCACTAACACAAACGAAAGACAAAATTTACACGTGTTTTAAAATTAAAAAGATGGATCAAGAACCAGTAATGTTATAATATTAAATCAAGCGTTATTATAGAATGTACTTTTAACAAAAAAAATCAGAAGGATTATGAATTATCAATGCAATTATAGCAAGTTCTCTGATTGAAATTTCTACTGTTGTACGCAGAAGCAAGCGTCTTTTTCTGTCGTCTTAAATATTCCAATATCATCCATGTCTGATTCCCTGACCAAATTCATAAGTGCAAAATTAAGCAAAATTGTGTTTATTATACTATTTTTATTTGATTTTATTTATTTTTTAATTCGATTGCAGCTAAATAAAAGCTCGATTATTTTTCTTTGTCTGAAATTTCGAGTGCGTCATTGGAAGTGAAGCAGCTCCGGCGCCCTAATATTTGCGGTTGTTGACACACGTCGCAGCGGCGCTAGCACAAACGTCCGCACTTTGTTTAGCTTGCTGACGAACTTAGCCCTTACCCTGCCTAGCTCCAAACAATTGGTGATCTCATGACTCTCTTCTTCTCATGCGAGGCACAACAGCGAAATTCTCCTGAGAATTTCTTGCAATTTATTGCGGGAAATGTCTTATCGGATACGCAATTCAAGGCACACAAAATAAATCTAGTGATGATCTGTATGACAAATCTATTTGTCTGTGTATGAAAAACCTATTTAAGGCTTCAGGAACAAATTATTGAGCTGTGGAACGGTAAAATGTTGGTCATGATTTAAAAACGCAAATCGTGTTATTTATGTGATAAATTTCCCTCTTTTGATTGAAATTAACAAAAAGGTCGTTCCCTCAGGTTACGGACCACGGCAGTTCAACAGAAAAGAGAGTAAGTATAGATGTTTACAAACTTCTTTGATGATTGTCCTAACTGTTGAATAAAGTGAGCTCAATTGGACGCAGGAGGGAAACTTTGGTTTGTATGTGTCACAAATGTGCAGTATTTTTAGTGCATTACCTCACCGCAATTGCTACGTTGTCTGTGTTGTACAAGTCTCTTCGCCAACTAAGGCTTTTTGGTCGCTGGACCAGAGGAAATTATTTCAGCTCATCTCTTTAATTTATTAATTATTACCTTAATTGTAAGCCATTGCAGGAAAATTTACGCATGAGTGTTTCGGCATAAATATATTATGATGCAGGCTGTGATTGAGGAAATGCTTACACTAATGCCGCTTCACCTTTTATTTGTTTTTGAAAACACAAGTCGACCTTTCATGACATCACGCTGAACGTTATTCGACCTTTTCGCCATTTTTTTCATTTAATCAAACAGTGGAGAACTATGCTGCTTGAAATTCTTCCAAAAGAATAGGTGAATACGAGATATTTAGTAAATCAAATAAGTAAGCAAAACCCGTAGATTTCCCCCGCGTCAGTCCAATCAATTTATAAAAAAAAAATAATTTGTTTATCTTTTGTTCAAATCAATGGTTGATCTGATTGTCGTAAGCCTCGTGTATAGCATGGCGTAGATTCACATGGTCGGAGCGTATATCGTAGTATTACAGGGATAATTATCCTCAGGATCTATCCTCAGAAGGTATCCTAAAAATCTACCTATCTTCAGGATGCATCTTCGAGATCTGAATATCCTAAAAATATATATCGTCAAGTTCTGTATTCCCAAGTTCAGTATCCTTAAGTTCTGTATCCTCAAGTTCTGTATTCTCAAGTTCTGTATCTTCAAGTTCTGTATCCTCAAGTTCTGTATCCTCAAGTTCTGTATCCTCAAGTTCTGTATCCATAAGTTCTGTATCCTCAAGTCATGTATCATCAAGTTCTGCATCCTCAAGTTCTGTATCCTCAAGTTTTGTATCCTCAAGTTCTGTATTCTCAAGTTCTGTATCCTCAAGTTCTGCATCCTCAAGTTCTGTATCCTCAAGTTTTGTATCCTCAAGTTCTGTATTCTCAAGTTCTGTATCCTCAAGTTCTGTATCCTCAAGTTCTGTATCCATAAGTTCTGTATCCTCAAGTTCTGTATCCTCAAGTTTTGTTTCCTCAAGTTCTGTATTCTCAAGTTCTGTATCCTCAAGTTCTGTATCCTCAAGTTCTGTATCCTCAAGTTCTGCATCCTCAAGTTCTGTATCCTCAAGTTTTGTATCCTCAAGTTCTGTATTCTCAAGTTCTGTATCCTCAAGTTCTGTATCCTCAAGTTCTGTATCCTCAAGTTCTGTATCCTCAAGTTCTGTATCCTCAAGTTCTGTATCCTCAAGTTCTGTATCCTAATGTTCTGTATCCTCAAGTTCTGTATCCTAAAGTTCTGTATCCTCAATTTCTGTATCCTCAAGATCTGTTTCCTTAAGTTCTGTAGCCTCAAGATCTGTATATCCTCAGGATCTATCCTCAGAATATTTACATCCTGAACCTGAGCCTAATTGGGTCAACACAAGTTTTTTTTTTACCAGCATTTTTATGTATTAGGAGTTCTGATGATTATTTGAATGAATAACTAATTTGAATGAATTACCTAACTCATTTTATTATAATGTTGGTTCGGAATTCATTAGCTTATTGAAGGCCATTTTCCCCACAGGTTTGAATGTCTTTAAACTCAACCAAATCTTCTCTAATAAAGACAGTCTTAAGCCTCATTATTATTTTGTTCGCATAGCACACAAGGTCTATAAAAACAAAGGGAAACTTAATTGTCGTTTCCGCCCCGTAATTGTCATCATCTACACTGAATTTAAGGCAAATTTTTATATTTCAAGGTAATACTAACCCTCATTACAATTGTGTGTACAAATTAATAAATTCAGAAAACACAATATAATGTAGGCTACATATTGTAATGCAGGCAACAGATGAAGTAGGCAACATATTCTATTGCAGGTAAAAAATGTAGGTAACGTATTCTACTGCAGGCAACAGAAAATGTTGGCGAAATGATAATAAAATGTAGGCAACATATACGGAACGTACTAGAGTTGAGCCAACCTTTATATCATAGATAGTAAATAGTTTGACCTAACTTGGGCTAAAGAAATTAGACTTAGATACGTTCCACATTTTTCAAATTCTTTCAAATATGTTCAACTTTGAACCGAACCTTTACTTCTTAGATAATAAATATGATAGTTTAACTTAACTTTGGCCAAAAAAATATACTAAAATATATTCAACATTTTCAGGCACGGAATACCCAGATTTTGAACCAAACCTTATGTTCGTATATTGTAATTGTGATAGTTTGACCTAACTTGGGCTAAAAATTAATATGCGTTTTAAAATTACTTTTTAAAGACAACACTTTTATAGAATCCAGTGTCTTTGATGTTACACATGTACAATGAATTTCTAATTTTATTTTAAAACAATAAAAAAATAATTTTCAAATTTTTTTAATGTATAAAAATTTTGTAAATTTTCACAATTATTTTTTCTGTCAACTGATTCATGCATTGTCTCTAACTTTATGCAAGTGTGCAAATTTTCAGTCGATCGGACAGGTAAAAGTGTGTCAAATATGGATTATAAGATTTGTAACAGACAAAATTATTTTTACTTTTTTCTAATATTGAATAATATGCGTTTAAAAATTACTTTTTAAAGACAACACTTTTAAAGAATGCAGTGTCTCCTATGTTACACATCTACAATGAATTTCTAATTTTATTTCCATATATTAATATAAATTAATTTTTTAATTTTAATAATATTATTATATTTAAAAAATTAAATTTTTGAAATTATTTTTTCTGTCAATTGATTTTTAAATTGACTTGAAGTGAAGTGTTCTAAAAATTAGACTACATATGTTCAATATTTTCAGGCACGGAATATCCCGAATTTTAACCAAACCTTTTGTTCGTAGATAGTAAATATGATATTTTGACCTAACTTGTGCTTTAAAATTATACTAAAATATGTTCAATAATTGCAGGCATGTATTGCCCCGAATTTGAACCAAACCTTTTGTTCGTTGATAGTAAATATGATAGTTTGGTTTAACTTGGGCTATAAATATTGTAATAAAATATGTTGAACAATTTCAGGCATGGAAAGCCCCGAATTTGAACCAAACCTCTTGTTCGTAGATATAAAATAGGATAGTTTAACCTAACTTGGGCTATAAATATTAGACTAAAATATGTTGAACAATTTCAGGCATGGAGTGCCCCGACTTCGAGCCGTTCCGGTGCCCTCACGGCAACGGCTGCATCAGCATCCAGTACCTCTGCGACGGCGCACCAGACTGCCCTGGTGGGCACGACGAGAAGACGACTCTCTGCACTGCTGGTGCGACTCCTTTGACAACACTCGGAGAAATAAGCGAGAATAGCATTTTGAATAGCAGAGAAATATATATTCTTATAATTATAATTAATTAATATAATTTGAATTGCAGAGAATAGCAATAGCAGAGAAATAAGCGGGTTAAGCATTTTGTAGAAATCCGAAAAACAACCAATTTAACCGTTGAATTGGAGAACACGTTGAAAAAAGTTTATTATTATGCCCTAGTCTAAATGATTTTGTCATATTTTTACGGTGGTTATTGTTGATTTTGTTTCTTTTTTTGCACGGTGTTTTTGCATTTTTAGTATTATTTATGCTCGTCTTGGCTGTTATTGTTTCAGAAGAAATTGAGCAATAGCGCTAAAATTGCACATTTTAATTTTCCATCGTTAATTTTGTCAATTAGTTCCAGTAGCAGTTCAATTGTGATTATTTGGGCCCGTAATATCAAAAATAGTACATCGACCGCTCAATGCACTTATGCCGCTACGCTTGGGTCGCAACATGTACTCGGGCCGTTACATGTACTTAAGCGAGTTTTGTTAGTGCGGCCCTTGATTAGCTATAATCTTTTCAAGTAGCATTTGTGACCAATTTTGTGCATTGCAGCCAAGCGCCCGCCGGTGGAAGAGACCGCCTCGTTCTTGAACAGCCTGTTGGCCTCGCATGGGCCAAACTACCTCGAGAAACTCTTCGGCGTCAAGGCGCGTAATGCGCTCAAGAAGATGGGTGGCGTCCGCAACGTGGCAATCGCACTATCTCGTGAGTGAGAGGATCTTTGATGATCCGTGACAAGCATCAAAGGTCCCCAACGGGGTACGAGTTGGCCCCTCTGACGTTTCCCCATCTGTCAAAAACCGGCAATGCATCGACAAAGCTTTGCTGTGTTGAATCTTCATCATAATTAATGTCGCCTTCATCGTCGGCACGCGTCGCCTTAACATTCTTCTCATTTGCAAAATTATGCGTCTTAATTTTCATATTAAGTTTCCCATGGATGATCATCAGCCTTGGTATTTACAAAATTAGATATTAAGCAAACCTTTACCAATTCGTTTATATTTTTTCTTGAATTATATAACTGCGTCGCTAATAGTTCATTCACATAACTGTTTAATTCACTAATTTTACTGGCTATACAGAAATATTATTAAAATATTCACAATATTTTATCAATTAGCTACGCCAACAATAATCAAAATATAATTTCACGATTCACCAAGCAGTGGAGAGTAGCGTACTGACTTATCTTCGCGTTTCAGAATCACAGACCATCGATGAGTTCGGCCACACTCTGAGCCTGGAGAAGAACGACGTAGATCACCTGCGAAGCGTGTTCATGGCTGTCGAGAACGGCGACATCGGTCTGCTGAAGAGCCTCGGCATCAAAGACTCTGAGCTCGGAGACGTCAAGTTCTTCTTGGAGAAGCTTGTCAACACAGGCTTCCTTGACTAGATGTGGCTTGTCAACACAGGCTTCCTTGACTAGACGTGGCTTGTCAACACAGGCTTCCTTGACTAGACGAGGCTTGTACACACAGGCTTCCTTGACTAGGCGTATAATCCCCTGACGCCTTCCAATGAAAGTATATGATGACGATATCTAAGCTCTTTTTTGCATCGAAATTTCGTTTTGAGGTTCTGATTCATGGTATTGAGTTGTGCATTAGAGTAATATTTAACTTGTATTGCTTGCGGATTCGAAAAGATTTTTGTGCTAACGTAAACCACAACCGTAGTAGCGGATGGCTTATAAAGTTTCAAATAATTGAAAATTTTTGTAACTTAGTTGGTGAAAAGTTAAATCCTTAAACATTAGCACTCGTAACATGAAGTGAGATTGTATTTACTACTGATTTAATACCAAGCATTACATTCACCTAAAGTTTTAACCCATATCGTAGTTAGAATTGAATGGCCTTCTGTTTCATTATCCTATACTTTAATATTTGATTTCCATACAAATTCTGGTGAAGCTCTCTCTGAATTGAGTCAAATATTTTATTTTAAATTTATGGTATTTTTTTGCTATGTTTGTCATTGGGAGATCAACATGACATGAAATTAATAACGTCATTTTTGTATTTAACGAACGAAAATACAATTGAGAAGTATTCAAATTTAAGAGTGGCTGTCACTTTTTGAAGGATGAATTAGAAATTTAGTGAGGCATGCTTTATAAAACCAATATGCAGGAAAATTTTATTTCAAATGTTTTGAAATTTTTAGTAAAATTCAATTTCCCATTTGAAACCACCTCTAACCATGTTGTCTGAATCACAGATTAAATTTGTCGTTACAAGAAATTTTATTCTCTCATAAATGCTCCGTATTCTTACCTAAGTCCCAAATAGAGAGGTTATGAGTTCACACCAGTTCGAATGATTTAGATATTAGAACGAATATTTTCAAGCTGGCTCTGTGCTGGTTAAATAGTTTTATGAAAATAATTCATGTTTTTTTGCACTTATTTCTTAGCCTTGGGCACAATTCTTGCCAAGCAATGCACAAACTCCACATTGTCTCTTTAGATTTCAAGTGACATTTTAGAATTGGTGTCACCTGTTGATGTTTTAGCTGAGATAACTGTAGCGGTCATGGCAGATTGCATGCCCAGTCTTGGTGGATTTCTTTCTAGATGTTCTAGTCACTAGAATACGGCTAGCACTTTAGCAGCATGCTAGTCGTTTCTATTGAATTTTATTAGTGTTTTAATGTCGGCCATCCTTTTCATCAAGCCTATTGCAGCCTTTAGTGGCTGTGAACGTTCAATTTTAGAACTTTGATTTTTGCTCCTACACTTCCTCTAGTACACGTTAATATTGCATCTAATCTTACTTTCCTACTGCACATTATCTACATCCTTAGCTTATATGAATGAAAAACTCAAATTTAACCTGTTAAATCAAACCGGAATGATCTAATTTGTTTTGATTTGCTAAAAATATGGATGGGAGTAAATGAACTGAAAATAACTATAATAATTATCATAATATTACTAAGAGTATTAAAAAATTTCTATACATCAAGATAATCCATTGAACTAAGTTATTTTGGTCTCGCCTTAAACGAAAAGTAAATTGAATTTAACTTGACTTATGACCTGTATTTGATTGGAAACTTTTCCATACACAACCAAAACATCAAAAAATGGCTCCGGCTTTGTACATGTTAACTTAATTTTCTTCCAAGCAACTTAATTTCATTTCAAGCGATTTAATTTTCTTTCAAGTTGTTTTTCTTTCAAGCGATTTAATTTTCTTTCGAAAGATTTAATTTTCTTTCAAGCGATTTAATTTTCTTTCAAGTTGTTCAATTTTCTTTCGAGCGATTTAATTTTCTCTCAATCGACTTAATTTTCTTGTAAGCAATTGTCCGAAATTTCCCATTCAGAAATTCCGTCTTACTGTTTATGCTTGATTTTAATTAGCGTTTACGGAAATGATTTTTTCTGTTGTTGTGCAAGTCTTAGTTTATGTTTCTCTTAATTCAGAAATAGACATTATGTGACATTTTATTTCTAAGCTCATGCGTACAAGATTATTACAGTTTAATTACGACGTCTTTTTACACTGCATGATTTTTGATGCGATCGCAGGAAATGCATAATCATTAACAAACATTTGTATTTGCCGTGGATAACTGTGCATTTATTTCGTAATTATAATAGTATCAAGTTTATACTCAGAATTTTACCGGAAACGTCGTGTAGAAATAAATACTCACTATATCGATATTACGGTGTGTCGCTGTCGACATCAGACACTGTCGCCAATGTGATCGTCGTTGAGTGCACACTCTTCATCCACCGCACAATGATCCGGAGAGATATTATAGTGTCTTGTGTTATGGAGTGTGCTATTAAGCCCGCATTTATAACTTCACATAAATCTCTATCTTTAAAATAGTTTACTTTTCAAGGTCTTTGTAGATACCACATTCGTTCGTAAAGCCGTTGCATAATATATTACATTAATTACACCTATAAAGTAGCATATTTTACCGCAAACACGTCATTTGCAAGGAATGAGCCTTCGAATATATCAGTTATAGAAAGTCTTCGACGCTTATAGTCGTGGAAAAGTGTGAACTGGAACCACAGAAACGAGTCGCATTAGCTAACACTTTGTTGGTTCGAAATCTTGGTGTGATGAATTTTCCGAAAGTATTAGTTTTAGTTTTAAACTATTGGCGGAATTTATATAATCGAGGAATTAAAAATTTATTATTCAAGCACGAGTTGTTGTGGAAGAGAACTCATATAGGCTAGTAATAGATCGTTGATGGATATAATATGCGTCTCGGTTGTTATCGGAGCTTTTGGTAGATTTTGTGAGATATTAGAGTTAGAACTGTGTAGTCATCGTTCTTATCAAACTACCTAAATACTGATGATATCCCCATATTGTGATCTGAACCTTATAACAGAACCCAGTTTAAGACCCCATTTTTAGAGATATATGATTATTGTTGGTCTTTTGTAGCCCAACCATTGTTGTTGCTTACGAATGTTGAAAGTCTTCTGATTTGCTGAGTTTGCAGAGAAAAGTAATGAAAATAGCTGCCCTACTCAACAATACAACAATTACTTAAATTTACGCCAACAAATACTAAAATTTGTGGAAATTTTTTGGGGGAAGAGGCATGCTTTCATAAACTAAATAACCTAATTAACTGCTTGCTTGCAAACGAATCAACTCATCTTCGGAAAAATTTAGTAGCAGTAATTTATACTCTAGTATAATTATTTACCAAGTTAAAAATTACCAGATGGATAGCTACTGACTGAATGGATTTCGTGACTCTTCGTCGACGTAGTTACCGTAAAACTGCCTAAATTTGGCCACTGTTAAATTCTTTCTGAAGCCACGCGTTTAATGATTTATTTGGTACAAGTCGGTCAAAACAAGCACCTTATTTATCAGAGATAAAGCAAAACTAATAATTTTTCGTTAATCTCCATCAATTATCTAAGTTTAAAATGGCAAAATATGAGTCGAATCAAGCCGGACGCTACATTGACGCAAATGATGCCATAGCAGATAAATGGAATTGCGGAATACAAATTTCCTTTAGTGAAAAATATTATATTCAAGGTCTTGCGACATCATAATGGAAGAAAAAATAAGCGAAATCGGTATTTTCTAATGGTAAATTGAGAGAAATGAAGCGAGGAAATCTAGATCGATCTAGAAATTTTTGAGCTAATATGATCAGTGTATAGTCATTTAACAGGCGTTAAAATACTTATAAATCCAAAAAAATTGTAGCGCAGTTACAAGTTGGTAAAACAAGAAAGTCTGTGACGTAATAAAAAAAAAATTAAAAACAACATAACAAGTTGTATTCGCTGTCTGAGTGATTTAATTGTATTAAATCACTCAGACAACGAATTATTTTATTAAATATTTTTATTTTGTTTAATCTTTTATTTTATTAAATCACTATTAATCTTTAATTGTATACCAGAAATTATATGCCACGTGAAGATCGTTGTAAGGTTAAAAAAAATACTATCCAAAAGCGGAAGAATGCCACTGGGCGACAAATTTCTATATGGTGGCCTGAGTTGGGTGGTTTGACGGTAATGTTGAAGCTAATTAAAGTTTTTCTTATTTACATAAACATTAGATCAACATATTATATGTTTGGAAATGATTGCGGAAATGATAACGCAGATGTAGGGAAATGACTGGTTTTAAACTATTTTGAATGTTTATTATTGTGTCGAATAAAGTCGTTCCATTTCAATGTAGCAGTTTTTGTCCTTATATCGATTTTATTTGAAGAAGAAAATTCACATTCATACCCCATTAAAATTTATACAAGTTTCATTGGTGACCAGTGAATGTTTTTATAAATGATTTCATATTGCTCGTTTTCTCAATGAATTGAACGAAATTTCTTGCAGGCGTATACAAAACAAAAAGCAGGTTCCCAAAAAATATTTTGATAGATTGCGATGCTTCGAATATGCAATATTCATTATCACTTATGCAATTATAATGAATAATCAATAATAATAATATAATCACTCAATGCGCTTTTTAACTTGATAATGAATGATAGAAACATTCGAAACGTCGTTAACGAAATAAATATTGCGAATAAAACGAATAAATGCGCGTTAAATTGCGAATATTGCGTTAAATTGAATTTCGAATATTATTTCGTTAAATTGCGAATATTGCGTTAACGAATAAAACAAATTCTCTGGTCTTCAATGAAACCTTGTAATGAATATTGCATATTCGTATTGCTATTGTAGAGTATTTCAAGATTTTCATTAAATTTCAGGAGTATTGCAACACTTGAAATTGAAATTTAGGAAGGACGATGGTCCAAATGGAAGTTAGGTTTTGGATACGGTATTTAAATACTGATTACAAATATTTAATTTTAACGCTGTATCCCCAATACCCTTTATTTGTTCTTAATCTGTATTGCCACGATTGATATATTTTAAAATCCTTCTTTATCACGTGAGTAGCATATGCTTAATGGATGCCTCACGCGACGAGTGTGTAAAGAATTAGCGCTCCTGAGTCAGGAGTTTGGGGTATGGAGCTAGACGATATATTGGTAGGCCTAGGCAGAGGCCTCTCCATCATTATAATGAGGTCATAAACTGTGAGGATGCCTGCACTGCATCGCTCCCAACACCGATCCCACCGAAGACCGTGTCAAGCGCAAAGCAAACGCCGCTGACCGGCCTTGAAAAACCGAGACCTAAGACCGCATTTCAAGACCGATGTTTCCCAGATCATGCAGTTCCACCGGAGTCTTTTTTCATGTTATAGTATCATTAAGTATATATATATAATAGATGAAAATCCCTATTTATCACTATTTCGAGCAACACAAAGAACTTTTGATATGTTTATTATCAATCCAACGATGCATAAAAGAGCAAAATTTCTATTGCATTTTTCAATCTACGGCATTTCCAGCCAAATAATTAAACTATTACTTCTATTCATATGACGCCGCCAGAACGAATATTTCGGAGTGGCTTGAAAATAATTTAATTTGGAACAAATGTTTTCACAAATGACCAACACAGAACCGGCAGTATTTGCCAAACAATAAAGAATAAACAAAATGGGCGCGTATCTGCCTAACGGCGCTCGAAAACAAAGTCAGCCGGACGCACGTGATACCCGTGATGAAATATTTGCATCCACAGCATCGGTATAATTTAATCATAAATGTCTCATCCATTTGCATAGAATTTTGATCATTACCCTCGTAAGGCCGGGAATTTGAACTTTTTAAATTTACTCCTTCAAATACGAACGAAAGCCAATCCTATCCATGTCTTTTACATCCTCATCCCGCCGCTGCATGAGCATGATTGAGCTACGCATGTTTGTGTCGCTTCATGCATGGGCAGAGGGACAGGGATTTCAATTTTTTCATTAAAGTTCGACCTGTTATAGTCGAAGAGAGAAGCAACATGACACGTCATAATAGTGGCTATTATTGTAATAATAATGGATGACTTGAACGCATTATTATCTAGTGTACAACGAATGTATGTGTATCAATTTAAAACATTTCTATGAGGTGTACGACGACATACGCGCCTAATATGAATACGTTTCCATCAGGTATACGACGAATGAACGGTACGTCTCGATCAAATTCTTTTCGATCAAAATTTCAACTTCATGAGCCGCTGTTGAATTTATTATCATCAGAAATACAATTGTGCTTGGCTCCATTGAGTACATTTAAAAAAAAAAATAACTGTGCGTTCCTCCATTACACTTCTAACACATATACAACTGCACGTGTCTCGATTGAACTCATTTCTTTCATTTAAGGATGACATCAAAGCGATAATGATTAAACCGAATAACAGAAAGTCAAAGGACCAGTGGGAGGAAAGAAGCACACTGAGTTCAATATTAAACTAATACGATCATCTTAATTAACAATGAAATCCTCGAAGATGATATGCAAGTTCGCACGTTCCTACTACACGACTGCGCGTCATCTAGGTTAGGAAACTATAGAGTTCGGAGCGCAGGAGCAAATTTGGATGCTAATTTTGATTAAATTAAACTCAATTGAAAGATAATTGGACGCTGATTATAATTTGATTAACACACAGAGCCCTAGACCAGCGTATTGATGCCAGTGCAGACAAGTCAGGGATCTGAAACTGAAGCCAAGCATGCGCCGGGCAACGTACGCGCCCCCCGCTCTCGCTGGGGAGCAGCAGCGAAGACAGCTGCAGTGGGAACAAACATCGCGATAAACGCCACGGGACAGAGCTTACATGATGGTATTTTTGTGAGGCATAGCCAATCTTGGATATCGTATAGAATATCGTTTACTTCATTCTTGGATATCGTATAGAATATCGTTTACTTCATTCTTGGATATCGTATAGAATGCGTATACTTCATTCTTGGATATCGTATAGAATATCGAATACTTCATTCTTGGATAGCGTATAGAATATCGTTTACTTCGTTCTTGGATATATCGTATAGAATATCGTATGCATCATTCTTGGATAGCGTATAGAATATCGTATACTTCATTCTTGGATATCGTATAGATTATAGAATATCGAATACTTCATTCTTGGATATCGTATAGATTATAGAATATCGTATACTTCATTCTTGGATATCGTATAGATTATAGAATATCTAAGAATACTTCATTCTTAGATATCGTATAGAATATCGTATACTTCATTCTTAGATATCGTATAGAATATCGTATACTTCATTCTATAATATCTTATAGAATTTAGTTTAAAATCGGAGAGAAATTCACCATTCTGCTTATGCCCTTCAATTAATCTATCTTTAAATTATCATCGTTAAACCGTTGCGTGATACAAATTATTCATATTTTTCAAATTAATCATGGACTAGAATTCAAAGGAGCAACAATAGCACCTCGCAAAATGCGAAGACGATTGACTTAAAATGGCCGCTCGCACGCCATAATAGTTATTATAAGAATCCCTTCTCTTCATTAACGTCTCTTGTTTGAAGTTCCTCTACAGACGGGAACATGACATGCCTGACGGCGCTAAGGCACCATTGTTCTTGAAGGGCTTGTGCGTTACACTGAAGAAGAACAAAGAAAATTTACCAGAAACTTGCCAAGTTTTAGGCCTGCAAAATCCGAGGCCGTCAGAGCGTAAGAAAATCTCCGAAAACTTCGCTCGGAAACTTGAAGTTATGATTGCGTCCTTTGAGAGGATATAAAGACCAAAAGACGAATTGAATTTTTGACCAGCAAATTAATCCCAGCAAAGTTATATCGGATATTTTCTATGAAGTTACGAAAATATTTATTATGAGTTCATCATGAATGCAGCACCCAGAACAAAAATTACCACGATTAAAATTTGTTATTTTGTGTACAGCTAGCGTCTGATGCTAGAAACGAATATTGCAGAGAAATTCCATGGCTACTTTAAAACTACATCCTTACGACCGACATGAAACTTCTGTTGAGCTCCTGCATGCATTTTTGCTGAATATTATATTCCATCCATCAGACAATGCGAAATGTCAGTTTACTGTTGACGACTCTCTTTCTACTTTTAATTATCAACGTTAAATATTTCACAGAAGTAGAAAGCAAGGCATCCTAACATCCAGGTACTTCAATTATTTCATTCACTAATCCGGGGTCAGCGTAAATAGTTTGTTGCTGCTGGGATACAAAACTAAACAAACTCACTTATGGGAACAGATTTTAGATCGAATACATTAAACCCGCAGGCAGGCATAAGTGATTTGAGTCTAAGTTTTGGTCGTATACGCTGCAGTGAGGCGACCCCAGAAAATCCTCCCTAGTCGAGCTATCCGAACTTCTTCGTCTTGAGCGCCTATGACTAATAACGCTTCCAAGTTTTCCCTAAACCAATTTGGCAGTCTCGAAATTTGAACGCCTACACGACCATTTCACATTATTCATAAACCTCTTACGTGAATTTTTCTTCAACTTGTTAGTGTTCGGTTGCAATCTATGCCTGTCAAGTCAACTTTATCTGGTCAAATAACTCCGTCCAGCATTCCCGAACGTTTTTAAATCTTCTGGAACCGGTGCCAACTCCCTTCTCAGAATTCTGTCCTCCAATCAATGTCTCTCAGTAAACAATTCCAATCGACCATTTATCGACGTAAGAGACTCGCCCATCACTGTTGACTCGTGGCCATGCCGATGGAAAGTTCACCCCCCCCACCCTATGGTTCTTTACGAAAGAGGCAATGCGCTCACATCCTGATACCCACTTCATCGTAGTCAGGCTACCGATACCAGAAGGTTTTTTACCATTATCGAATCTATGAAGCTAGTAGCGCTCTTTAAAATACTCTAGCTGAAATTTGTAGTGTCAGACAATTCGGCTTACGCAAGGCACAGAAACGCTACGTAGTCTGGATATTCTTTATTAAGAAAATTGTCTTTGTTTTTCTAACGATCACCCGGGATTCATCACGTCTTTGATGCAGTTTCCTCTTCATTTTGATAATAGCTAAATTTTACTGCGGTACCCAAACAGGTTCGCCATGAACGCCGCCCATCTTTCCGACACGTGCGTCACGTAGTCTACGGAGTTCACGTAGAAGCAATTTCTGTACGTGTCCCAGTCTGGTGGACACTTGTGGTGGGCCTTCTTGGAAGCACCGGCAACCAGTTTCAAAAAATCTTTCCCCAGAGTGTCGGCACTTCTTCCCTCGGGGAAGAAGGTCACGCTGGGCTCGTCTTCTACCTGAATAACATAGTGAAGCAATCTTTAAATTCCAACTGACATCAGCAGAAAGTTGTCTACACGGAACAGTTATACTTCTATTTAAATTAAAATAATTAACTTCTCGGTATCTGAAACTTTAGCCTTCGGGCTAAGGAGCTGAATGAAGAATTCAGGATCAGAATAAATTGACCCCCCTTTCCGTTTTTGAACACAGACTAAATCGTGAACATGTCTTCTCGTCCATAGAAATGGAATGAGCATGTGGAATACGAGATTCAATTTGGGATTTAAAATTCGTATCCAAGCTAGCTTGCTATATAGACAGATCGACTAGATTTTATGCATACTTTACCCCCAAGGTGCGAAGAAGACTCTCGGTGGCGTTAGGTGCCAAGAAGTAAGCCACATTCAAGGCTAACTCCAATGCTTCATCTAAGATCTGCGTTTGGAGACGAGAGACGAGGAGCCTTAGCGTATGCAAGTGGCAGCAATGCGACAATTGACACATCAAAACCAGACTATCAAGCTTCCTGTTACCGCGCATTAGGAACTTCTTACGAATGTCAATTAAGGTCATCGTGTTCTAGGCCGAAGTCGCTAAGGTTTTCATAGGCTCTACTCGATAATTACAGGAATTTACAAAGTGCGGTGGTCTTACCTGACTCACATTGGTCAGCATGTTCTGAGTGTACTGGATAAGCCCATCCTGCATGGAAATGGCGGGCGCTGAAGTGGATCTGCCCTCGGGACCTTTTCGGTTTCCTTGTAAATTGGGTAAAAGCGTAGTTACTAGATTCTGTGTGAAATTACTGAAGTCCGTCGAGTTAAGGATCTTTGTGAAGTTCTTGAAAACCCTTTCTGCATGCTCGGGATCTGCACTCGGCAGAGATAATCTGGTGCCGTAGAAGTTGACTTTTGGCCCATCAGTTTGAGGAGCGGATGGTTGCGAGGGAACAGATGGAGGAGCGTGCCAAGCGTCTTGTTCGACGTGTGAATGTATGTCTTGAGCGCGTGCGCTGAGCAAGAGTACAGCCAAGGCAAGCATCGATCTAGGTAAAAATCGGAGCATTTTCAATTTTACAGATAGAAAGCTACATGCATCAACACTTTAAAAATCTAATGCAACCAATTCGGCAGTGACTAAGTATGCGCGAGAATGGTCGGACACACTTACCTTACAAGTCTAATATCAACAGCAGGCGAACCCATTAGGCCACGGACCGAGAAGGTCAGGAAGCCACTTCATATATATTTTATATTAATCAATTCTGTCATAGAGCCTGGCAATAGCCATTTAAAAACTAACGGTGATGACTCACCGTCCAACCCACATGTTCATGTGCAGCCTGCAAGCCCAGGATAATACTAGCTCACCAGTTACTCTATAGCAGACCTGGAATAGATAATTGCAATTCAAACTAAGACACTAGCAGTAACACGAGATGTAAACCCTAAATGAAAAGCCCAGCGGTCGCGATGACAGACCGGAATATCAAGAGGTGATAAATTGGAAACGTCAAAACCAACAAGTGTATCTTCATTTCCCTAGTGCGTGGTAGGTTGAACTTCACACCGGTAAGCACTTAATCCACCACACCACATTGATAGGTGCAACTGTTCCGCCCGACAGAAACTACTGCCGCTCAGACCTGTTGGAGGTCGAACACAAGCTTAACTAGGACGCCCGGAAAAAGTGTTCCATAAATAGACTATATTTACACGGAACAGGAATGGCTAATAAGTTATTACAGCTGTACTGTGATATAGATTTAATTTTATACTGCAAGCGTTCATTCATATTGTACTGTCCTCCCTAGATGCACTTTCAACGGCCGCTCATCTTCAAGAGGTAAACGTGTAAAATCAAAGTTTACAGGAGGCAATTATCAATTCCGCCTTCATCACAACTGCTGCACGTAAGAAACATAAAATAGGAAGTATCAAAGGAATTCGGTTTCGAACTACGTAAGGGTATCTTGTTTCTCTTATGCTTTTTCTCAGTACATCGGAAATTTGTGCTAGGTGTTCACTAAAGTTTATTCCTGTCCTGTTAGAATATTCATTTAATTTGATTTCACACTAATCATAAAACTAACTGGAATAGAAATTTCTTTATAACACTGTATTGTGGCTTTGAAATTAAATAATATTAGTTATTTTAAATCAAGCATTCACTTTTGTCGCTTGGGTCCCATTAACCACACATAAACTTTTTGGCTCGTCGACACTTTTCCAAACTAACAGCTCATAAATCTCTCAATTCTGAACGGGTCTACATAATATTTAGGGCATTAGTAAATATAAACAATACTCCACGATAGACATTGTTGAAGTTTTTTGCTATATTTCGTATTGTGATGAAAACTGAACTTAAAAAGTTAGACTAGGTTAGAGTAAGGTACGTTACGTTAGGAAAGCTTAATTAATTTGGATACGTTTGTTCATTATGATTAAATAATAAATCGCCTAACCTAATCATTCCCCTCTTCGCCTACTAACCTAATTTTACTAAGGTTTCGTTCGAATTAAAAAATGAATTTCACGGGAATCTAATAATTCTAATCGTGGCGCATTGCTAATAATTATTCATGCCCGGAATTTCATGCTGATCCGTTCAGAATTGTGGTTTATCAGCCGTTTAGTTGCTCAAAATTTTCGTTTTTACGTTTTAATCTAGAACGTAATGTCGAAAGAAATAATTTATAATTATCTTTTTTTGGCGCGGGTATTGCTGATAATTATTTCATGTTCTGAATTGCGTGCAGAGACGTTTAGAATTGTGAGAATAAGGGGGCGGTAGCGAAAAAGTTGCATTCCGCGTTTGAATCCGCGTGCTAGTTCGCGGGTTAGTTCTGAAAAGTATCGCTTCGGTAAACTTGTGCACTAAATATTCGAAGGAATACATACTAAACATAAAAAATTTAGTGTTAGGTTCAGTCTCAATGCCTTGGCATAATGCTTAACTAAAATAAACTATAGTCGCGCTCCTATATGCCAATTTAAATGAAAATAATCCTTCGTGATTCACAAGCAAGAGAGACCAGCTAGACAAAATTTTTTCTCTTAGAGTGCAGGGAAGAATCTAGAACCTTAACTTTGCCCTTATATCTCCTCGCGTATCACAGTATAGGTTCCGAATGAATCGGGCAACTAAGCAGTTCGTACGAAATTTAATTACCATCAGCCCATACGCTTCTCCAGCTAAAAACTTGGCAGAATAGCAAGTTCAATTTGTAAACAAGGATGCAAAAGAATATTTTAATGACATCGTACGCCAATGCGTTTAAAATTATACATTTAAAATTATATCGATTCGAAGTTGAAGTAGTTATGCAGGATCTGTTTTGATCGCAGCCTAACGAACTCCCAAGCAAACGAGCGCACTTCTGTGACTGGGTGGCTCACGCCACTTTCGTGGGTTTCAGTCACGCCAGAAACTCGTTCTCGATCTTCAAGAATGAGAATATATTTCATCTTTAAGCGATAGATGAACAATTCACTATAGTCAATATTCGCTAATAATATATCTATATCTTATCAGAGTTCAAAACTGACGATCCCCAAAGCGACACCGACCACTGGCTTTCTATGCCTAGAGACTATTTATCTATTGCCCACTTACGCGAATGTGTTGTCCAGTATCTCGTACTGGTCTTCGAATATTTTAATCAACGTGAAGAATAAACCACATTAGAAGTAAACTACCTTTCGCTTCTTTCAGGAATACAAGTTGCGCGCCACTCAATGTCAAATTTCACCCGCCCAACTAAGACTTTGACCTGCTATACCGGCCTGCCAAGCTTAGACGCCGTTCAAGCTGATGGCAATTTTTGAAAATCAATTGTTGTGCGCTAACGACCGGTTGCAATTCATTTGTCTTCCCGACTACGCGTATGTAGACACCCTTAGCCTCTTCGAGAAAGTAACACGGCGATGAAAGAAGGTTGGCACACTTGTCAGGAAACCTTACTTCCCAGTCAAGAGCCACGTTGGTTTCCACACGTCCTCTACAAACTCTCCGTAAATTCCCTACCAAAATTCTAGTGGTATAGAAAAAGTAATGGCAACTGTTGAAATTCCGACTCACAGCGATAATTCAATTTCTTTCACAGGTAGCTTGTTGAACAAAATCGTATTGTGCAAATTTTTATTTTAAAGCTGTTCTACATCGTTCAACTGATATTATCGTCCCATCATAGGAAGAAGCTGAATATGTTCGAGAAGGAACTTCCAGCAATCTTGATGGCGCAGGCCAACGTCTCGTTCGCTTGTCTAGGGCAGAAGAAACTGTTGGGCAGCTGCGACTTGCCGAACACTTTGTAGTAGGAGTCGCGGTTAGGCTGCCCAATAAAATAGAAACGGGTTATGGCTATGAAACAGACTTCTTATTCGCTTCACTCGCTGCATTGTCAAAGATCGAAGTGAATTTCAACCCGCTTAATTCAAGCATAAGCGGCAAGACTATTCAACAAAATTAAACTGGTTAAAAGTTTTCCGTGAGATGAATCCTGCATGGGAGAGGCACGGCATTCAAGTGACCAAAGTAGGAGGCTTGCAAACTTGCAGAAATGCACTGGACTTCAATGCTTCTCCAGTTTACTGGATTCTCTGAATGTGTCATTTAGTACACGAATTGACAATTGCTGCGTGCAGCATCGCGACGCTAGACTTCTCTTAGCCAAATTGTGTGAAGACATTCTATACACCAATATATGTGCATCGCTACACTGACTATGTCATGTCAATTTTTCTATGTGCAAGGTGGGCTTACCGTGTGGAATGCCCATTGGATGGCGGCCGCCGTCTGGTCAGGGAACAAATTGTAGGATTTTGTTGCCAGGTGCATTGCTTGGCTCTTCAAAAGCTAAGGGACAAAATTAAATCTTAGACGCCACATAACCATATGCATTCAAATCTACCGCAGACATGAGCTATTCTGCATAATCAATAGCTTGGAATCCCATATATTCATTGCATGGACAAATTATGGAGAATCTGTAACTACGATAATATTTTCTGGACTCTACTCACAGAGCCCCATTCTACGGCTGCGGCAACCTCTAGTAGCTTTGCCAGCTTCAGAGCTATGTACTTCGCAGCTTCGGTTTTGATGAGCAATTTCTTTTTGTTCAATTTCTTCTTCATTTCAGGCGATAGCTTGAAAGCCTCTGAAGGAATTAGAAAGTCTATTGAAGCCTGCAGGGTAGACTTAGACTCATCTGCGTCCTTCACAGCCGACGACAGTGTAGATTCCGTGGAGGGAAATAGGATCCAAAGGTAACATGCCAGGCTGTGGAGGAAGGTTAGTATTATATTATTGTAGTGACTTCAGTGGGTCTTCAGACAGGGCAAACGCAATATAAACTCAGACATTTTATTCACGCGTTTTGATCATTGAAATAACCTGGCATATATGCATAAACGTCTCTCCTCTGTATTGAAAAGTTCAGCAAGTCTGAGCGCTATCGTATAACTTAATATTTATGTAAAAACATAGGGCAGTTCAAGTGGAAATGACTTACAATGGTGGCATCTTTTAAACCCCGCACTATGGTGTACGAACTCACCAAATGAAGACCAATCTCGCCATTGTGACGTAGCGAATTACGGAATACGTACAATTGTATATTGATCACGCTTTAACAAAAGTTTCTGTGAAAAATCAAGACAGTCTGCACGAGAGCACAAACCAATATCACTGCATTCTATGCCCCTAACATTATTACTACCATCCCAGCCGCAGCCTTAGGGTGCTGAACAGAGTAGTCGTCTAGACCGTTTTCCCAAGAATAACTAGTACAAATATCAGGCAATTACACTTATGGTACGCGTGACACTAGCCAGGTCCTTCTAGATTTTATTCCACATCAGCAGACACCGTAGCCTAGCCTCTTATGAATAACGACAGATCTCGTACAAAAGACTAATATCAACACAAAGATTCGCTCTCTTGCCATTCACGCTGTGTTAGAAACGCAGATGGCACGTATTTTTAATACTGATTCCACCGTCGTCTGGCATCGAGGAGACCTTTTCTTTGTATGTCACGTGACAGTAGCGCGCTTTAATTGACTTGATTGCCTTGAGATGTCATGGCGATACCATCTTAGGCTAGGGGATGTAAATTTACTGTTGACTCATAAAATTATAAAATCATCAGTTTTAATAGTCGAAACTGAGCATGAGATAGGAAGATGCTCTGATGGATACAACAAATTTTCAAGCAAATTTTAATTTGGTTTGCATCCGTACATCAGTGATCAGTAATTAGTTGAGTATTACATATACTATATTATTAACCTTCATGATAACAATTTCTGTGTGTGCGAGGAAGTCACGAAATAGCAATACTTATTTTTGTATTTTTTGTTCACTTTAAATTCAAATTATGTTCCAAAGAATAAAGATCTCATATTAAATTAATAAGCATTATTCAACGGGATATTCGGACAGACATTGTTGAAACTTTATTATTTTTCACCAATTTTTATTGGTTTTAAAAAACGAAAAAAAAAAATTTGTCAAACTAAGGCCCGTATGCTAAATATAGGCACTAGCACTACGAAGTAGCACTACGCACTACAAGCCGTAGTGCCTACTAGTGCGGCATGGAACACTACGGTTGGTATGCTAAATAGGGCCAAAAGCATAACGCGCACTACAAAAATCTGAAATGTCCTACACACCGCACTTCACGACGACACTACGGTATATTTAACCTTGTTTACTTCGTCAACCATGGATCTGTTTGGCTTACAGCAAAGTCATCATCGCGTAAAAACCTCAGGAACTACATGCCATGAATATAAAAAAAAATAGTGTATCGCTTCAGTGAACAACATGTTATTCTTATGGCTGACATTTTCCTTGGCGAAACAGATAAACAGCGTAGAAGTAGAAAATACTTTTCTTGTTTTTGATACCATGTTTTGAATTTTCTTTTTTGTTTTTTTTTCTGGGGTCATTTTGAATTCTTGTGCAAGAACTTTCCATGCTTCTCTCTTTTGTTCGATGTCTTTGGGAAGCGTGGCCTTTGAATATATGATGAGAAAGGTGCGCAGACGCATTGTGAATTTCAGCTCACATCACAATTTTCACTAGTACCATTACCATCACAATTAGACATTCTACGTCAATCTTCTGCAAAGAATGAGAATTACTTAGGGAATAATTAATTATTTGAGCACTTAACTACCATTCTTCAATAGACTCATAGCGTAGTGCGGCACTATAAAGTACTCTAACAGCGAAGTAGCACTTCAAAGTCTTTCTGCATACGAATCAGTAGTGCGACACTAAGCGACACTAAACATTGTAGAGCTACTTCGAAGTGCTAAGTGTCTGTGACGTATTTGGCATACCAACAGGACACTTCGTAGTGCATAGTGCTACTTCGTAGTGCTAGTGCCCTATTTAGCATACGGGCCTAAATCCGGAAAAAGAAGCTCACGTTGGAAACAAATTATAAAATTGGTTCAAATTCTATTTGAACAAATTCGTTGAAATTTTAAATAAAGAAAACATGCTGTGGAAATTTATCATTTTATTTAGTGAAAGAAAATATTTGCAAAACTGCACTCAATACAATCTATAGTAACTATTACTGCTGTCCCTTATCATGTAATCCGCAATAAACGAAATCGAGTAGCGTTAATAACTGCAATTATAGCAATCATCACACCTCTCATCATAGTAATACGCAATAAACGAATTCTAGTTGCGTTTAATTTTCAAGTCATTAAAGGCGTTCGCTCAACACATCGCAATTTGATCGTAATGGCAGCGTCATCTCTGTGATGGCTACAGCTTCATTGTCATGCAGCCATCGCTGCCGCAGCCCTCCTGAGGACTTTTTTTATTGGCCACAAAATTCTCATGTGCCCAAGTAACTGTCCAATATCGGGACTGGTCATTACGGCTCAAGTTGACGTCTCTTATCCCAACGGGTCACCGCGACGTGAGTTAACGTCCCATATCCCGCCGGGTGACGAGGCTCAAGCTAACGTCCCATATCCCGTCGAGTGACGAGGCTCAAGTTAACGTCTCATATCCCGCCGGGTGACGCGGCTCAAGGTAACGTCCCATATACCGCCGGGTGACGTTAACGTCCCATATCCCGCCGGGTGACGTGGCTCAAGCTAACGTCCCATATCCCGTCGAGTGACGCGGCTCAAGTTAACGTCCCATATCCCGCCGGGTGACGTGGCTCAAGCTAACGTCCCATATCCCGTCGAGTGACGAGGCTCAAGCTAACGTCCCATATCCCGTCGAGTGACGCGGCTCAAGCTAACGTCCCATATCCCGCCGGGTGACGTGGCTCAAGTTAACGTCCCATATCCCGACGTGTACCGTTACATTTTTCCTTTCGTGTCAGAAAATAGAAAGCGTGTATATGACTCGCGCAGATGCGTTATCGCTAATAGAGTAAGTCTGAATGTGGAATGAGGTAATTACGATTGTCTGAAGTCATTGCATACATGTGCTTCGTCATTGACATTGCTAATGATTTAACAGAAGACAAAAAGTTATTAACTTCATTGCTCTTAGGTGGTAATTGTGTTTCGTAAAGAGCACGACACGTGATAAATTTTCAATATTGTGACCCATGAAATTATGGATTGCAACGTTTAATTCAAATAGCGTTTGTTGTTTGATGTATATCATTCAGTAGTTGCATACGCGCTTAATTATTCAGACACTTTACAACACAGGAGTGTGCTTATTCGACCGATAAAGGGATTAAGCAATTTCATGCGATTTTTTTTACCTAATGCGGGTATATAGAGACTTTCTTACTCCTTAACAGTCGACTCCTTCATAGGATATTTGTATTAAAACACCACCACACTCCAAACACACACAAATAGTGAAAAAATATGAAACCATTATCAACATCCTGATTCTGCATATTGAATATGATGAAAATTGAGATTCGATTTTTTTATTTTCATTTCATCGGTTTCAATTTTACAGGATTTTAAATAATTTTTTAATGTATTTTTATTCAGGGTTTAGAAAATTATAAATGGTTCTATTACCGACCTCTCACTTAAAGGGGATACATTAAACACGTGTTGTCGATCTGTACGCAGAAGCGACACAAATTCAAAGTTAGTATTGTCGTTATGATGAGGAAGTCCTGACATGATTGTTATTCAGGAAGGCACATCCAACCCCTAAGCATGCATTACTGACTAACTTTGGTCTGTTCATGCGAACCCAACATTTGGGCATCCCAAAAAAACGAACTTCGTAATGCATTCAAGTCCGTGAAAGTTGATTTCAAATTTGATCAGTTTTGATGTATGATATTGATGAAAAGAATTGTTGAAAATTAATTTCATTCTTTTAGATAAACACAATTTCAGCCATGACTTTGATTGGCGCAAAACAAATTAAAAATAAAATTAAAATAAAAAAATCGTGCATTTTCTGTTCACTTGATAATATGAAAAAAATTAACTTCATGTCACACGAAGCAAGAGGCGCAAGAATATCATTAACTAAATGAGTTTATTACGTCATCACCATAGCGCAGTCGAGATGTGATTCAAATTAAACAAGCTCGGCCGTACAGCAAAATCGTCGCAATTCAGCGAGCAAAAAAAACGGTTTCATTATCTTCGTTGAATTTCCATTTATTTTGGTGCCCAAAGAACGAAATCAGTAATTAAATAGCCTGGGCATCAAGGCTTGTCACAGTCTGCAATTAAACTCTGAATTTAGAGATTCTTGCAAATCTTCCCAACGCAATTCGTTGACCTCAAAGTTTAAAATAAATTGTTGTCTTTATTGATATTAAATAATTTACATTATTTCATTGAAAATGTACTATTCCAGGTGGTGTAATTCTCAATAAAAAGCTGTAACAGCGCGAGCACTTCGCGCTTGCGAGACGTGACTTAATTATTTTTCCTCGGTTATCGGCTGTTAATCTTCGCATTTTGAAGCCCTCAAACACATCTGTGTACCCAAAAATTTTTTTTAATACGGTCTAATAACTTAGATTTGTAATTTCTACTATATTCCAATGGTCATAGCGAAGATTCTTTACAACAATCACATAGGAACATCATTTTCATTATTAAACAAAATGAATTTAGAATTTTTCATAGGTTAAATAATCATTTAATAATATTATTATCAAATTTTCATCAATAATTAAAATGGATGAAAACTGCCAACTTTCCAATGCATAGAACTGACCAGGAAATGAATCTCATTTACCCTAGCCAATGCCTACCCCGCCCAACAAAATAGTTCCCTATAAAGGCGTACATGAGCAAGTTTTTGCAGTAGCTTTCTTCAAAGGTTCGCAAGAAACGTTCTCGACGTGATCAGCAGCGGCGCTGCCGTGCAAGCTTGTCGCTTTCAGGAGAAGAAAGTTCCTAGTCCCACCCCCAGCTATCCTTACTGAAGACTCTCACTCACCGGCTTTCCTTCTCTGGTCTTCTTCATTTTTTTTCGCCTGGAGCATGCATTGTGCTGTGTATAACTGTCGTTCTTCGAGGCTCATTCCGAACAACGCAGTCTATATTGGCCTCTACTTTCTCCGGTGCCCTTCTAAATTTGCTACTCAATACTATATAAAAGTCTTCTAAATAGGTCTGAAAATTTTCAATTCTAGTGGTTTATTGTAACTTTGAGGTGCAGAATTGAAGTTCCAATTTCCTTACTTCTAGAACATCTAGAATTCACAAACAGAGTCTCATGCTTATACTCATACTTCACACTTGAGCAAATCTTCCATATCTGTGCGCGCCATTATAGGGTTACTCTCAAATTAAATTCGGGCATTTTTGGCTTATTTTCTCATTTATGGAAAAAAATGCACTATTGTGCAAGCTATGTCCGTCTGTCCGTCCGTCTGTCTGTCTGTCCGTCCGTGACTTCACGTTTTCGTCGACGAGAAAATACGCTCTCTGACACTCACTGCAGTGAGTACTGAGTTATATTTTTTCTCTTATTCGCTATTAAGCGCTCGAAGTCAAATGTACTAGGCAATGCTGACTATATCTCTGCCGTAAATAACTAAATTTGGCTAATACGTAAACTGCATTCACAAAGGAAATTAAATTCAGTCCTGTTTCACTAAAGGAAAAAATGAACTGAAATTTTCAATTAAAGATTTGCGAGCATGTTTGGTAGGAGACTACTTCTGGGCGATCTTCGCTCATGAGTTGATTAAGATAACAACGTCAGAAAAAAAAATTAACGTCCAAAGCGGCCTCCCCGTGGCATACTTTACACTCGTTTTATTCAGAGTTTTTTGCACCGCCTGCCCGGGGCTGCCAGACCGTACGACTTTCATCGATCATCTGCAGTCATTTATGCAGGTTCTTGTTAACGAATCGAAGTAATCATAATATTGTCCCGGAGAATATATCAAGTTACATGATTTCAACGGAGCTAATTTTTTATGAGAAAAATCGAGTAGTTCAATGAATATGATGTAATGGATAACATTTTTCCTAAATTTGCATTGCATTCCAGAATGAAATCATATAATGAATTTAAGTAATCGAGTGCACTCTAGATTGTTGGTTATGTTTTAACGTTTCGTTTAACTGTGGTTTTTTTTTAATTTTATTTGGCGTTTTTAAATGTTTTGTGTGTGCATACTTTCATATGCACTCTAAACTGCTGGCGGGTAAAAATTTAGCATATCTTTACTTTTATAATTGCTATTTTAGATATAATTCTCATTCCTCCAAGATCCAATTAAATGATCGTACACTATTAATTCATTCTATCTCTATTCATTTCGGTTACTCGAATAAAGTTAACAAGAGAAATCGATCAACTATTCTCCAGACTTGGTCGCTATTCACAACACGCGCACAGCATTTAGTTTCGACCACCCAGTTTAGTTTCTAAATTTTTCAGAGCTCGGACCTCGAAATGAGTTGCTGGCTTGCAAAACTCGCCGGCGAGATAACAAGCAAACTTGCTCATTGTTTGTTCATGGCGAAGACTTCTCAAACATCAAGTGAACTTGACGCCCAACGTGGACTCATTAACTCAAAATGGGACAACAATTTTTAGCAAGGACTTATATTACTTCTATGAGTAACATATATCGTGAACTAAGAGGTTATTTCAAACTACGCAACAGCGCACTTAAGCTGAAAGTTTCCAACACGAAATTCTACTTCGTTTCTAATATCCTTGCTTTCGAAGTGACGCAATATATGACTTCAAAATAGACAATCTAACGTGAATTTTTATTTCCCTATGTAAGAGAAAACTTATCAACGTGGAACAGACGAGCAATTGAACAAATTGAGTGCGAGACCAATCACTGAAAGGAGAATAATTGCAAGACAGATTTTCACAAGTGCGTTTTCCACTCGTACAGATTTCATTCAATTGTTCGGAAGCTTGACACTAAATGTGAGCGTTGTAATGTTAAGCACCTCATAGATACTCTCATTTTAAAATGTATAGTGAAAATATAATTTATTATTATGCAATCAGAAATTACTTATGATCGTTATACATATCGCTACTCATCGTGATCAACGTTAGTCATGCTGATCGTATACTGAGGCACTCGAGTACGATTGCATTTCTCAAATCGTATGAAATCGAGAGCTCAATAGCAACATGCAGTGACCCATTCGTCAGCCTGCTTAATTAGAATCAAGCTCTTGCAGGATCAATCAACATAGAAAATAAAATATATATAAAATATATAGTCCAATCGAAAATAAATTATCGTAAGCTTTTCTTGACTTTTGTTATTCAAACTCATTATATTGCGAACCGGTACACCAAATACATTCTATAAGAATTTGTATTTCCTACTCTTCATTTCTAACAACTTTGACATACTGTTGCCGATTGGATGGCTTTCCAAAAGCAAAGTACGGGTTAGATATCTAAGAAAAAACATCTTCTTTGAATGCTGTTTCTCAACAGCTTCATACAGCTGCTTCTATGTATCCTTCTTCAGCTGACTTCTACGAATATTATTTTGCCCGGGACTATATATAAGTGCTTGTCGTGAACCATGCATTAGACGTCCTTGTGAAGCCTGCGGCCGTGCATGTCTTTGTCATGACAGGGCGAAATCCTGACCGGAAAACCGGATTTACTCTCCCGGTTTCGTGTAATTCGTGCGTGAAATGTAAGGCCTATTAGTTCAAAGGCTGGAGCGTTCGTGTACATATAGATTATAAGTCAGAGCTGTCAAAATTAAATGAATAAGATAATTCATAATTGGTAATTAAAGATATGGAAAAATATATACCTAAAAAAATTCAATCCTGTTATTAACAGTGGGGCTCATTTCCTTCAAACCACTTATTAGCATCGAACGCGTTCACTTGCTTCAATAAAAATATAGGCATAAAAAGAATTTTTTTCAGATCTAAAATCGTAACAAAAACAACCAAGTCAGTACAAGAAACAACCCTAACAAAATTTAGAGACGAGGGCGGCTCTGGATTAAGTACCGCCTAGGACTCGGGGAGCATAGTCCACCAGCATCCCTATGTCCGCGTTTTGGTCTACATTCCGGTCCCCGAATCAGACGGCTACCAGAGCCTGGTCCTTATAAGGCGACTATAAAGTCGGAAAGCAGATTCTGACTAGTCGCTGATCGCGGTCAGGTGGCCAAACCAACCCTGAATAACTCTAACGCGAGCATAGCGACTTTGGGGCGGAGGCTGAAGCATACCTTGAATTTTGTTAGGGAAATTACTTTTCATGCAGCCATTTATTTCGTGTTGCGATTTTGAGCCTCGTGGCTTCCAGATCGTAAATACAACAATGATGATAATTATAATGCTGCTCCTTCCTGACTTGGATTTACCTACTTTGTATGTGTGCTCATAACTTTTACATAGTGCAGTTATTCTTCTATTTTATTCAACCTTAAAGTAGGACATTATTTTTTATCTTTATTCTTGACATCCTGGAGAATAAGGCTGCATTCGCACGCGGATGGGACAGTGTAAGTTCGTTGCTTTAATGTCTCACAAAAAGTTAACATTTTTACCATTATTCTTACAGTACTTAAAAAAACACTTGATTATTTGGGTGGTAGTTGCATGACGCCTTTATTCTCCCGTAACGCCATTTTTCCTTTTGCTAACGCCGAGTGGCATAACACATCCCTGGTCAGTAGCACCATATTTTTTCTTAAGCTATCAGCGAGTAGAATGACGTTTTCATGCTCACGTAATGCTGTTTTTCTCGTGCTAACTCCGAGTGGCATGACGCTTCCATTTTAGGTAACACCGTATTTTTTCTTAAGCTATCAGCGAGTAGAATGATGTTTTAATGCTCACGTAATGCTGTTTTTCTCGTGCTAGCTCCGAGTGGCATGACGCTTCCTGCTCCCGTAACGCTCTTCAGGCGGAGAAACTTTCAGTAAATAAATTCGACTTTCTACAACACATCTATTGCAGTGAAGACGATGAACAAAAAACCTTTATTGGCTAACATGTATTGCATTTCCAGGCGTTGCAACCAAATTATATTGTATTATGTAAGTAGTATTTATTTATTTATTAATTGTTATTATATTATTATATATATTAATATCATTATTATAACCAAATTATATTATATTACATAACAAACTTATTTCATTATATCATCGTTATATTATATAAGTTGGTCGACGCTTGGCTCTATTTTTCGACGATACGTTTTTATTATACTTATATTAACAAAATTTATTTGGAAAGCGTCTTAATTTTGTGCATTAATTGATTACTTCTCATTGGCTAACACTAAGAACATTACTGTTGATTCTATTAATATCAATTCACATCAATGAATAACATATCAACGGTAAACCGTTTGGAGGAAGAGCAGCATTGTTGATTACATTAACATTAATTCTCATTCTTGGCGAATCCTACAACTATACTGTTACCCAATTGCCCCTAGCTGCATATTTAGTTGCATGCATTTTCATAAAAAATTATTGATAAATAAAGGGTTTAAGATCATGGTCCCTGATTAAAGCATTTCTATTACAGGACGAGAACGAAAATCATGGTGATGTTAAACTTTATTTTATCTATCACACTACGATAATCCATGTTTTGCAAAATCAATGGTTTTTTATCGTTTCCGCGAAAGTCTTGGGAACTATTTTTATATTCAATGGCAATGATGATATCAATTCCAACTGAACTGCGAGCTTGCTTGAATGTAATCTCCTCAGCTGATAGATATCCTTGAAAAAAACTAGTCCTGGTTACGTATTCATTTAATTGAATTATCACAAGATTTCACTTCGGTATAAAAGCTTAATCTTCAGAATAATTTATTTCACCGCGCCGTTGACATCGAGAAGAGAAACCGACTGAGAGGATTATTAAGCTGGCGGTACTCAATTTGTCGTCTAGATAACTGAAGGAGTGATAAGCTGTCGGTGAACAATTTGTTGGATGATGCCTTGATAGCTCGAAGAGTGATAAACTGCCATTGATCAATTTGTTGTGGATGATGCCTTGACAGCTTGAAGAGTGATAAACTGCCAGTGATCAATTTGTTGTGGATGATGCCTTGATAGCTCGAAGAGTGATAATTTGCCATTGATCAATTTGTTGTGGATGATGCCTTGACAGCTCGAAGAGTGATAAACTGCCATTGATCAATTTGTTGTGGATGATGCCTTGATGGCTCAAAGAGTGATAAACTGCCAGTGATCAATTTGTTGTGAATGATGCCTTGATAGCTCGAGGAGTGATAAACTATATAAGCTGCCAGTGATCAATTTGTCGTCTGGATAACTTAAGAAATGATAAGCTCTAGGCAATGAATTTTTCAGGACTTGCGTCTGTAAAACTGAAGGAGTGAAAAGCTGCCTTGGATCGACGAGCCTTCGTAATCTCATTACCGCGATCATTTCAAACGCCTTCAAGCCTCCGTAATTCGGACCTAATTCCATTTATTTCGAGCGAGTTTGCCGCGAGAAAATGACGAGGAGTTTGGCGTATTTGCTCATTAAACTTCGTCCTGGACATAATAATAGACTGAGAAGTGAAAGTTCACAAGGTATGTTGGGGTAACGACGTTCGAGTATATAGAGATGACGTGTGTACAATGGTGGAACGTGCCGTCATTTGTTATATATTTTTAGCTTGTCGAGTTTGTGCTAACAACGTTCACTTCTGAGAATATGAGGGAGAAATGTACTCAATGGAGTCAAATCCTGACTAGAACATTACAAGTATTATGTGCGTTTAATTAATGAGAATATTACGGAACTCATCACAGCGTATGTTGAAGACATGTTGCTATAGTATTTTGTAAAGTTTATTAGGCTTGAATGCCTCTCCTAATGAACTAAAAAGCAGCCTTTGGTTTCGAATTATTGAATGAACATGAGTTAGGCTGTACCACAATTTGCATGCACTTGCATCTTTATGAGCAAGAAGCAATAGTTTCGGATCAAACAGGAGCAACGAGACATTCTATGCATCATTAATTTTGCGAATGCGAGAAATACAAAAATATTCTGTAATTTATTCAGTAAGCCAATTTGCACCACCAACAAATGTGTAGCATTTGCTTTTTTCTAAATATCCATAAATGCGTGCGATCCTTGATTTTACTATTTTTCTGTTTGCGTCAATTAATTACAGGGGTGACACAAAAAAAACAGAGCTCACTAAAAGTCTTATAACTCCTGAAATTTTATTCAGTTTGAAACAAAAATTCTATGGAATTATGTACAACCTATGTAGCCAACATCTGCAAAATCTCAATTCTATACCACAAAAACTCTTTGTTCTACAGCCGCTCAAAGATATGTTCCAGATGCGCGCCCCGGCGCTGCAGGCAGACTTGTNTGAATCGCAATTGCGTTTCCCGGAAAGACTTTAGCCGAAAATATGTCTCAACTGCAAATGTCTTTTGCTCTGTAGTCCAAGGCATCTCGAAGCTCACACGTGGTAGACTCTTAGATCAATCCGTGTTCTTAATGAATCTGAAACAAATAACAGGATTACTTGAGTATTGTGGAAATTATTCAACTTTTTATGAGCTCTGTTTTTTTTGTGTCACCCTGTAAGACAAATTTTCTTGGATTGCAGAACTATAGTACGAGAACCTACCTTTAATTGCATGGACTCTTAATTAGAGCCACCATCGCGTCTTCATTTGCCTCCAGTTTATCATCGCGGTTATTTAATTATTTATTTTTATATGTATTTTTAGTTTCACAGCGCCAGCTTCAGCAAGGCAGCTTCACCTGCTACGTTGCAGGCTCAGAAGCTACGGCATTTGGCTGCCGGCTTGAGAATTATGCAAGTATTTCAAATCAAACCTTGATCTGTCGAAGTTCCAAAATAAATATTTTATTACTTTTCTGTGATTGTAAGCTATAAATTACGCTCAACTTTATCTACGACACCATTGAAGTAAACTGCAGAAGCTGGGAAAATTATAGCGTCTTCATAAGCTCCAATAAATATTTGTATGTTGTTTCATTTCATCGAAAACTGCATTGAACATCAAGTGTGTTTATATGTGTCATTCTGACCCAGTTTGTCTCAAAAAACGTTTCAGTGTTTCGCCCACTCTTTGCTCACGCTGGGTGAGAAAGTGTAAAAAAAATATAATTGGACAATTTAATCGGTTGTTTTCTTGAGTGCTCCTTATTTCAGAGACAGGGATTTTCGACAATCATCGTCTCTGTGTGAACTGCAATCGTCGTCTCTGTGTGAACTGCAGTCATCGTCTCTGTGTGAACTGCAATCGTCGTCTCTGTGTGAACTGCAATCATCGTCTCTGTGTGAACTGCAATCATCGTCTCTCTACGCAGGTGTATCGCACTGCAAACCCAGAGGCCAAACTATTTACATATTCTCCAAAACTCACTTATTGTTTTTCAAGTTGTTTTAACGTTAACTTAATGATATATTTTTACCCTTGAAAAGTTTTATTTTCTTCTTACAAAAAATAGAAAGTTTCTATTTTGTCGACAACCAGGCACTTAAGGCTGCGGTGTTGCAGACGTTGTCAGCGACTTTCAACAGCGACTAACTTTTCGAAGAAAAGAGTTCCTGGAAAATCGAAATGCAAAAAATGCACCTAGAATTAAAATAAAGGCAGGCGTTGGAAATGAGAAATGTTCTTCGAGCTCGTTAATTACAAGGACGATTAGCATGGGAACAAAGCTGGTGCGATTCTTTACTGTAATCGCCGTTAACAACAAGCTCACTCAGAAAATGTTATGGGTAATTTTGTCCAGATAGTGACACACTTTCTTAACCACACTGATATGCACCTTTTCTTGGGTTAAAATCCCGCTAATTTGCTTGACGCTCTAGCAGGCATATATAATTCCATGTAGTGTAGGTAACCAGTTTACTAAAGGAGCGGTGTGTAACTTCTTCTTTAGCATATCGTTAAAAATAAGCCTATATAGTATATTGCTTCCATAAAGAATAATTCTCTACATTTGTCCAACATGATCGAGCAATTCAGGGATAAAGACAAGAGTGAATGTCCGCATCCCTTAAGGCAAGAGTGAATGTTCCTTCCTGACACTCGTGATGCAATTGTGCTCTCCGATCAGTTAACGGTCTCGCCTACCAATAAATCAATTGACCGCCTAGCTGGAAGATCAATCATCGCGTTGTAATAGCTTGTAATTCAATAGTTGATGGCATTGCAACTTCTAACAGTTCACCAAGAATTTAACAGCGAAGAAAACGCCATGCAAGTTCATCACATCACCAATGAAAACGTTTCGGAGACCAGCCCTATCATCAGTTCAAAAATATAAAGGACATGTGCATTAAAAATAGAATATTAAACTATATAGAAAATATTGAGTATTAGGCAGACTGTGGATAAAAGTACTCATACTGTTCTCGCTTCTTATGGATACAATAAATTGCATCTCCAGACCGTTCGCCTCCTCGCCAATCAGATTGGTGAAAACGAACCAAGTTTACTTCCGCGGCTGCGATCAGGTTTAGTAAAAGCGTATAGCGGAAATTTTTTCAGATTTTTCTGAGCCCTGCAAATGCAGAAAACGCATTTTAGATGCCAGGCAAATTTTCTTAAATGTTATATTCCGTCTTGTGGAGTTTAAACTTCCATAAATAAGCATGAGACAAAGGGTATCAACTAAAAATTAATTGGACTGTGAGCATTGTCGGTGCAGTCAAGAAATCGTGTTCACGTTTATAGCATTTATATAAAAATAACGTTAAAACATTACAATGTCCTAGCAGTTCCGAGTTATTATTTCTTTAGCTTACTACAACACAGAACTATTGCAGCACGAATTTGCTGCATCACAAAGTTGTTACCGCGTGTTATGGGTTGTCAATAACGCGGTTACAATATTACCGTAAGAGCAGGTGACGTGGCATTGTATGCGGCCAAAGCCCATTGTCGGGGCGGCGTGCAATGTTGCTATAAATCGCCTGGAAGCGAATATTTGTTGGTGCCGTCAAAGCCTTACGGTCCCTCGCCCGTAAATGTTCGCTGCTTCTCGCTCTTGAGAAGCCATAAAGAAAATGCCCGCTCTGTACCTACACTCAGTAAAATAGGGGAGACTTGACCGAAGAGCGGTGCACTTTTTGCCCTTTTTGCGTCATTTTGACACTGTTTGACCCGGCAATTAGGTGTATTCCGCATTGAGTCATTTTGTTAGTTACTGGAAGTGACATTTATTCGTTAATCAATTAATTGAAAATTAAATAACATCCGGTGCGAATCATAGCCCAGCGAAAATTCAGTGCGGAACTCTGCTCAGGCTGTGAAAGCAGATGAACTTTTACAACATAATTGAAACCATGACCACTTTTTTGTCTATAACACTATACAACATGAATTTCATTGGAGTGTGCAAATAGTCCCCTAAAGCGGACATGCCAGCCTCAAACCAGCTCTCGTGCTTGCTTCGTTCGACGCCGGTAGCACGGCCTAAACTCGGCCTCAAATTTCAACCGCGGGATTCAACTTCTTAGTTTCAGGTTCTGCCACTCAGAATCGTACTTACGTATTGCGAATTCTGGTACTCGCATGCATTACAGTGCGTTGCTTATATAGCATATATATATGGTGAACCAGAATCAACTGACCCTTTTAATTTGTTAATAAATAAAAAACTAAGAATGTTATGAAGTTGAAACTTGTTTTATTTAAAAGAAAAACATATTTATGGTAATATTGTATCCTAGTTTTTAGGATACAATAACTAACTAGGATACAATATTACATACAATATTTTAACTAATACATATTATTAATACATAATAAATATTTTAACTCATACAATAATAAAATATTGTAATAGGATACAATATTAACATAAAAATGTTATCTTTTATATAAAACAAGTTTCAACTTCATACGTTCTTAGTTTTTTATTTATTAACAAATTAAAAGGGTCAGTTAATTCTGGTTCACCTTGTATATCAGCTACTACACTTAAAAAAATTCACAAGGAATTTAAAAGCAAAGAAAACGCCAAGAAAATTCACCATATCGATATTGAAAACGTTTCGGAGTCCAGCTCCATCATCAGTTCGATTAAACTAAAAATGAATAAAATCACTTTAAAAGTCAAAATTCTTACATATCTTCAAACGAAAACCATGTCTCAATAATGCGTTTAGCTCATATAATCTGGAAATAGTAAATCGCTAGGATTTTATATTCTTGTCGTACCCCTAGGACTAAGTTGTTCTTAACTGGTCCTGTTTATTTCGATATAATGTTAGGTCCTGTTTAGGTTTTATGTCTGTCTTTGAATTTTGACTTTTAAAGTGATTTTATTCATTTTTAGTTTAATCGAACTGATGATGGAGCTGGACTCCGAAACGTTTTCAATATCGATATGGTGAATTTTCTTGGCGTTTTCTTTGCTTTTAAATTCCTTGTGAACTTGCGATATAAGCAGACTAATGATATAAGTACTTATATACGATCTAAAAAAATTCATGCGTTATATCGTTCAAATAGTGAGATACTTTCTATCCCACAGCACTAACGGAGAGCGAATTAACGTAGCATTGATACGCCCTTGTGCATAACCAAACTGGGTCATGATGACACACACAAAAGCGGAAAGTGTATCGCAATTTTGACAGGGCGTCAATTATTTTTCTGACTGTAGTTTCATAGCCTGCATATTGTCTCGTGAAGCTGGAAACTTCTTATCGCCAGTCGTGAATATTAGGAAATAAACGCTCTTATTCAACTTCGCAAAATAACTGTGAATAAAATAAATGAAAATAAATAAATGTCCGATGTAAATAAAGTTTCATTTCTTGAACATCACGATTATTCAAAGAAGGATGTTAAGCCAGGAATGCATTGACCATTCAATGACCTATTAATTAAATCACAGTGCATATGGCAATTAAGTCAGGAATACAATGTTTTCTTGATCATCAAAACTAGTGCATGGGTCTAATATTTCGTCACGTAATATAAAATCAACTAATAATTCCGTACCTGTTATCCATAAATATACATTATTAATTACAGCCGCAGGAAGCAAAACAAGGAGTAAAAATAACTCGGTAGGCTTAGCAAGCTAGCAGTTAGCGCCTCTATCCTGCAAAGGATAGTGAGAAGACAGCGGCTGAGCAGCGACATGCAATTAGACGTGACCGACTGGAGAAGAGGGAGGCTGTGTAATCTTACCGTGTCTTGCATGCAACAAAAACAGCATTCCTTTTAAGCTGTGCTCAATTTTATATGATGTTTTAAGTTCACAAATATTATAACTCATTTTTTAAACAGGTTGCAAATTGTACAATAAATAGATGAACAAGTATAATGAAACATTTTTATTAAATCCAACATCTAATTCAAGCTTAAATTGTTTGATAATTAGGTCAGTCTCTTCACGAAAATTATATAATTGAAAATAACCTTAGAGTGCTTGTGTGCGAAATACAAATTAATTGCAAGATCCTTGAAATAATTGCAGGATCCTGTGAAAAAAAGACATTGTTGTGGACTGCCGTACTGTACTGGCAGTGTTTTGCAGCGGAAAGTCTCTAGATGTCGCTCTAGAAATGCTCTTTCTGGAAACATTTTTTTCTGACATTTAACATACACTGTTGAAATATAGTGCAGAATGAGTGAGCATGTGCAACGGAGGGGAGTTTTATTTTGACCAGTGGATGAAAGAAGCCCGATAACAAACTGGAAAACGTGCAATATTGAAACCACAAAATACGTCAAAAGCGCTCAAAGACGCCAAGACGTCTTCTGATCCTCAAAGTTAATCGATTTCATACAAAATATGACTTTTTAATTTTAATTCTGAATACGGCAACCACCGCTCCAGAGAGATATTGCGCTACATGTTGACAACTTGATACTAGGTCAACATGGAGAATTGAGGCTCCGACGATCTCAGTCTAATCGGCCCATGGAAGATGATTCCAAGATTCCAACGCTGTGTCTGGAACTGCACTTCTCATTCCCGATTATGAGACGAGGTAGCAGATGGTGCACAGCTTGAATGCACCAGCTGCCTGCAGATAATGACGTTCATCTAATTGATGAAGACTCGTATACAGGCTGAGCGTTTGCATTGAGTGCCGCTATATTCGTTTATGATGAGTTCCGCCTTGCAATGACGTCTGCGTGAATAGATGATGCATTTGCTAACTTTACAGTATCATGTATGCATCATCAGCATCATGTATCATGTATGAACGGAAAATAAAGACTATGAATTCATTGTGTAGTGTCTTGAGTCACTCTACTTAAATCAACCCTTTCTACTCGAATTTCAAAAATTGGAAACATTTGATGTAGAAATAGTTCTTCAGGCTGTTTTAACTCTTTATCTAAGGAGACATTTACCGTTGTCAATGCTATTATTAGCCAATGGTTTGGTAAAGAGAGGGCCCGTCAGTTCGCAGATCTTTAAAGTCCTATAAATACATAGTAATCTATTTATTCGATGAACAACCTTTCTCGCAATTCCAAGGTATATCCACAAGTCTATCACTTCCACAAGTCTATCACTCTTTAGACCCTCTAATTAAAGTTTTTCAATATATCATATTTCAATATGATTTATAAATGTTTAGATACATTAGCATGCATTTTGCCTATTATAAGCTCCTCTGAAATTAATTTTCCTATGTCATACGCACAGCATGGATTTTGTGCAAAATTCTGCCTAATAAACTTCTAAGTTTTATTGTAAGACCTATTACAGACACCGAAAACCTTGTAAAAAGTATGCACTGGGGTTTATTTGTAAACTGGCAAATATATCTTCTGATTAATTGTAACCTTTTTTGTATGGTTTATGAAGTCAAATTATTGTTCTAAATTTCATCGTATGAGCCATCATATTTTTAAAATCCGTTCTCATACCTTACTCTACATCACGTTAAAAACGATTTAATTACTCGTGTATTATTGGACTCGCATGTTATGAGACAAAGTTACTTCATCACAGAGCAATTCTGCAAAGCTCGATACCTTACGTCTATTTCTGTGCCTCTGCGCGCCGGAACTTAGCAGAGATTGCACTGCAAGTTCTGTGTAGCGATGCATTGGAAATTCTTAGCGCGCACGAGATATTAAATTCTTCACAGACGAGAATGTGTATCAGGTCGTCAAGTGTGCTGATGTCGGGTCATGACATTCCTTTGCTAGTAAATATCATGACTATATCTTTTTAGCAAATAGCTTATTATATATCAGTAGAGTTCCGTACCTAAAGTTATAAACTAATATTTAAGTTTGCTTCCAATTAAGTGAAGTGATGATATAGGACATCGGAAATCTGTATGTAACACCGAAAAATGTACTGCATACGGTAAACTGGTTAAACTTTTTATAATTATCTGACTATAATTTTCTAACATCGACAATCAGAGTAAAGTGAAACAAAAATTGGCGACTGGACGCGTGCACACCCTATTTGTGCCGTTTATCCCAATTCAACTCGCATTCAAATAATTTCGAACTGTGATTCTTCAATGGGCAATTACTCTATTCAAACATCAATGACGATCTTCCCTAAAAGCGCTTTAAGAAAGTCAGTGAAACTCGAAAAAAAAATACAGCAGAAAGTGGATGGCTCAAGTGGCGTTTGTAAAGACAAGAAAAGCCCAAGCGCGTGCAATCAATCATGAATGCCATGCACTTGAGAAATATCGCCTCTAATTGGGCCTTCCAAATTCAACAGAACGAAAATTTCAAAGACGCTAGCCTGTCCTCGAAATCGGTGCTAGAAAGAGATGGTTCGTCCAAAAGAAGAACGCGCTTAGTAATTCAATTGCATGACATCTAAAATGGCTGTCGAGTGGCTTTTTTAACGAAAGATGTTTTGTTGACCACTTTAATAACTACGCGGTTAAGGAAATCTAAGTTTTAGTTTAGTTGAGTTTTACTTTAGTTAGTTTAGTTTGATTTACTTTAGTTAGTTGAGTTTACTGCAGGTGGTAACAGAAAATATAATTCTAAATTTTAAAGTTGAAGTAATTTTTAAATAGAAGTGAATATTGCCATCATTTCTGAACGTTGTCATCTTAACACTCTACCACCCCAAAATTTTCAACCCGAGCAATCGAATCGAAGCCAATCGTTCGTTTGGTGCTGGCTTCGTTCGTTTCCCCTTGATGCATCTAACAGACCGTCCTTCTTTGAGGCATTTGAGGAGACCAAGTCATGTTCAGCGCAGTAAATCAAGCGCTTCAAACGTGCCCAGAATTCCAATATTCGAGAAAAATGGCGAGTATCGCGGAGTCTGTATCGACGCCACGTTTTTGTTCACCTTATCGGGCTCGTGTATTGCAACGTTCCAGGAGGTAAAGTGTGGAGTATTTATTACCTATAGAGTTCGGGCATGGTGAATCAGAGGCTGCAAACATATATTAGTCTCCTGCTTACTGGTTTATATTCATTGTGTTGTTAATAGTAATGCTACGTCTCCATAATTTTTGTACATATTTCAAGAAACCTTGCTGAATTGCACCAAGATCCGAAAATTTTGTAGATCCTACTTAGCTCTCGTATAAAATGCGTAGACAAAATCATAAACTATCATTTGCGTTATGAGCTCTGATGATAACGGATAATTTTCATCCAAACTCTCAGCTAGGTGATGGTGATAAATTACTCTTAATAAATGCTAAATATAGAATAAAATACGAAGAATTAAGGAATATATATTTAGAACTCTTTCCTGAATCAGAAAAATTTTTAGCAGTGAACTATTACTGATGTCGAGATATTACCTTAGTAAAATCTTTTCATCAGTAAGTATAGCATGAATGTTGTTCAAAATTCTTTCGTCTTGCCCCGTTGAAGCTGAGGTTGTGCCATACTTGGTCCACTTTGAACACAAATCTCAATGCCTTTAGATCATGATAACTTTAGGAAAGCCCAGCGGCTTTAGTAGCCGCACTTAGTCGGGCTATTCAGCTCATGGCTCGCGTTCACTGGGAGACCCAAAAATACCTTTCGGATGGAACCCAAAGTTCTTCGTTTCACGGAGAGAATTGATAAAAATAACCTATGTCATGTTTTCTAACAATGAAACTTTTGTAACTTACGAGGGAACGTGAGGGTTTAACCGAAACTCTTTTCCCTTGGAATTTTTTGACAACTCTTAAACATTGAGAACATCAACAACTGTGGAAAAGTTAGCTCGCTCTCTTTTTTTTTCCTCCCTAAGATAACCCAAGCAAGACGTCGATATGATAACAATCACAATCAGCCTCGGCGATTGTAAAAGTTATCTGTAGATTAAATCAATTACCTAAAAATCTCGCTTATGAATACATTTTTCTCATATTTTATCAGAGTTCGGGTCACGGGTTCGAGACCCTCGCGAGGAACGCTTGCGTGAACTCTCACTCAGCGAATCCAGTGAGGCTTTGTCAAAAAAAGCGATGCACTCTTTACACCAGAGTAGGTCAACCAAATGGGCGTAACAGTGTCACGCGCAGAAAGTGTATATCTATTTAGACATTATGTCCACATTTTTCTGTGTGAACTCTGGCACCGTTCACCCTGAACGCCGGAGTGCGGATGACCGACGCAACCTCGCGGACATAAACACCAGGTTATGGCTCCGTTAACGGCATTTTCATGATCTGTGCTCATAGCCTCGAAACTCTAGAGCTGTAATATCACAATTTAATCGAGGAATTATGCGTGGAGTACCTAATGCGAGCGCACATCAACGAAGCGACTGGCTTTTAGAAGAATAAAAGTTGATCTGAAGACAGCAGGTGTTGGTTTTGAATGGATTTGTTATTTATTTATTTTTGTCTTTTGCTTATATGTCTTTTGTTTATTTTTTTTAAATAATTCATATATATCTATATCTATAATGTCCCAAAAAGAATAGAATCATAGAAAGGTAGAAACATAGAAATAATAGAATATCAGTGGTCCTAAAAATAATAGAATCTAATGGTGCGAGATTACCTTGCAAAAAAAAATATCAGTAGTGCCTATTCATTTGATTATAAATAACATACATTATCCGATATTCTTTTTTAATATTTTTATTTTGGAAATTATGAGATTCATTCGAACGCTAAGCGAAAGCATAAATTTCATTATTACGGTGTTTCCATCTTTAGCCTTAAACTTTCAGACTAAACCATCGGCTAGGCCACTCGTGTCTAACGTAGGCTGCTGGCAATCTTTCAGACATAATTGACAAACGGGAGTCACTCATGTCTGCCACTGAAGGCTGCTTGTAAAGGCCGCCTATATAATTATGGGCTCTAATTATCAATATTTCCTTTTAACCTTGACAGCCAAGCTCTCGATGCCTCAATTCTGTATTCAAAAACCCTGATTCCAGGAGCCTTGGGAGCGAATTGGCCGCAGAAATTCCAATTTAGGTCTAAGGCATCGCCGCGGATGCTCAGGGCACGATGGTACTCGAGCGCCATGGATTTGTTAGATATTTTCATCATAAAATAATTTAATTGGGTGCAGGCCTAACAAAACTATAAAAATTTGTTTGAAAAGCGCCAAATGACCAAATCTCTTAGAGCCTTGTATTGGTTTTGATGTTTTTCTTGCCTGCAGAGTGGCTCTTGGTTGCCGTTAAATTTGATGTATATTTTATTTAAATATATTGTTCATGTATTAACAATTTAATTTATACTTTTTATTCTATGCATTTTATTTTAACTCGCTGAGTAATGACTCGTATAATACTTTCGCAAAATATCGTCCTGGAAGTTAATTCATTAACATGGAACTAATCGGGAGACTGATCACATCCGACGAATCTAAGGATCATAGTGAATTTCCCACGCCGAGTCTGACCTGTCAATTCTCCGTTCCAGTGAATATCCGGAACAAGTCCTCCGGATTCCGAGCTCCGGTCTTCAGTCGGTTGATAGACGCCGTGAAGTGTGGAGGTCCGCAGCTGCTCCTCCTAACAGCTGAGTTAACTGACATGTTCCAGTGGTGACCACTTGTGTTTGAGCTCGAAATGAAAGCAGGCCTTTTATGAACATGTTCAAGAGTGATCAGTTTTGTTACAGCGCTGAAGCCATGAGATTCAAGACTACTCTTCGCATGCTGGGTGAGTAATTATTTCTATTCAACACACGGGATATTATTACTCTGATTAAAAAATAAAGCACCCGTGTACTCGGCCAATAATAGATATGGAGACCGTAAAGTTGGAGGACATTAGAAGCTCAATTTATTTACCAATGCCTGCAGTCATGCGGGCCCATTGCGGGGCACAGCTCACCATGCCCAGGCTTCAGAGCTCTTCAAATTTACGTGGTAGGTAATTTCATTTTAAATGCATTTGTACTATCGTAAAATAATTCTTTTTGGCAACCATATTTTGACTAGCAAAATTTGCTCTCAACACTTGCAGCATTCATGTGCTCAGCATTTTTTATTGTTACTACACCGATGTTCGCGAGCATTGTAACAAATTGTAATGAAGTGATAAGACCATATAATAAATAAATTTTAACTATAACTGTGATGATATGGTAATGATGGGCTCTCTTCCTACGAGGGATGGAAGCATTTATATATTATCCTTAATGATAATAGTTCTAATTTCTTGATAGTTTATGGTAAACCTGCATCACATATCATAGTTCTTCGACCCAGGCTGGAAATTTTCCTTCCGTGTGTTGCAGCGTCAGGCCGCTCAGGCGGCGTCACTCGTCTTGCTAATTATTCGCTGTAAAACAGGCTTAGTTTTCTGACATTCAACAACTTGGTGAAAATGATTTACTGCCGACGGCTGGCTGAAAATTTTCGTGGCTAACCGGACCATCAATCGTCAAACCTTCAATATTTAGTCGACCTCCCAGACACCTTCAGACCACTTTCATCGCGAGGTTTAGCCTGGGTTAGGTTTTCAGTATGGATCAGTGATAAAATGTAAACTATTGCACGAGTGTGTGGTGTCTCTTTAATTGATTCTGTGGTGGTTGAGTGATGAAGTTTGTAATCAATAGACACAATAAAATATTGGGATAGCGAGATAATTTCGTAGAATGCACTCGTCACCATCATGCCCTAAAATTTATACTTGCTATAAGATTCGTTGCAATCTCAAGTTTGAAATCACCGCGCATTTTTCGCCTTGATAATATTACCACCCGAAAAAAATCTTCTCTTTCATATTTTTTAAAGTGTTCCTCAGAAATCTAGAGAGCTCTTCGCGAAATGCTTTTATTAGAAGGATCTTCTAAGGCTACTTTGATGTCATTTGTTATTGCAATTTACGGTGATGAGAGACGAGCTGAGTCGCTCATTCCACTCAATCAACTTTAATCACGCACCTGAGACTCGAGATGCTCAGCAAGTTTTCTGCGCTGACGTTTTTCTGCAAAGAAAATTTTGCAACGAAAAGACGAGGGATGTTGCTGAACTCTGGAGAGATCTAAATGCTTAATTGGTTTCTTCTTGTATTGAATGTGCCTCGTTTATGTTCAATATTCTTTAACGCATTGAAAAATATGAAATTTTAGAAGAATAGTTTGTTATATTACTGATTGCTGCAAACCGTTGCAACTGCGTTTTGGGTGTTTTCAATTTATCCCGAAACTAATATTTATCTAATAATTTTTGCATTTTGTTATTTGAAGCATTTAAGATTTAAATACCGCATATTATCGCCGGAAAATTGACAATTGAAATACATGCATGCGCCAATAAACTTTTGGGCGATATTTTTTGCATTTCGGCTTCCTATACAACGTTTGCCCTGAGGGAATCTATAGACCGTCAAGGCTTACCATGTCCCGATGGTATTAAAGGCAGTACGTACTGATGCAACTATCTGGACTGTTTCATTTATTTCTAGATGTGTGTTTGTACGAGTCCAGTAAAATTATTTGTTCTCATTGGTGCGAAAGAATCGCGTGTTTCGCCTCTATATACTTTCGCCCCATATATTGGTAGTTTTGTATCATTGACTATGAGCGCTAAGGGGTAATTCTCATAAGACTTACATTGTTCACCCATCGGCAATTCTATGAAGCTCTCCGTACGGAAGAAGTTTTCTCAATTTTACTGATTATACTAATAAAATACTTACTTTTTTGCAAGTAAAGCTGTCGACCCAATCATCCTATCTGGAAAAAAAGCTTGTCGTTCATAATAGCCTATCGTTTAATTTCCATACTTTTGAATCTTATTTGATTTAAATCTCGATTACCCGAATCTCGAATCTTGCTCGATTCTTATATTCGAAGTCTCAGGAAATTTTTGTTGCATGTAATAATTTTTTCCTAAACAAATGACATTTTTCGTAGAAATACATGCATTAATATATTATCCTAAAAAAACTATCTAAAAATTCATCGTTTTGAGTCGCATTCGGAGCGAACGACATTAAAATTTTGATCGTCTATTGCGGTCATGTCACCAGCGCATGTGCACCTCAATTTATATCAGTGAAGTTTAATTAAAAATCGTTCGGGCATGCACACAACGACTGCAAGTTATGTGGCCACTCTTCCCTTACACAGAAACGTGAAAATTGTTTCCTGTATTATATGGCATTCAACGGGGTATACAGAGACATGATATATTGTGCCCTGTATTGTAAGGCAAGTTTCATCCTGACTGATTTGAATAAATTTTCCGATCAGCGACTATTTTTTCTTAAAGTAATCCTCAACTTAGTATTCATTTATTTGGGCCGCGTGGCTTAGTTTCCATTTTTTAATCTCGTATCCGTATCTTAGTTCATGCTTCTTTATATACATAGTTTTAAATTTAATTATGTCCGTGGCTTAGCTTCCATTTCTTCAGATCCTATGGCTCAATTCCTCTTTTTTCAGATCTCGTAAATCATTTCACTATCTCCGTGGTGTGCATAATGCCTTATTTCTCGTTGCTATGATGAAGTACAGATCAATTAATATTGTTACGGTGTGCGTTAATTTCAGTCGTCACGCTTTCCGTTCATCAAAATCATTCATGTGAAGCATGAAGTTCGCTCAGAAGCTCCAGCGTTGCGCTCCAGTTGCCGCGATCGCGAAAGTACATTTTGGCACGCACGCCCGAGATCTATGATATGACTTATTAGGATCTCTGTATGATAAATGGCGTACTATGATCTGTATGATGTATGGCGTACTACGATCTATATATATGATAAATGACGTACGATGATATCTGTATAATAAACGGCGTACTATGATGTCTGAATGATAAATAGCGTTCGATGATCTCTCTGTCGTTGATCTCATAAACAACGTACTATGATCTCCATAATTAAAATATCACGTACTAAGAACTTCAATAAATCTTTCTTCTGTGGCTGTGGTGTTATAATGAGACCCTTAATTGAACCCGTGACCAGAGTCGGCACAGTACGTCTCTTGTGTTGGTAGTTCGAAGAAGCTCAAACAATCCGTACGTTCTTTTTCTGAATAAATTTCAATGCAGTACAACCGACTTGCCATGCCCAACTAGAAATCATATTTTTTACCTATTTCACGGAATATTTTGCTGCATGATTCACATGTAAAGCTCGACAGTCATCGAGGTACTGAAAGCTACTTGAAAATCGTATTATTTTTCGGTCGACGATAAATAAGAACAGTTTGCTGCAATTTTTCATTGATCTCCTGCAAGTCTTAGATCTAAGCAGCTTATGTTCTTGCCAGTTTCACCGTAGCAATAATCAAAGCCGTGCTTAGACCGGCCAACTGACAGCCTGATATCTGCCGAACATACATGCTGCAATTTTGCGTACCGGAAATATTTTCTAATCGTATTTTGTTGTCAAGCCTCCAGAGCTCAGGGTCGCTGACCTTGGGAACTTTTTAATTTTCTCGATTGGAAATCTGAACCTTGCAATTCATCTCGAATAACTGAGGTCTTATTTATCTTTTATTTTGATTTCCACACTAGGTTCTGTAGATTAAATTAATATGAATTCATATGTGTCGCATATTCGAAATATGAAGGCGTTCCCCCGTGGCCGCGTCAATTCACTTGAGTTGCTCTCAGATCTCAAAAACTTGAAGATTTTCTAGGTCGTAGAAAATTTTGATGCCGACATTTTTTTATTTTGGTGCGCTGGAGTCGTAAAAAAAATAAGTGAGATTGAAGGACGTCTCCAGACAAATGAGACTCTACTTCTTCCCTTCATTTTTTTTCCTAAATGTTCGGAGCGAATAACGCTTGTTATTCGGGCGCGCCTCCACGGCATACTGTCCCGGGGTTAAAAACTCAAAAATTTGTCAGAGCAAAAGCTTCTTAGAAGTTTGCTTACGAGATCCTAATTTTAAGAATTTTTTAGTATTTAATCAATGTCTTTGCTGTTGTGAGAGCTTCATACGCATATCTTGAAAAAGCAAACACCTGAAGGAGTTATTGGTTGTGGAGTTATATTGGGGAAATTCATTTTTTGTGAATAAATGTGTCCATTTCGTTTACAACAAGATATTGGCTTCCTATCAATACCAAGTAGCTTCAAAAAAAAAATCGCAGGAGAAAATATTTGTTGTACCATCAGTTAAAACGTCAAGAAATATATACGTATTTTATCTTGATTCGCGAAATTGTAACTACTAAAATAATGTTCGATGCTCATCAGTAAACGGAAACTCGCGTATTACGCAGCACTGCAGCATGTCAGTTCGGGGAAACAAAGTAAGTCAAACTTCTGCAAAACGTAGCATATTTTATTTCGCATCCAAATATAAGATTTCCAGTTTAGTTATCGGTGAAATATATAAAATGTGTTTCGACGAGCCCATGAGGTGGCGTGGAATTGCGTTCTTTGAAGTTCTCTTGAAGTTAAAAACATGAATGTCCGACTTCAAAAAGCGAAAAGTTTGCTTTCGACTGCGGCTTCCTTTATATTTTCAAACAGGTTTCCTGACTTTGCGTTGGCCAAGCCTCCACGCGCTGCTATTCTTGATGAATTTGAGAATAAAAAAAAACATAGATTGACTCTGAGTCCATGTACGCTCCCTAATTTAAAACAGCCGCGAGAACAAGACGTGCGTTTACTCGTCTCGTATTGCATATGAAAATTACGTGCTGCTTACAAGGGCGATCGATCAAAAGACCTTTAAATTCAAGAATAACTCATTTTTTAATTTAAAAAAGTTAACTATATGACGTGATACAATTTTTTGCAAGCTTCCACACGCTTCTCACTGGCAAGCCGGTGTTAAAATTGAAGAAAACTCCTTGATTTGCCTACGCAACTTTCGTGATCGAATAGTCATTTTTGTGGCAGTTTCTATGAGACAAACATGAAATCTTTTTCGATGAACATATTGTCTAACGTCAAGTCATACGACAAGACTTGTGCGGCTGTTCAAATCCAAGATTTAAATTAAATTAGACAGCCTTTTGTTTTCCTTTGTTATGAAAGGTGTCCTAGCGGCTTTGGGCAAACGTGAAGAATTTTTCAGAGCAGAAGTTATAAAATATCAACTTTACTGCGTCCAGCTGTGCTGAAAGTCATAAAATTCTCGACTTTATGTGTCAATAAAGTTGATGAATTCAATTTGGACATCATCAAAAGACGCACGTCAAAGTTACGGAAATGTGAAAATGTGATGTTAGCACAAAAATGACTGCTCGGTATATCTGATCATTTTAATAATTCTTGATAATCTCACTTCAATATTAATGCCCAAACCGCAATCGTGCTCCAGCGTTTCTCAAATTTTCAGGAAAAATCTCGATGAGTCGTTAAAAAATATTTTCACCCCCCATAAAAGAGTCAGTTTTCGTCGGTTTCTCAACCTCTGAGGCCCAGTCCATTTTTCTGACCATCTCCTGAGCGGCCATGAAAGTTTTAATTCCCAACGCGAGATTGCCAAACTAGAATGATTCTTTTTTTTCCAGCAGGAATACCGGTCGTTGTAGACTCATTTGTCGGGATGAAGATGTCTGGTGGACGTGACCGTCGGCTAATCTGCTTTTCGGCGAGAATGGGAACTGAAAGCTGTGAAAAATCAACTAATTTGAAACCCTTAAAGTTATGATCCCCATTCACGATAATTTACTTTTATTTTGCTGCGTCATTAAATAATTTAAGCTCATTCGACTGCAGAATTCTTGAATTTTCAATCGTCAACTCTCCTAAAAATATCGCTATTTCCTAAACGGAAAATTAAAACAAACTGAAAGCCAATAAAGCCGCAGATGAACAGTGTCATTATAATGTTCCCACTCATGGATCTGTCACACAATATTTTGTGCTCTAACCGGTGATTTAAAATTTTACTTTTTTTCATTTAAACAATTTAATTTTTACATTTTCGGTCATGATTCACGTTTCAAGTTCTGTAATCCCACCTTGAATCCGAAATGGCATTAACGCAAAGTCCGTAAAGTGAATTTGCTTCTAACGGAGTTATGATCTCGTCAAGCCGAGCCTCAGACGGCTGAGTTGCCAGCATCGCTTTTAAGAAGTTCTGTCGAGTCGTAACTTGACAAGAACTTGATTGAAACTTAGTCTGGGCACTCAGAGGACTTGAGGAATAAGCCCCATGTTGCGAGGCTACACTTGAGGCTAGCGAGTTAGCGGTGAATAATGAGTCCTGAATAAAGAAACAAAAGACACGACAAAACTGAACACGTATTGTGATAAATGGCTTACTATAATCTATGTAAGATGTATGGCGTACTATAATTGTCACGGAGCTCATGGGAGAACAGAACACATGAAGAAAAGGCAGATAGAGATAACAGAACTCCTGGTCAAACAGCACGTTGGTAAATAGAAGACTTGAAAACAGGACAACTGTTCCCAAACAGTTTGGCATATTCCCACGTCTTCCTTACTTGCTTCACAGCTAACGCCTTCAGCTTAATGCGGGTTTTATCTTAAATTCAGAGTTGTGCAGCAAAAGCCATCATTTTGGGAATCAAATATATTTCAGTCTGCCATAATTTTCATATAAACATTCAAGCAGTACTCTGTTTTATTTATTTGCCATCTTCAGACAATTTTCTTTCATTCTACCGACTATAATTTGTAAATAACACCTTTTCTATACTCTACTGTCCATTTAAAATATACATGCAACGATGTGCTTATCGCAAGTATGTAACTTCTAAATACGGATAAAAATAAATAAGGCAACAAGTTCACTTGCTCGGTAGGTGGTACTGTATAGCTTGATGTATTTCATAGCAGTGAAATTTATCACAGAAGTAATTTATTTAATAATCACAATAGCAGCCACAAAAATGGTATGAAGCCCTCACTGTTCGGCTCCTTTCAATGCGCAGCCATAACTCAGTATCGGAGAGCTCGCGCGCCCAACGGTCTCTGCAATAGAGGGAAAATGCTTCTTGTAAATCGCAAGCGGCGATTGCTGCAAGCGACTGCCGAAGCCTGGCGCTGCAAATGGAGCGTGTGGTCCAGACCTGTTCCCTGATTGCCGAAATTGCTTCGATATTCATGACGACGAGCCTTATGCTACACCGGCGCGAAAAATGAATAAATTCCAATAAGAACTTTCACGAATTTTATCAACGCCAATATCTTCTGTGAATTGCACAATACATTTTGCTAGTTTCAATGCCAACGAAAAAATTTTAGGAGCATCCGGGCTATAAAGTTTTTCTGGATGAACGGAGTTTCAAATTCCGATTCGCTCATCGAATTTTTACTTTAAAATATGATAATACCACTAAATGGCAAAAATATAACTTCAATCAATTATTTCTATTTACGGTAAATACCTTTAAATACTGCAATATTCAGGACCTGGGGGCCATACTTTCAAACCTCGCTAAGTGAACGTAAGTACTTACGCTCTATTTTCTTGTACCTATATGATTGGTGGATTTTGCTCGAAAGGCCATCAATGATTGGTTGATGAACTTACGATCTCTTAACTTTTTTGAAAAATAGGCCCTGAATGTTTATCTTTCGTATATAAGTTCGTAAAACAGCAACGCATAAGTCAACAGTAGCCAAACTGATCGCGTTCCGGAACACTGGTGGGCTTCAGGTGGCTGTTCTCGACATTCGATCGGCGACAATGACGACGACCACAATATTTTGATTAAAGTTGGGAACGGCAGAGAATCAGTCGTCAACTTAAGACAATGACCCAGACAGCGCCTGTCATTGCATCCCTTGACGGTTCTAAACTTCTCTAGAGATGAGGTGGCCTGTTCCAGATGGGTTCTAATTAATAGTTAAGACATTCGTGTCCCTCTTCCCTACACTCGCGACGTGGAGTCCCTCGCTAAGATGGGCACTCTGGAGTCACCACCAGCAGCCAACCCGCTCAACAATTAAAACAAGTTGACACTGAGGATCGTTACATGCATAATAGCGACCGTTAGCCTGCTGATCAACGGTTCTTATTCTGTTGCTGATCGCTTCCTGATGGCAACAGATTTCCTTCTGATGATTGCTATATAGTAGACAAGAGATGACTTTCCGCTATTTCTACTTCCTACTTGTATGGCTTCTAATTAATAGTTAAGACAATCGTGTCCCTCTTCCTCTCTCCAGGGGGGAGAGAGGATGTTTGTTTTATTGTTTGTTTAATTTTAATGTTTTTTATCCTCCAAGCCTTGCCAAACTTGCCATCAATTATAATTTATAAAGTTTTTTAGTATTACCACTAAATTCTTCTGCAAATTTCATGCTAAAATGAGCGCTGATATTTGCTTTTTCAGCTTTGAAGCTTGATAATAATGATAATTGCGAAATAAGATCTTTAAAGTAGGCCATTAGTCCCAACAACTTCATTTCTCGTCATCATCCACAAGTTGTGCAAGAAGCTTTGTCTCTGGACAATTCCTCTCATGCACTTAGGCCGTTTTTTTCCTGCGATCATGCGTTTCCTCTCATGCGTTTATGAGCTTCATTTCATATACTTATACGTTTTCTCTCAGGAGCTAATACGCTTCTTCTCGTGTGCTAATGCGCTTCATCTCACCTGTTTATACGCTCGCTTCTTCTCTTGCGCGTATGCGCTTCATCTCTCACGCGTTTATGCGCTAATCTTATTGTGCTTATGCGCCTCTTTTTATGCGCTCATACGCTTACTTTCATGCGCTTATGCGTTTACTTGCATGCGTTGTCGAGACCTCTCATTCTGGATCAGTTTCTAAGCGGCCGGCATTCTGGGAGCAGTTGTATTGACAATATGCGATACACTGGCAGCGTAGGCATGCGTCTAACTTGGCTGTGTAGAGTTCGAGGTTTCCTTGAACTATCCTAGGCAGTGAAGAAGTTTCTATCAATACAAATGCCAACAAACAGCGAACGCAATGCCTCCTTGTCGGGAAGTTTCATATGAGGCTTGCAAGGTACACGAGTTTCAATGTGGGTCTACTACTTGGAGCTGTCATACACCCGTACAAAGACCATCGTGTTCGCTCCCTGTCTTATACTATCAGAAATACATCCCCATTTGATCATCATTATTCTAAATTAATTACGGTGGTATTACTGATTTATTATTGGCTTGGTATGTTATGCATCATTCTTTACAAGTACTTCATGCTGCTCGACTAACCTAACCATTTACCCTGCTTGCTATGATGGCTACATGACCGACGCATTATGATGGCGACATAACCAACTGGCTATTATGCCGACGTGACCTATGCATTGTGATGCCGACTTAACGGTCACATTATGATACCGATATGAACGTCACCTTATGATGCATGACATGACTGACGCGTTATGATGCCGACATGACCTAAACATTATGATGCCGCCATGACCTGGATATTAGATGTCCACATGACCTGGATATTATGATGCCCACATGACCTGGATATTCTGATTCATGACCTGGATATTATGATGTCCACATGACCTGGATATTATGATGTCTACATGACCTGAACATTATGATGCAGTCATGACCATCATACGTAATGTAATGCAGCCACATTTGCATGGCGTCCGAGGCGGGCTCAGGAAGCTCTCATGCAAATAGCCTGGGTGGCCTAAGCTGATTGCCAGAGGTGCTTCTAAAAATCGGCAAAATTTCTACTAATAAAAGTTGCATTTACTCGGCAATAGCTGCATCTGTTTGCTGATAACGGCATCAACTTGTCAATACCGTCATCTACTCGGCAATAGCTGTATCTACTCGGCATTAGCTGTATCTACTCGGCAATAACGGCATATTTTTGCTGATAACAATATTAACTCGTCAATAACTACATCTACTCGGCAATAACCGCATCTGTTTGCCGACATAGCGGCATCTACCCGTCGATATCGGTATCTACTATTAAGTGATGATATCTACCCGTGGCACCCATGCTTAACTCCATTTTGTATGAATTCGTTGCTATTGGAACGGCAACTAATGTAACGTATCAAAGTTGCACTGAAACATTAAATGATAATTAATTACTTACTGAAAGTTAGTTGATCACTGATTAGTTGATTACTGAAAATATAATAATCAGGCTACACACTGTTTTTCATTGCTGGCGATTCCACTAATTCCTTGATCTTAATTCAAATGTACGGAATTGTGTTTCGTAGTTTCCTTTTCCGTATACGCACTGCGTTTACTGTGGCCTTAGCATGTATGATGTACCTACAACAAAAATTTTCTTAACCAATGATTTTATGAGTTTCATTGATATCAAACGATTGGATATTGATAATAAAAATAATCTTCGACACTGAATTCTTATGCTGATGGTAATACCTATCGTATTTTCCGTTCCGACCTGAAAATTTTATTGCATTTCTACCGTGAATCGTCCCGGCAATTTATCCAGATTCAAGGGAGAATCCAATCACGGTCAAAAAACTTGAGAAAGACTAGGGGGTTTTCTCGCCACATGTTTTTAATACTTAAACGATATCTGAATGTCGACTAGCTAAAAAATCTGAAGACTGAGACCGCCGGGGCTGCAAGGAAGAGGCAGTTCGTGGCCCGCTTTTCTAAAGCTGCGGGTGTGGAAACTCGTCGCACTCTCACTCATGCGCTTTACTGCTAAACATAACCCGGCACAGACGCTGTTTGTAGGTCGCATGCGTATGTCTACGCGAGATCTACCTATAGTGCGAGCATGGTTGGCTAAAACCTTTTTCGTGTAGTTAGTTTAATTTTGTAAACAAAAACTTATAATATTTGATAATAAAAATAAAATTCTCTCATTAGTATATTATATTATATTATATATTGTAATAGATATACAAGAATTCCGCCGGAAATACAAACATTTTTAATTCCAAACAATTCAAAAGTTTATGATAAACTTATGAGTACTGAGAAGCTGCATTGCGGCCTATCATTACCGAGCAGATCAAAATTATGTTCTGTTTTCAAAATTGCAGTCATTAATAAATAATTATTAATACATATGTATATTTTGCTACAATCCCATTCATTACTATCTCTTCGCATCAGTAATGTTCATTTCGAATGTCTATGAATTTTGTGTGTGTTGTTACATTTCTTCAAATAAAGATATTTAAAAATTTGTCATCAATTTAAATTTTTTAATTGTTTATTTTCATAACCTTATTAATCTTATAACCTTTTATTGTCATAATTATTTGCCATTGAAAAATATTTGTATTGCCATAACCTTAAACTATTTTACAAACAGAAGAAATTGTTTCAATCCTCCATACATACCTTTTCTGAAGAATGTTAGAAAACTTCGAATTTTTAGGGAATTTAGAACACTTTTCGTAACGTATGCATTATGTCACTCGGTGCTCTATACGAAAAACAAAGGGTTATATTCCGCTGTGTGATATTTATTCTGATAGGACGGCAATGTTTCGATGATATGCCAATATTGCAATGATTGATGAGACAAGCCGACGATTGCCGCCACTTAGTTATTGCAGGCCTCGGCTTGCGCTCCCTCCATGAGTGATGTTACACTCAGAGATATTAGTGAGACTTTGTCCAAATACCGATGCACTTTTTGCCCTTGTGTGGATCGTCTTGACTTAGTTTGGCCCAGCAAAAGAGCGTATCAGTGCTACGTACGTTTCCTGCTCGAGCTCTGGATATGAAAGTGCTTCTCCATTTGGAGAATGTTATCCAGTAATTTTTTGAGTGTGGAGGCATATGTCCACCTTTTTTAGCTATAATTCAATTCATGAAATGCTAAGCACTTTGCAAATAATATGAACTATTGCGCCAACAGGGATTAGTTGCTCACGAGTTTAATTCATGTTTTCCTCATGGGCATGCACCGCGCGGTGCCCCTAGCTGCGCCCGGCTCGTGTAATACCATAATATAATATAAAGTAATATAATATAATATAATATAATATAATAGTATACTATAATACAATACAAATTTGAACATATAATACAAATAATTCTAGTTTTTTCCTGGCATGTTGTCCCAATTGCATGCAGCGCTCTAGCGCGCCATGATGAACGTAAGTAACCTGGTTTGCTTTATTCCCTTCAAGTTTTACAAGGATTCACACGTGGCTTTTGTGCCGACTTTGTTCCGCGTGAGAGATTCGCATTAACGAATGTGATCTCAAACTTTTTTATCAACGCGTAAGTCTCTTTAATGACTCGTTTAAATATTTTCGGTGCGTCATACATCCTTCAGCAAAGTACTCATGTAAATTAAAATTCTTAAAACTGTGTGAATATTTTTTAATATATTCACACGTGTTCGTGCGATGGATTAATGGATTAATGGACAGATGCCATTATAATATTTTGTGTATCGTATATATATGGTATAAAATATAATTTTATTATACAACTTCAACAACATACCGGTAATAACCCACTAATTGCATTACGGAGAGAACTAGCAGATAACGATATTAATAGAATAACTATTACCTTCTGTATAAATACTGTTATCACGCTCGAGTCGTAAATCTCGTCAAATGCTGCACTGTTGGTCGATCATGCGGTAAGCTGGTCATTACTGCTGCTTTCTGACCGTCGCGCGGCCCTGCGATGCGATCTGAAGCCTCGTATGGTCACGTCTACTAACAATCATCCCGCCCTTATTGATCATTCGTGAACCAGATCATCGGTCAGACTAATGATGATCATCAACCTTTTCAGCGAATGATGATCAATTGCCAAGATAATAGTAACCATTGATCGAGCAGCTGATGATCAGCGATTAAGCAAATCATTATCATCGGTCGTGCTTGTACCTTTTCCGAGCGCTTGCTCTCCTGTGTTTCCCAGTACCTCCACGTTGATCGGCAATTAATGCGTAAATATTCCCTCAATATCAAAAATAGCGATATTTTTGGCATTTAGCTGTTAATATCATTCAACAGAAGTAGTGAATAAGTTATTCGCGTTGAATAGTGAGGCTAGGTTCCCGCCAGTAATGAGCCGTTCGGAGAAACCGAGGTCCGCGGATATGCACCTCATGCGTAAAGCCATTCACTAATGAACTCGCGTTCGGAAATTTCAAATGAACACATGGGGATATAAAAAAACATATACTTGTTTTGTTCTCTTATTGTGTCCGAACATAAGAATTCAATTGGAGAAATTTCTATCACGTACTGACAGCATAGATTAAACAAAATGCGGGAGAACTTATTCAATAGATTTTATTCTACGCATAGATAAGGATCTCGAAAACCTAATGCGTGAGAGTCGCTCTTCACTTTCTCTCATCGAGGAAAAAACTAGCACGGCTGCAGAAAACGAGGACGAACTACAGCCAGCCGGTCAGGCGTAAAGCTTCTGCCTTATCCTCGCTATGGAATGCTGGTTTGCAGCGACACTAACGCGCAAAATTGAAATTCATACAAAACAATTTTGGTTCATATAATTTTAATGTTTAAAGCTCATACTGGATTTTATTACAACAATTTTGGTTCATATAATTTCAATGTTTAACGCGCATTATACTTGATTTTGTTTCAACAATTTTTGTTCATAAAATTTTAATGTTTAACGCGCATACTTGATTTTATTGCAACAATTTTGGTTCATATAATTTTAATGTTTAACGCGCACACTTGATTTATTACCACAACAATTTTGGTTCGTACAATTTTAATGTTTAACGCGCATACTTGATTTTATTACAAGTTACAACAATTTTGGTTCCTACAATTATAATGTTTATCGCGCATACTCGATTTTGTTGCTACAATTATTGTGCATTTATTAAGCGGTGTTGAAAAAAGTGAGAACCTTCTTAACTGACGACCGAAGATTTCGGACGTAATTTAACTGCATTTTTTTATAAAGCTCCATGGAACGCAAATAAAAGTTTATAATGAAGCTCTGTAGTATATGTATGTACATCACAGTACGTAGAATACTATCACAATACATAGCCTGTCTTTAATTCCTGCATTCACAAACTACTATCCATCAACTAAAATAAATAGTTTCGTCCTCATCTCTATAGACCAGCTTTCTTCCTACTCGGTCTCACTTCTGAAGCACATCACATAAGATACTATATATTACACACTATTATTTTCATCAGCTAACATAATACATTTATAATAAAAGTTAGCATCTGAGTTTTCATGACCGTATTCATTCCCCGGATAAAGGATCAAAATAGTGGATTTTGAAGTATAACTTTACCGCTTCTGAATACATTGCTCATCTCGGATCACTTTTGATAAAAATCCTTGCGATTTTTCCGACTTATCATATAATACCTGGCAACTATATTTGATCTCTGAGATCGTTATTTTCTCATAAATTTACTAATCGCGATTATTGCTTTAAGAATAATTTCACTTTTCAGTCGTACAAGAATCATTGATCTGAGAACAAAACCAGAGTGATTCACAAAAACTTCTGATTTTAAACCACAATAAAAAAGAACAATTAAAGATATCATTACAACATCGATTCAATTAAAAAATATATTACCTGTATTTTTTTATAATTTAGTATTTGAGATGGCAACGGCCAAATAACCGCCCCATTGTCAATGCATTCCGTTAGTCAATTTTTAAAGTTCCGTTCAACTCGCTGAAGCATATTGACGGGTATGTTGGCGACGGCCTAGCGTATGTTGTTCTTCAAATGAGGTAGGGTCCTTGGACAGTCATTGTAAACAATTTATTTAACATAAACCCAGGAAAAAATCACAGGGAGCCAAATCTGGGGATGGGGCCGGCCAAAGGAGATCACCTCTCAAGGAGATGAGGTAAATACCCGTCAATATGCTTCAGCGAGTTGAACGGAACTTCAAAAATAGACTAACTGAATGCATTGACAATAGGGGCCGTCATTTGTCCGATGACATCTTTACAACTAAATGACACAAAAATTCAGGTCATGTATTTTTCAATAAATTTTACATTGTTATAATATACTTACTAAATCTTTTTTTATTGAGGTTGGAAATCAGGAAGTATCCGTGAATCACTTTGTATTATTTCAAATGATAGAATTAAAATCAATTAGACTATCGAAAGATTTTTTCTGACTCGCCACAAAGACTTCTTAATAATTTTTAATAAACTTCCTAAATTGCAAGGAAAAATAATTTTCAAGTATCATTGCCTGCAATATTACCTGAATGCTGGCAGAAATCCATAATATTCAATTATAAGCCTAAATGTTGCTTGTTCATTACTGGCACCAATGCGTGATATTTATTTTTAAAACGCCAGCACATGTCAGCTTCAAGCACAAGCCTCTGATTGCTTTCCGTTCCCGCATGTATTCCACGTTATTTTTCACTTCTGGTTTGAATTTTCCGAATGTTTATTAGAATAGTTTGAAGAATTCGTAATTCATTTAACAGAACAACACGAAGCGGCGCAGAAAACTTGTCGACATTGCGCCAAAAAATTCAGGGTTATTGGATTGCCGCAGCACCGCGTCAATATAAATTCAGTTAAAGCCCTTGACTTGCTCAACTTAATCAAGAGTCAGATCGCTGCCAATTAAACATTGCCTTGCCATCCGCTAACCATTTTTTAAGCTGTTCTGAAATTTTTAAAGTGTTGTTCTTTTTCTTTTTCATGAATTAATGAATTACTTGTCAAGAGGAGGCCTACATTTTTCCCTCAAAGATTGTGGTCAATTTTTTGTTCAGTTTTCAATTGAATATTTAATAAACTTTATAACTATTAAAGGATACTTTCATTCAAGAGAAGAGCTTCCAGAACTTCTAGTGGTTTCTTTACAAGTATTACAATGCAATAAATTTCGTTGTTCGTAATAAAACGACAGGCACGCAATGACACGCGTGCTTCAATTACAACTATGATATATCCTCTCGCATGCGCTGCAGTATTAATTTTTCTAACCAAATAATAATTCGAAAATTTAATTCCTCTTTAAATTTGAATGTGGTATACTGGAAATTTATTCCACCGGTTCGATCCCGCTGGAATGTTTTCATTTAATTGCACCTCGCAAAAAGTGTCCTTTAAAAGTTGGACTTTGATGAAGAGTTCGATGTTGGGCACAATTTTTAGCTTGGAGAGCGCAGGGCGAGCGCCATAACAACAATTCTCCATATCAGGAGCGAGGCTCCAAATGGATGCAAGTGCTTCATTTAAATTAAAACCACGTGATTTTTATTTGAAAATTTTTCGATTCGACTGAATTTGAAGAGCCTGAGAGTGTTTGATGTTCTGAAATGCATGCAATCAGATGGTATGGCGAATGTTTTGAGGGCGCTTGATAATTTCAATGTCGGACTTTAGTGCAAGCTGTGATACTTAATTGTGTGTTTTTGAAATCAGTTTATCTTTTCGATATTCGGTGGAAACTGAAAATATTTAGTATTATTGAATTAAACTTTGTAAATGAGTACATTGTGTAAAAGAATGAGTACATTGTATTCTTCTTTTACCTAACATCGATGTTTTTAACTAAAAACTTTTTTTTAATTTTACAGCGTACAGCTTCGTCGCATTTGTCACACCAACATACTTCGCAGTCACAAAAAAAATTCATGGTGCTCTGCTCGAGAAATGTTCTCGCTTCATCAAGAAAAGCTACCAGTGTGTGGAGCCCTTGAAATTGCAAACCTTTTATTTATCACATCTAATTTTACCGCTAGTGCTATACCACGCGAATGCCGAAACCCTAATAATCCTAATAATCCTCCGTCAATATTAAAATGTCAATTTTCTCATCAAACATTTTGGAGATTGAATTACTTTCTTTCTGAATATACATATGTGTTTAATTGTTTTTTGTCAATACGTCGAGGTGATGCATTTTTAGCGCATTTCCCATTTATAAAAATGCACTATTTTGCTCGTCATGTCCATCCGTCCGTCTGTCCGTGGTTTCACGTTTTCGTCGACGAGAAAATGCGCTCCCAGTCACTCACTGCAGTGAGTACCGAGTTACATTTTTTAATTCGATTGAAAAGTATCTCTATATGCTTGCAGGTGACACGAGAAAACGCGCAGGATGAAAGAAACTCTAAAAGGTTTAACGTTCGATGTCCATGTTATAGAGAAGGAAGCAATTTCTACACAAAACTACACCGTAAAATTTACACAAAAAAGTTATGATATTTCGTCTCAGCTGCGAGCAAGTTTCGCACCGTCATATTTAAATTTAGCTTCTTTTAGCTTTGCACTTTAGGGGGACGTAGCTTTGATCTTTGCACCATGGAGGGATGAATGAATTGCTCCAAGTTTTTATTATGAAAGCACTTCATGAAATATCTCCCGTCTGACGCTCTGCTTTATTTCCTTTCAAAAATGTTATACACGAAAGCAAAAAGGCATTATTTTTTTCCGTGCTTTAGAAGATGGCTTGAAATTTACGAAATGTGTTATTATTACCGTTCTGTTGCCGAGTTGAATATCAATTACCTGTTAACATGTTTATGATTTTATTTCATATCTGTGATTTTTAGGTATAAGATAAAATGTTTGTAACGTGCAGAGATTAAATTTATTGGCCTTTTAAGTTTTATTACTGGACAGCACAAACGAATACGTAAAGAAAACAGTGTTTGGAAGAATTAAATAATTTGATGTGAAACTATGAGAATGCAATGAGTCTTAATTTATTGTTGTGTTGGAAAATAGTTGAAGCAATGAAGCCAGTCTCGCCTCACCCTTGAAGTTGTGTTGACTTATAAATGTAGTCCCGCAAAATGTTGCTGTAATAAGAAGTTTACCTTCACGGCTTGTTCTAAATATATGAAAAAATAATGATAAAATACTACTATAATATAAATAAAAAAATATATACATAATATAAAATATGTGAAAAATTATTGTAAATATTTGATATAAAAAATAAAAATGAAGAACTGGTAGCATCAGGAAATTTATGTGTGATGTTGTGAAAGAATTATCGCACAGTGTCAAACTCAACAGTGACGTTTTCTCTTCAATTATTTAGTTATGCAAGTCGTGTGCTTGCAATATCAATACAAATGTTTGGAAATTGTCGCTTTTTTATTAATTCCTTCAGCGGCAGTCATGCGGTTTCTTTTTTATTATTCTTGCTTAGGAATTATTTAGCATTTAATTTGAACGGAAACATCACAAATAAAATTACATTTTTACCATTATATTTCATATTTTACTTATTTTATATTATTATCAATTCGTATTTTTTCACTTTATTTACTGTTATTAATGAATGCTAATTTTTCTTAATTGATATTAAATATACGCACGGCTGTGAGTATGCATAATTGACAGATTTGTAAATATTTAGGCATGCGCTATATATCACTCCATGTCATTTAATGAAAATTAACCCCTCTAAAATAATAACCAAAGAACTTTATTGTTTATTTGCCTGTTACTTATTTAAATTACGACCCCCCTGTCCTTCATACAGACAGCCGTGCTTCGTCCCTCACTAGAGGCAGCATCTAATCTACTTTTACGGTTTTCATTGCAGAGTAAAAAATAAAATTGTCTTTACTAGTGACCTCTGCTTTCATTCTACCGCAAAAAATGCTATTGAATTCTCTATTGCCAAGTCTATACCACTCGCTGAATACGTGATAGACGATGGATGGATTGGTATGTAGCATTAATTTTGGTGCGATGCGGTTTGTAAGCAGCTTAGTCATTGATGGCAGCGAGCACGTGGTCCACGTGATTGTTCTGTCTTCAATAAATTCAAGCACCAGTTTCCTGGGATAATCTTGAGGCCTGCATAAACAAACGCAAATTACTAAAGAGTAATATTTGTCACAAACACTGAAGCATCTCTCCATCAGGTCGGATACTGCACTATTTATTCATGGGACATCTAGCGTAGTTGTTCCACGTCCAAACTCTTTACGCCCGACCAGTGGACGCCCGACCAGTAGACGCCCGGTCAGTGGACGCCCGGCCAGTGGACGCCCGGCCAGTGGACGCCCGGCCAGTAGACTCGTGCAACATGCAGGGGTCGGAGTCTCATAAAACGCGTCTCATCGACGCTCGTGTCCGTTACCTCGTGAATTCTTTAATTTTCCCGAGTTTTTCTTATATTTATACCATGGCAATTAATTGAAAAACCTTTAGACAATATAAAAAATCCTATAGACAATATAAGAAAAACCTTTAGATAATATTAAATTTGGCACCTTGATGCGCTTAGTAAATTTTTATGATATCTACTTTTATTATTGGATTAACGTTTTCAATTACCAACATTTTTGTGTTTACTTGCCGACTCGTGCCAATCTCTCAGCATGCCATTTTTTGCGAGTTATTAATCAATTAGCTGTAATAATTGTGTCACCTACATCCAAGTGAAGCCTGTAAGAATTATTCAATGATGAGAAAATAATTAACCGGAAGGCGATGCCTGGCGGGCAAAGCATTGCAGCACATGACCTAGAGTCCTACTTCAGTCTTCAATATTTCCATTTCCTTCAGATTAAACTCTATTCCATGATTTACAGTCTATATTTTTAGCGCATTTCCTCATTTATGGAAAAATACACTATTGTGCTCGCCATGTCCGTCTGTCCGTCTGTCTGTCCGTCCGTGACTTCACGTTTTCGCCGACGAGAAAATGCGCTCTCTGTCACTCACTGCAGTGAGCACTGAGTTATATTTTTTTTATTTCAGAACACATACAGTCTTTGAATTGCTTTTGAATTATATCGTGCATGTACGTTAGATTGTTGTTTCAGCGGTAGCCGAAAGTCCTCTCACTATCCTGTTATAGCTTCTGCACTGAACACGCGGCTACGGAATAAATACCATGTAAACATGGAGCAGTGACTACACCAAATTTATTGATGGAGCAGCCGCATATATTGATGAAGCCGTTGTATTATTTAACAAAGAAAAAACTTCAAATATAATTCTTATCTTGTCCAAAGGTTTTCAATTTGAATGTTTCGTCGAAACGTTCCACGTTGTGAATATTTCAACTACCTCTTTTGAGCCATAAGCAGAGATCGTGTAACTCCTCTATTTGAAAATTTTAGTCAAATTATTTAATCTCAAATCTATAACTTTTTCTGCCAGAGCTTTTTAATAGCTTATGATGTTTCAGATTAAAAAAGATGACTTCTAAAATATATCACATTTACTTGGTAAATCTTTTTTATCATCACTGACGTCGTTTGCACTGACCATTCTCTTTGGTGAAATTTTTTACATAAAAATACACGGGTAATAAATGATTTTCATAATTAATTCTGTGTGAATATTAATACTAAAATTCAACCAACGGTGATTTTTAAGCTGTGTTTAAAATTATCCTTCTGAAATCTGAAGGATATTTAAGTTGTGTTTAATTATTATCCTTCAAAACCTAGACTAGGAAACTCTCGATCCTGAGCATCAACGATGCACTATCTAAGTTCGCTTAGCGCTCTCTGATTGGACGCCTGTACCTGTTAATTAGGTGAGGTAGTTCAGTGCGTGCTTCAATTTACAACAATTTAACTCGGTGACCTTGTGCAGTTCGTGCTCGTTCCAGTCTAGATCGTTCAACCTGGGTCACGACATCGCAATTTTAATGAACTTCGCGCCTGGAGATCCGCTAATTGGCGGTAAATTGCAACGGCAAGCCTAGACGCTTGCATCCCCAGCAGGCCTACGGCACCAGACCTTCGGTCTAAGATGTAAACATCGACTGCAAAGACCAGGAGGCTTAACATCACAAGCGTTGTATTTACAGAACGAAAACTCGTTGAAACAATATTTATTGACGTTGGATGAGGTTAGTGTAAAATTGAATTTATGTCGATAGAATTCATTCTTGATTAATTCAGCTATCACATCGCAAATAAAATGTTCATGGGGGAAGTTTTTCTCCACTGTGGCCGTCACGCCTTTCATCATTTTCTAAAATTTCTCGTCATTAGACCGTTTGAGTGCGTCTTTTACAGGGATGTAAAATATACGGCCATCTTAATGATCAGGACTGATTAAAAACAGCACAAATCTTTCTACTGATGAGCTGAAATGTAGAAAACTGCTCAGCAAATTGCCGTGTTCGCCACTGACATAACTGTCAGACGTCTCTATAGTTATGACAGACAGCGTCGTGATCGTCACTAGAGAAAAATATCGACCGTTACGAGAGAAAGAGAGATCTGGAGCGCAATATGGCTCAGGATTTTCTTTTTCTTGGAGAACTTTGTCCCTTCTCTAGGGTATAGAAGGGCTCAGCAGATTGTGAAAGTTCGTCATGACTACATCGCGTCTGCCTCCGGCACATTATTATACGCTTGGCATCAGGCAGGCTTGTTTTGATCGCTGGATTTCAAAAGAAGAATCAGTGACGAAAGCTAACGTATCCATACCGGCAGTCATCCTTACTCTCTACTGCATGTAGGGAAGTATTCTTTATTTACCGAAATAATCTCTACTTGTCTTGATAATCATCAAGTATCCCAGGATTTCTACTTATATTGAAGATCTCTTTTCCCTGTCATCTGAATGATTCATCAATATGGTCTTGCATATTCATTATTATCAATGGCACGCATCGGCATTGTTTTCATGTCAATATGAATTTTATGCATCCTTAATTGTGTCCTTAGGCATACGACCATGGTCTTAATTATATTTTTTTCTACATGTACTCCACATGAACACTTATCACGTATAAAATTATTTTCTATCTTCATTTATTCGTACAAAACTGTCTCGCGCCTTCTTCGCAAATGCATTACTATCATATGAGAATTCGTCATTCAAGGTGGACTAACCTTCAGACACAACTTTTTATTTGAAAAAATTGTATTCAGACAATTTATTTCTTTGGTATCTCATTGTGGTTATGAGTTCTATTTTTTTGTTGTTCCAGTAGAAGTTGAGTTTTTTTAAGTTTTTTTAAGAACTTTCGACTCCCATGAGTGGAACATCATAAGTATTCAGTGTTTTCAATGTTGGAGATATTAAGTTAATGCAAAGCTCGTCTGAATAGATTGTGGCCTCTATACTTACCTGCATGGCTTCACCTCACGCATTCAGTGTTATTGTTAGAGAGGTATATCAATGAAACGCGTTTTTGACTGAAGTTTCATTACTTATCTATCTACACAACTTCATCTTAAGCATTCAGTGCTATTTATCAGTGAAAGAGGTATTAATTTTATCAAACCCTCCTCTGAATTGACTGACCTCTATCACTGCTTCATCTCAAGTGTTCAGTTTTATCAGTGTTAGAATTATGTATTTATTTAAACACGCCCTCGAATTTTCTTGATCCTCTTAGCATTGCTTCATCAAAAGATGTGTTAGATCAAAGCTCAACTGTCGATGTCCGTGAAATTACAGACACAAATGGGTGCTTTCTGAGGCTTCGTAATTAAACTATAACATTTCCCACGTGGCCACGTATCTCTTCACTTCACGGGTGTGTTACTTGCACTTTAATGAAGGAATGAGAGAATTGCAACAGAGTGGCCAGAAGGGAGAAAAGAATGCAAGTGAAATGATACTCCACAAAAAATTCTTTGAGATAAAATTTGTATTAACTGCTCTGGATACGGGTTTATTAATCGAATAATATTAAATTTTGTTTTAATTAATATTGATTACTTGCTTGATAGTTGTGTTAATTAATTTTTCACCCTTTTTCATCCCAAATTATTCATCCGCAGTGATATATTAAGACCCTCAAGGCTAAAGTTATTTTTTTTTTGTCAGTACAAGTGAGATGAAAGTCCATCGTACCTCCATTTATTTCCTCTTATTCGTGTCGTATGTTTCTGTACTTCCATTTTTGCTGTATTTTGCCGCATCCCTCATCTTTCCAGTAAATGTCTTCATCTCATTTTTCCTGCAGTAAATTGCTGCATTCATTTTTTACAGTTTATTTACTGCATCCATGATTTTTGCAGTATAATACTGCAGACCCCTCATAAATATTGTTGGTCTTTACAGTTCTACCCTTCACTTGATCGTATGTATCCGCTGTTACAGACGCATCAAATCACGTGTATTTCTATCACTAAATAAATTATTTCTGTAGTATTTAGGGTGCTCGCTCAGTTCTGCGATGAATATATAGTCATGAGGTATTATTGGATGGCATCTTATATATCCTGGCGTTTGAAGATAAATTGTACTGCAATCATTGTGTAATAACATTAAACTGTCCAACCTGCCATTCAAAGATGAATTTAGATGCCTTTCTGAAAAGTTTCCTATACAGGAAAATTCCGTTTCCAAGGAATAATATGCAACGGTGACCCTTAAAACGATATTCATTCTATTTGTGGCAATGCATGCAATTTGATGGCATCACTCCTTCAAGTTTGTAATTCCCGATGGAGACTCGCATCCCATCTGGCATCTGACGTTGGAATAACGTTCTTTAAACGTTGTTTCCACGAAATCAACTCGTGGTGAACGTTGTTTTAACGTCATTTGCTGGACGGGGACTAGTTTATTTATGCAGGGCATCGTAATTGACAGCGAGTCCATTATGAATCTGACGCCAGCGACGCTTTAGTATTCCAGGTGGTCAGTAACATCGAAATAATCCCCATTCATTTACTATTCATTTATATGAAATCCTGGCGAGGCAATGGAACATTAATTGTGTGTGGAGGGAACGCTGGGAAGCGTGATGAGTTATTGCAGGGAACTGCCACTAATGTCGCTTCTTATTGCAGGGAACTGCCACTAATGCTGCGCTTCTTATTGCAGGGAACTGCCACTACTGCAAAGATTTCTCAGCAATTTTTTTTCGTAAATCGTTTCTTTGAAAGTGATTATTGGATATATAGGAATAAATTTGGTATTCTACTCGGACACATATCAGTTGAAGTAAATTAGAAGAAGCAGGAGTTTAATTTAATGTTCTAAAGCCGTTATTTATTTTATGGAGATCGGTAGTTCGTGGAGAGCCCACCAACGCTTGCCTCGGTCGCTGGTCAGTAATTTACATGCAAATCGCAGCAGCAGCGCCGGCAGTGTAGCTACTCCGGCTCCCGTGCTCATGAGCCAGCATTACTGGCAGTGTAGCTACTCCGGCTCCCGTGCTCATGAGCCAGCATTACTGGCAGTGTAGCTACTCCGGCTCCCGCGCTCATGAGCCAGCATTACAGGCAGTGTAGCTACTCCGGCTCCCGTGCTCATGAGCCAGCATTACTGGCGGTGTAGCTACTCCGGCTCCCGCGCTCATGAGCCAGCATTACTGGCAGTGATGCTAATCCGGCTCCCGTGCTCATGAGCCACCAGCATTACTGGCAGTGTAGCTGCTCCGGCTCCCGTATACATGAGCCGGTAGCACCCAATTCTTATTCTAACGGACGGTTAAACTCAGTTACGTCTTTTTAGCAGTAATCGATTACTGATTTGATATTCAAGATTTGAATGAGATCTCCGTGACATATATGAACGTTTTGCACCAAATTATGCGCTGAGATATTCTTTATGCTGGAAATATAGAAAAAAACGAATTACACATAATCGAAGTATTTATTGTGCATCCAAATTTTTAAGCTTGAATTTTGAATTTTTTAATCCAAAGCCATAGGAACTTGACAATAATTGTAACGATCGCAAGATTACCACTTACAGCAGGTATAATTAAATTGCGTCCAGCTTTGTATAGAGCGCTGAAGAATTACTACTTTCTAATACTGTATCGTCAAGTAATAAGTTAAATTAGCTAATTCAGTTCAATGCATACGCATAAAATTATCACTCATGAATGCCCGCAACATGTTCTGCATTATACGTATTCCCGGACTGCCACGTGTCAGCTGTTAAAAGCGCCGACTCATTTTAAAAAAGCATTAATAGCATAAGGCGTCTTAAATGTCTCGCTAATTAACTGCGCAAAAAGTCTAATAGGCGCACCTTTTCAGGTCCATGTCCTGTCTTCAAGTCGAGCGTTTCGTCTTCATTCTGCTTCGTTAGCCACTAACAATAATTACGCTACCGGGGGCATCTGGTGCACAACTGCCATCTTGCCTTCGCTGTTGTCTGCTTTTATACAAAGAGGCACCGTCTATGTAGGTGGTACATACAAGATAACAAATATTTTTTAATTGATTTCAAGATAATGCCTTTTGTCGTCTAAAATAAGTGATTAAAATAAGATCTATGACTCTAAGTACGCTCTTCCTGCAATTCGGGGCCTATACTTTCAAAACTCGCTAAGTAAACGTAAGTACTTACGCTCTATTTTCTTGACTATGATTGGAGGTTTTTGCTCAAAAGGCCGTCAATGATTGGCTGATGAACTTACGATCTCTTAACTTTTTTTGAAAGTATAGGCCCTGGGACTCAAACTTCCGTCTCGCTTTCGCTCCTGCATGTCTACTTGTATACGCAGCGGTATTTTCAACCGTCACAACACTGAACGTACGGAGAATTGGATAGTTTTCGCACCAGCTATAAGTTATGAATATAATCATGGTTTTACAGCTATCTGTAGGCGGAGAATTTTTTAGTGCAGTCTGCGGGAAGATAATTTATTTCTACTATTACGGTAGTCTGCAGGAGGTGAATTTATTTATAATTTTGTTGTAGTCTTTAATTCATTCATTAATTTCTAATTTTAGTGTAGGCTTTAGAAGGTTCATAATTATGTCATATTGTCGGTGTTATTTCTTATTGTCGTTTCTGGCTTGCCACCATGTATGCATATTTTATGTAGCTATTCTTGTTCATTTATAAATTTATCATATAATTAGATTTTTTAACCAACTACTTCTTTTGAGCAACACCTCAGACTGCGCCTAAGCCTGCTGCTTTTTTTTTATTGGACTTTTTTCGATTACAAATATCACGTTTACTTGCAAACTTCTGAGCTTAAATCATTTTCTTTTTTTCTTTTTATAACCAAAAATTATTAATTCAAATCAGATCTCCGACTCTACATAGGTTCTACCTGCAATTCCGAAACTCTCTGAAGATGCTTGATAAAAAGTTGAATAATACGTATAATTCAATACGTGTTATTCAATACGTATCATTCAACACGCATTGAATAATAAGTGTTGATTTCGCAAATTTTATCCTCGTTGAGGTATTTTACATCTCGTTGTTCGAGTGCTGCTCTAGTCGTGATGATGGAAGCACGCCATTCAGAACCCGATGCTAGCATCATTGCTTCCGTTCATCATCTCGCTCTGGTATTATCGCTCTCGTCTATCTTGATCCACGTGTATCATTGCTGTCGTGTATCATTGCTATCGTGTATCATTGCTTTCATGTATCATTGTTCTCGTGTATCATTGCTATCGTGTATCATTGCTCTCGTGTATCATTGCTATCGTGTATCATTGCTCTCGTGTATCATTGCTCTCGTGTATCATTGCTCTCGTGTATCATTGTCCAAGTGTATCATTGCTCTCGTGTATCATTGTCCAAGTGTATCATCACTTAGCAGATGGCCGCAAAATATTCTCTAGATATTCCATCAGTTTTCACTGAACAAAATAGGCGTTTTTTTTAGCACCGCGCTCAAAGGCCTTTGTTTTTCTGACGATTAAGTGCTGAGATAATTGAGCCATTATTTTTTTAAATTGAAGGAAATCTTTTGAAGGAAACCTCAATGCCAAAGTGTTGATCTTATATCCTCTATGATCTTGAAAGAAAATGAAAGAAAATACGTTTTTTTAAAGTTGTCACTTCTGGGAAATTTTTTCGTCAAATAATTAATTTTCATGTCCATCGGAATATGTAAAACGAGTAGATTTATTTTATTACCAAAATATTGCACCTTATATAAAAAAGTATTAATTTAAGCGATTGTGAAATGTGCTTGTGAAATTGAAACCAAATTCTGGTGTAAATAAAAATCGATAATAAATTCACTGTCAATGTTTAAATGTATGAAACAAATGCATAATAATGGAGTGTATATGTGTTTTGAATTTGTTTCTCAGTATAACGTGCAGCGATAAGTGTCGTCACGCAAGACTCGTGTCATCATCGCACGCTTGAGTGCGTGACGCTATAAACGTGACGCTACAAGTAGCGTGCGAGGCGGAATGTAACGCTACGGACATGTTATGTTCATGTTAGGTAATGTGGTGGCTCATTATGTTGTGATGTTGCACAGCACTGATGTTGCTGCGTGTGATGCACAGCGCTGATGTTGCTGCGTGTGATGCACAGCACTGATGTTGCTGCGTGTGATGCACAGCGCTGATGTTGCTGCGTGGTCGTGATGGACAGACCGATCTTTATGGAATGGTTAAATGTTCAAATCATTTAAATCAGGCAAATTACAAAATGCTTCATCATCGAATAAATTTGGCTTCTAAACGGCACTTGTACATTCACAAACATGCCGAAGACTTAAGCATCATTTTCCAAATTAAATATTCTTCTATAGAAACATTTCAATCAAATTTTTTCATTATTATATAATGGATTAATCGTATTCATTCAATATTGTTTTATGTTTTTACTGTTAAGTAAACTACTACTCTGGAATAATCGCTATTTTCATCACTCTGCTGAATTCTGCATTTTTAATCACACACGCTTCATGCATCGTTGATTGTAAACCCAGCAGTTTTCGCGATATTGTCCAATATATTAAATTTTTTGTTTGATTAAAGCTGGCAATCTTTGTTTAGGCAATGCACTGTATTTTACGAACAATCATGGTGGAGGCAGTACACAGAATTATGCGGGCAATCATCGTTTATGCAAGGAATAATAATGTACGAACAATCATCGCGCAGAAAATGCGAAGAATTGTTTGTGTCGGCAATCATCGTTTAAGCAATTCACAATATTGTACAGGCAATCATCGCGCAAAAAATGCAAAAAAATAGTGCGAGCAATCATCGAATAGGCAATTCACAAAATTGTACCAGGCAATCGTCGCGCAAAAAATGCAAAGAATTGTACGGACAATCATCATGTAGGCAATGTAATGAATTGTAGATTCCCTAAAATGTTGGAACAACGCTCGAATTTATTTGCAAGTATTTGGGACAAATGCAATTAAAAAGAAAGAATCGCATTACCGTTCAATAAACTCGACGCTCGTCATTTGCAATGTCTCTCTGTGTCTAATTATTCTCATTGACAATTTGCCTCAGCTGCCGCATCTCTGAACCCTTCAATTAAAGAATTGCTGGTTAATCAGTATTAATTACTTTATGTTTACGATGAAATAATCTCAAAATGAAGGGACTCAATTCGCCACATGAATAGAAAGAAATTAATCATGGAGTTCATTAATGCACAACCCTTGTGGCTCACAGGGACGAGCTCAGCAAATTTTGTTTTGCAAAGCTACTTGGAGACCGAGATTAATTAATGAGGATATTCAGCGTCAGGTACGGCGATACGTTGTAAATTATACACAAATTCATGTCAAACTGAATTAGTTGTTAGGGAGTGGAAATAGTTCGGTAATTTTTTATTTGCAGATAGTTTGAGGTGGGATTCCTGTAATACAATAAAATGACATTCTAGGTTAGAGAATGCATAATAATAATAATAATAATGTGGTTCCGAATCGTGGATATTACATTAAATTGATAAATTCGAATAATTTGTTTTTACAGAACGGCTGTACTAAATTTATAGATTAAGTTATTTATTTTGCAAACACATCGGGAAAATTAACTCTGTACTTATTATTACCTTCTAAACAAACATTTATCTCGTCAATTGTGTACAATTACTACAATATATCTAATAGTATATAATATATCTAAACGAGAAATTATCATAGAAGAATGGCATTGCCATCTCTTTCTAGACTGTTCTGAATTTTATTTTCGTTTCTATAAAACTTTTTACGAAGAAAGTGCAAGGGCATGAATACTCTGCAAAAATATTCCTGCACGCGATAGGAAAATGTTGACGAAAAAGTTCAAGGCAATCACAAGTAATTATATATATTATAAATCACGAACATATTATAAATCACGAACTACTCGATGAAATGAGAAGGTTTATATCGCCTTCATATGATACTAAGACTTTCTTGATTTGAAGTGTATTTTTGTTAAATTTATAAAAATATTTTCTATTAATCTTTTCACATTTTCCTCAATTGAATCCTGGGTGTTTTTATTTACTTTTATAAATTCAATCGATCATTTCCAAGTAATCTCCACTCCAAAAGTATTCTGAACGTCAGCAGATAGTTGAAAAAAAATTAATAGAAAGCATCGTTTTATTATTCCTTTATGACTACGATTATTCTCAGCAATCAAACTAATATTTCATATCGTAAAAATCCGTTTCTAAAACTTGCAATGTATCTAATGCTAATTTTTCAGTATATTTCTTTAAAAAATTTATTCAAACTCCAAGTGGGGGAAAATTTATTGCTTTTTTGTCATTTTTTTGTGTCAGTGTGATGTCCACATAAAAATTTTAATCATGCATCACATGACTGATTGAAAAAATTAATTATTGAACTTTGATGGAACTCATAATACTGATGAAACTAATCGTATCGGGACATTCATTCTTATACTCGAACGTGATTTATCATAAATAAAAGTGTATAAATGCCTAAAAAATTTCCCAAATTAATTTGGAAAATTTAAATTAAATTTCCTGATGAGCTACCCAAGCCTCGAGACTTCATTTCAGCGTCCAAAACGCATCGTATTTTTCTGTTCATTGGCATACTGGAGCGAGCACAGCTCGAGATTCCAGTTCTGGAATCGGAGCCTCGACATTCCTAAGCCCCGTTCCCAGGTCCCTTCCACTCCATGCTTCTCTCTGGGCCAAATTAGGGTCAGCTGTGAAATATTTCCCATAGGCCCATTAATTTAGCTTATTGCAATGGACCAAGTCGATAAGAGAACCGGCGTCGCTCCCTCAGATCTGGCCGCTGATGGCAACTCCCTCAGATCTGGCCGCTACTGGTGGCTCCCTCAGATCTGGCCGCTACAGGTGGCTCCCTCAGCTCTGACCGCTGATGGCGGCTCACTCAGATCTGACTGCTGCTGATGGCGGCTCCCTCAGATCTGGCCACTGCTGGCGGCTCCCTCAGATCTGGTCGCTACTGGAGGCTCCCTCAGATCTGGTCGCTGCTGGAGGCTCCCTCAGATTAGATCTGGTCGCTGGAGGCTCCCTCAGATCTGGTCGCTGCTGGAGGCTCCCTCAGATCTGGTCGCTGCTGGAGGCTCCCTCAGATCTGGCCGCTGCTGGAGGCTCCCTCAGATCTGGTCGCTGCTGGAGGCTCCCTCAGATCTGGCCGCTGGTGGCAACTCCCTCAGATCTGGCCGCTGCTGGAGGCTCCCTCAGATCTGGCCGCTGCTGGTGGCTCCCTCAGATCTGGCCGCTGCTGGAGGCTCCCTCAGATCTGGCCGCTGCTGGAGGCTCCCTCAGATCTGGCCGCTGGTGGCTGCTCCCTCAGATCTGGCCGCTGATGGCAACTCCCTCAGATCTGGCCGCTGCTGGTGGCTCCCTCAGATCTGACCACTGCTGGTGGCTCCCTCAGATCTGACCGCTGCTGGATGGCTCCCTCAGATCTGACCGCTGCTGGATGGCTCCCTCAGATCTGACCGCTGCTGGTGGCTCCCTCAGATCTGACCGCTGATTGCAACTCCCTCAGATCTGACCGCTGCTGGAGGCTCCCTCAGATCTGGCCGCTGCTCCCTCTGATTTGGCCTGATTTCTTATGGACGCTCCGAACGCTCGGGAAGGCCGACTTTTATGTGGGAACATGTTCACTTTATAGCCGCGATATTATCGGTCCACTTTTTCCTTATATTTCCTAACGCTTGGTACGAGGGCGGGACTTGATTCTGGAAATTCTAGGTTCCTATTTAAATGTCTTGTAGTAATATAGGATTATTAAGTATTTTTTATCATATATTATTGAAGGTAGTTAATGAAAGTCATAACAGATGAATAAATTAGTAGCTCCTGTTATTTGATTACACAATTAACAAGATTTTCTTGCCTGAGCGTTGATCACAAGTTGCAGCGCACAACACTATTGAAATTAGACAGTTTCTACTCGGTATATGATATTCAACTAAAAATTTCCAGGCATTATCTTTACTAAATCCCTTTCCCGATTACGTAAATAATATTTCCTGCGGCATCGGCTGACAGACTTTCCGCTTCCCTGGAGAATCCTGTCATCCTCCGCGCCCTCTCCCTCCCCCCTAATCCACCTGTCCTGGCACCTCCTGGCACCCGTGTCCTCTGTTCTGGCACCTCCTGGCACCCGTGCCCTCCGATCTGGCACCTCCTGGCACCCGTGTACTCCGTTATGGCACCTCCTGGCACCCGTGTCCTCCGATCTGGCACCTCCTGGCACCCGTCCTGGCACCCGTCCTAGCATCCGTCCTGGCACCTCGTAGCACCCGTCCTGGCACCTCGTAGCACCCGTCCTGGCACCTCGTAGCACCCGTCCTGGCACCTCGTAGCACCCGTCCTCCGTCCTGGCACCTCGTAGCACCCGTCCTGGCACCTCGTAGCACCCGTCCTGGCACCTCGTAGCACCCGTCCTGGCACCTCGTAGCACCCGTCCTGGTCTTTCCTGGAACTCTTAATCCCTGTTTTCCAGAGCGTCGCGGTGTCGTCGAGAGTCTCGCGAAACTTCAGGGCCATTTATTGTGAACAAAAGAAGGCTTCTGCCGGAACACGAAGGTTAGCGCCATCGAGATGGCACTTTTGACCGCCAATCCCTCGCTTGAAGCAAGAAAATGTGCATTTTGTGTTAAAAATCACTGGGATTTGGGCTTTTCTTTATGATAGAATAAATCTTGTTCATCCTAAAACAGCGACTTCGTTCTTAAGATTTAAGTTTCACTTACGTATTCAGAATCGCATTGCAATCTTGCAAATCTAAATCAGCAAATTCGTATTTTCGGACATCCTAAGAATTCTCGACAGTGCGCAACGGATCCAGGACAAGACTTTGAAACTTGAGAGGAGCGCAGGATTAAATCGTCAGGTACAGGTTCTATGGAATAGAAGATTTCCTGAAATTCTGTACACTTCCACCGAGGAAATCCCCTAGAGAAAGGGTAGCATCAGGCCTGGCTTGAATGCCAGGGATTTAAAGCATCCGCATTCCCGACCCAAAGAATTCATGGACACAACAAAGACCGGATTTTGTGCTGAGGAAAGAATTTGAGTCGAATGCACGTTTCCGCATATACATGAATTAGGTTAAACATCATTCTGTTATCCGTTCATCGGCGTCACCAGAACATGTACATTGAAATGCTACTTCAAAAAAACTCCATTATTATAGGTCAATAATATTGTTCATATTTACTATGGGTGACATTCGAGGAAGATTGCGAGTTGAGTGTTCAAAGTTTTGATATAATAGCGTTAATTAATTGACCTAATGTCTGAACAAATACAATTATACCAACTTTATACGTATGCTCGAACAGTTAGATTCTAACTTTCTATTAATGGTCCAAGACTTAAGAGGTCAGGTCGGTGTAATATAAGACCCCGGCATCAACCTCTAATAATTCAATACTCTTTAATATTGCAATTATCAGCATATTATTGGCAAGACATGTTGCCAGGATATTCTTAGAAAGACATATTGTCAGGATATTCTTAGCAAGACATGTTGGCAGGATATTCTTAGCAAGACATGTTGTCAGGATATTCTTAGCAAGACATGTTGTCAGGATATTGTTAGCAAAGTTTACCCAGCAAGATATTCTAGTCAAACTACCGCACACGATGGCATGATTCTAATTTTTTCAGTAGCTGCAAAGCATCAACGTTTGCTGCCTGCAGTTAGCAACGGCCCAACAATAGCAATGGTGACTCATTAATGCTGAATAGAATTCTTCTCTGGATGTGCGATAAATTCCGGAACTTTTATTGTTGCCGAGTTTTGTGATGATGCCGTTGCTATTAAAGCCGTCGATGTAGTCGTTATGTTCAAGTGCCGCGGCGCTTTTGTGTTTACACCGCGCTTCTCATTACAATTTATGGGCTGTTAACTTCTGAAAAATGAGTAGCGGATTCCAAAGAAGCGACGAGTTATGAATGATGTAACGACGAGCGCTCTTGGGGTGCGATGCTTCTAATGAGATCTTGATGTCCCGCAGACCCTAAATTGTTGTGGCTCCCACAGACCCGATTTTGATGGTGTGTTCCACAGTCCCAGGAAGTTGAAGTGGGTCCCAAAGTCCCAGGAAGATAATGTTGGTCCCAAAGTCCCAGGAAGTTAACGTGCGTCCCATAGACCCAGGAGTTTATTGCGGGCCCCACAGTCGCACTCTTGATGGCGCGTCCCATAGTCCCCGAAAATTGTTTTGGGTCTAACAGACCCAGGAGTATATTAATATTGTAGGTCCCATAGACGCATTCTTCGTAACACTAATATTATTTTTTTTATTTGTCAATGCATTTATATGTAAAAGGCTTAATAATTATTGATGTGAATATCTCGAGATACTAAATTTTGTTGCCCCTGCCAAATCACTATCACTGTTATCGCCAAGTCACTATCGCCGTAATCGCCAAGTCACTATCACCGTAATGGCCAAGTCACTATCGCCGTAATCGCCAAGTCACTATCACCGTTGTTGCCAAGTCACTATCGCCGTTATCGCTAGGGGTAAAAAACACGCATTGCTATTTAGACAAAGTCCAACTCATTTCTTTGATTGCGCGCACATTCCAGCCACATGGTCATAACGAGTCTACCTTGATAAAAATTAGAGCCCTTGTTTCGTCGGCCGTGCAAATAACAGCTGGGATTATGAACAAGCTTTGCAGCCTGGACAGCCGAGTCGTAAATCTGGAACACTTCTATATTATGCCCCTACAGTGCCGGGCTTACGCCTCCTATGGTGAGTTATTGCGCGCTGAACCAAGCCTCTGAACCAAGCCTCTGAACCAAGCCTCTGAACCAAGCCTCTGAACCAAGCCTCTGAACTAAACCTCTGAACTAAACCTCTGAACCGAACCTCTGAACCGAACCTCTGAACTAAACCTCTGAACTAAACCTCTGAACTAAACCTCTGAACCAAGCCTCAGAACCGAACCTCTGAACTAAACCTCTGAACCAAACCTCTGAACCAAACCTCTGAACGGAACCTTTTTCTCCACGCTGCAAGGCCCGCATGTTGCTCTGTCCTTGTCAATATCCTGAATTATTTCCGAGAAAATATCGGCCTGCAAACCGACGGCTTCGCCGACGATTCTACTCCAATCATTACTACCAATCTATTCTACTCCAATCAACCCATTACTATCTATAAGAAAGTAAACACGTTAATCATTTTATCCATCGTTATATTTAAGCCGAGATCACTCTTGTAATCATAAAAAATAGGCTCGACTTGAAGTTTTGATTTTGACGAGTGTGTATGCCCTCTTGTGTTGATGGCAGACTTTGCTGTTCATTGCAACTCAGAATGCCGTAACTACGCAGCATATGAAAGCTGATTCTAGTACGACCAACAAGCCCTTGATTACTTATATACACGCTTTAGTTAATCAGCCGCCTCCAGGATACTTGCTTGTCTACTTCTGCTGCAGGGCCACAGAATTTCAACGCCAAAATTAGGCTCCAACTTGCTGAAGGAAGAACATATATTCCAGTATTAGATAAATTATAAATACAGGGCTGAACAGCGACGACTTCGTCTATAATTGCGGAGAGATGCAGGAATTCCAAACGCAGAAACCAGAATTTTTTGAAAATTTTTATCATGTTTTACCCTTGGCGTCCTAGCGCCCCTAAGGATCCTTAGCACTGCCATCGACTTGCCCTTAGCTGCCAAGCGGTCCTAAGTCGCCCACAGCAGCGCAATCGACTTGAGTCGCCCTTAACTTAGGTTTGCTACAAATGAGAAATTCTTCGCTCACCTCAACGGCAATTCCTCGATTCGGCAGCGCGCCAAGCGCTTCCTTTATGCGCCACGATGAACGCCTTACGATCGAGGAAAGGCGCACTCCTCAATTCGGTAGAGGCCGCGTCGTGCGAATAAACTCCAATGACAGATGAGCAGAGGCATCTGGAATTTTTCGTTTGATTATTTTTCGACCTACGGTGTCAGCCAAATTTAAATTGTGGTTGAAGATTAATAGTCATTCTCGAAATTAAAAGTAAGCCAGAGTAGTGAAATGGTTGAAATTCACAATGTCTATAAATAAAACATTCCTGTTCACTGACGGCGATACATGCTTGAACAATTTTCTTCCCTAGTAAGGAGTGCAGTCTCCAACAATTTTCATAAACCATCGTTTCCACGGGACGATCTTTCATGTCCCCCGTTTCAGCCATGCATGTTATGCCTGAACTCTGGAAAAACGTAATTCAATTCAGAACAGACGACGCCGCTCTAGGCATGAACAACATGAGATGTTTTTTATGTTGGACCGTAAGAGCTGTGGCTCTCTTTGGGAAAAGTTTTGATGCTGCTTGACTTGCTTGTGAGGCTGCTGACATGTTTCTCCTGCAGGCTGAGCTCCAGCAAAGAGGATTCCGCTATGCGCGCGTCAAATCACATCCGACTTACTTGGTGGCACCAAAGCCTGCTTTATTTGCATGCTTTCCTCGGCAGCACAAGCCATCGATTCGGCATTGTACTCGTAAATCTGTATTCATCGATTTGCATCAGTAATGTTAAATATTTTTTTCATACTCTCAAAATTCTGTGGTTAAATGAAAGAAAAAATCAAGTATTCCAAACAAATTCGTAATCACAATTTTGCGTTATTGATTATTCGGGTTATTCCATTTCAATGATATGCTTTATTTTACATATTATTTTTTTACTTTTTCTAACTTTTGAGATCAGGAAGGAATTTTCCGCGTCACATCGAGAGGTGAGGAGCTTTAAGGCCATGATTTTCAGCGACTCTTTCTGGAAAGAAATGATGTGCTTCAGCCAGCAAATGGTCAGCTTTTGCGGCAACCTTCGTATTTTACGTCACTGAATCCTAAACCGCTTCAATTTCCATTTGTTCCCCATTTTTTTACTTTAGTTTTCATCTGGAGAAGCATAAAATTTTTCGGGGACACCTGTTATTTTTATAATGTGCTAAATTAATTTCTGCTGGAAAATGTTTCCGCACCAAAGAGCTCTGTCAAAACAAGCGTGTTTTCGTATTTTAGCTAAGCTTATTTTTTAATAGAGTTGGAAGGAAGTTCAACTTTGTTGACACTAAAGAAGAAACCTCGAATGCAAGAGAAATCTGGACTCGGTATTAATGGCGCATCCAACATACATTCACAATATGTATGCATTAATAATTATATGTAATATATGCGGTAATAATATGTATACATATACAATGGCATTATTTTCGTGCTAAGATCATAAAATCCTGATTTCGAATCTCTCACTCTTCTTGCTGAAATGTGTACAACAATTATAGTTCCATCTTTAAAGTTTCATTATAAATAATATATACTTATTTTCTATTTAATTTGCGATCGTGTTTGTTCCCACATTTGAACTATGCTATAAGAATTGATCGCCGATTTTTAAATTTCAATCACTTGTTTGCTTAAATGTTGAATTTTTTGGTATATTATCTTTGCTTTTAACTTCCTAGTTGAATTTCTACTGAATACTTTGCAAGGAGTCGTAATAAAGTAACCAAATTTAATAAACACCTGTTGAGTAGAGTGATATTGCGCAGGCTAAAAGAATGTAAGTGTAACATTTTCACAAGAAACATTCTCATCATACACAACCGGCAAGGGCCGTCCGAGACAGAGTCCGCGATCGGGTGGAAACTCCAGCGCCGTGTCTTCCAGTCACAAAAGACCGCGGCTCTTCAGCGTATTTCTTTTGCGCTCTTCGGCGTCAAGATTCGCAGCATTTTTGGAGCTCGACTTCGACTGCCACCGGAACGACGTTGTCGTTGCGGAGCGGCAAGGCATTGCTTTGAAATTATTTGAGAATACAATGGATGTTTCTAGGAATTGCAGCATGGGTATTTTTTCGTGTTAAATATATGCGGTGTATTACTTTAATTAAAAACTGTTTTATGATTTTTATTGTTCTGATATTTCCTCGTGGACTTTTGAGGAATAATTCGTACATTTTGGTATCGGCTTCATACATCAACCACCAAATTATCTGGGCCGGCGCAACAAATGCTGGGCCAGCGTAATCCAGCAATCGTGGAAAGCTTCTCTGAAGTGCCGGAAGCCTCGCACCGATCGCTACTCCGACCATGGAAGCCGCCCTTCTCATTTATTGAGGTTCCATCCTAGTATTGCTCTTAAATGCCCTCGTAGAATTTCCTATTTCCGGGGCCAGAGATCGTTTACAAGCTAATTCATGGGCGATATGGCTCGAGAATTCCTACCGAAAGAAGTCCTCGAAAGTTGAGGAAGATGAAACTCGAGACGCGCAAGTGGCACTCCTGTCCTTGACAAGTCGAGACACGCTCTGCGCGTTTCTTTCACCAGCACACCGAGCCTTCGTAACGAATCCTTATTAAAGCAGGCTATCAAATTAATTAGAGCCCCAGCAGAAATTCAGGCAATTCTGTTGACCAACCAACTAAACATATGGAGCTCGCAGCCAGCGAACTGCCACCAAGACCTTGCGCCTCTAGACGAGAAGTGTCGAGTTACTTGAGCCGCTGCGCACTGAATTCTCGGTGTAGTATCAGCCTGCCTCCCTTATATTTGGACCTTCATTCTCTGCGTCGAGAATAATTGTCGGGGCAGATGCTTGGTGGTGGAGCCGCCCGCTGTGTTCTCTATTTACTGTGAACCACTGAACTATTTGCACGGAATTGCACTGGCTCATAATTCTTTGGAATTTAATGGAGGCCTCGAGACTGGCTCGGAACACCGTATGAATTGTGCTTTGTTCTTCTCTTGCAATGCGTTTGTGCCACACTCGCTATGGATTTAAATAATGAGAACGCAGCAGGACTTCACTAACTCAGGGGCTCAAATTGTTGAAAGAAATCTTATTTTCCCGCAAATTCAGTTCTGTAAATCACTCCGAAGGTGCTTTAATGATTCTCCGACCGAGAGGCTGTAATAAGAGAAGAGGGATTCGGGTTTCACTGGCACGGAGACTCAATTCCATGCGGGCTTGGTCATATTTTTTGTGATATAAAACACTAATAAAGGGAAGAAGGGGGAGGGAGTAATGGATATCAATGGGGGTAATGAGGATTCGAGGCGTAATGCAATACAGAAGGAGTAATTAATGTTCATCAATGTTATATCTTGAATGACCGTTCTTTCACAAAATTGTCTATGAAATTTAAAATATTGCTTCATTCACCTTGATGCGCGGAAAACTTCTTTATATGGCCGACGTTATCACAGTATTAACATATCACGCTTGCCCCAAGCCGCATCATCCAGAGACGACGAGTCAACTCCTGCCGATTGTTCGTTAAATGAAAAATAAATTAATTCAGTAGATTGTTTATGATGCCACTGACATTCGGAGGCAACAACAATGCATTGGGTTTCAATATCTGCAAGAGTATTTTCTGGCGTACTTTTTTCCATGCATTTTCTTTCATGGAAATCATGTAGCGATTCTAACATTCTACGGATAAACATCTGAATAAGGTTGGCGGTGTGTGCCGGCAGCTGTGTGTACAGTGTACATTATTTTTGAGAACATCATCCTATACACTTGCGATTACACTTTAACTAAAGTTAAAACTAATGTCATCATGCACATAATTTCGAATATCTTCTTTATAAAACGCCCTTATGAAGAATTATATGGTCTCTTTAAGCCAACATTCAGTGTTTCGGGATTTCTGAAGTCAATGAATCATGGATATTTTTTCATAAAAACTGGGAATTTATTTCAAATTGTATTAATCGTAACTTTTCCTCTTTTCTTTGCATAGTTCATTTAATTTAGTCAGTAATACCAAATGTGCACCAAAATCCCGGCTTATTTATGTTCTTCTCCAACGGGAAATTTCTTTTCATCCAACGAGAATTTCATCGCCGTTTATTTCGCTGCCACTCCGCAATGGCCCTCAATTTAGTAGACGTTATCAGACGACGCCTCGCCATCCGCCATTTGCTACGATGTTCATAAATTGCCTTTGTCTTTGGCGTAAAGCTTTGGTCTCCCGTCTTCCCATTTTCAGGATAGCAAATAAGAGCTTCCAAAATGCACGATTTTCTTCCTGAAGATTCGTTTTTTCTTTGGACTTCGTCTTCTGCAGCTGAAGGCAATTAACGAATCTAAAATGAATTCAGGATTAATGTCCCCTTGTTTCTATTCGCGTGCCATAGAAATTGATAGAATGTAAATTAGCAGTGACGATGGTATTTAATGATGTACACGTTTCAAAAACATCACCTCCAACGAAATTTTTTTTGAAACTATTGATGAAAGAAAAACATCTGCTCAAATTCACTTTTTCTTCAACATCGATTTTCTTTAATCTCATAAGCATAATTAGAGTCCGATATCAAAGCCTCGTCGGCTGGCTTGTGGGATCAGAGGAAACCCCCTCCTGAAAAAAAAAACATTAATTTTTTATTAGTTTGCTCAAAAATTAATTCCAAGGAAATTATATTTTTCCTTATAGCTTGTAAACGGTATCTCAATATCAAAATATACCAATTAAAACTTTAAACGATACTTCGTTTGTTGTAATGGCGGTCATCAGAAGAAAGTTTCCTATCGTGTGAAGCCTAGCCGCTTACATTTCACTGTAATAATCTTATAATCATTCAGAATATCAACGTCTGCGCTGAGTCGTGTAGCAGAAAACAGTGAACGCAATTTCCTTAGGGATTTCTTGGTGCGCAAAGTAATCGTTGAGCAACACGGGAGAAATAGGCATCGTGTTTATTTTTGGTTCTCTTCAAAGCGAGAGTTGAAAGGGTACCACAAACTTGGCTTTTGATCTATTGAAGAGTTGTACGGGGCAGATTATGTAAAGAAAATATTGCTACGTGATATGAAATCTGACATGCATATACGCCTTTGAATTTCGCATTCACAAAGCGGACTGAAAGCCGTTTTTTATACATAACATGTAGAGAAACTTTTAAAATTTCTTTCCATTCGTGTTAAAAAAATTGTCCACAAATTTTTGTCGGTTTTTATGGCCTTCTTCGTTGAAATTCCTTGAATTTTAGGTGAAGTTAAGAATATTTTTGCCCTACCAGGATCTTTATCTATTGAAATAAAACTCTACACCAATATTTCATTATCATTTAGCATTAGAAAATTCGAGAATCTCAAAAAAAAACAACCATCGGAACTTAATTACAAGAATTGTAAGGCTAAAGCAAGAAATGAACAATGAGATAATTGCCCCACATCACTGAGTTTCATATAAGCATGCAGTTCACGATTTGTTGAAGATCTATTATATAGGAACTTGATTGACAATTAATACATCGCCCAATCTCTGAAAACTTCAGGGGCCATCGAAAAAAAAGTTGGACAGCTAGAGCGTCTTGAGCGCTACGGTCTTCACTGCAAAACTCTTTCAACTTTTGAACCAATCCCTCCTCTCTAACTGAGGCTGGCAAGGAAAACGGCCACTTGAAGAAATAGCTTCCTATTCTGCAGTAAGTTTGATCTGAGGTTCTCAAGTTCTACTAAGTTACTCTGCACCAAAGGAAATTTTTTTTGTACTGAAGTAAAGTAGTCTATCTGGAGTTGAACGCAGAAACGCTGCGCGATTGAAACGTTACGAAGTGAAATTGGGCGGTCGCTAAAAGATTCATCCGGGACTCCTGAAAGCTTCCTTCCAAGGGATTCTCTTTCTGGCTAATTGAACGATACTTGCCAACAATCTTGGCTGGTCTCTGCGGCTCTCTGACTCGACTGGTCTCTGTGCCTCTGAGCTTTTAATCCCACTGAGCCCTGGCCGAGCATCTCTAGACGTCCGTCTCTATAATGACTAGACGTGCTGCTAGAGCCTAACGTATTTTCTAGACGAAATTTGCGTGTCTTTGAGGTTGGCTTGAGCTTGCTGCTTGTGACGAGCGGTGAAAGAACTTGATATTCATATTACATGGAGTAGTTCTTGTGACCGGCAGGACTCCTTGAATTAATAGGAACTTCCAAGGTAGGCTTGTGAAATAAAAATTGTATAGTTTACTTAAATTAACAGCGTGTTCTGAAAATTACTTTTATACCGACATACCATAACACTGTAGGGAAACACGGGTTAGAATGAAACTAATGAATGTTAAAGTTATCACTGGAGTGGGATTTATTACATATTTTACACAGCCCTTGCTTATAACACATAATTTATACCACATTACACACATATAACACATTAAACTTATCTACTGGCCTGCGATGCGTCCTCGGCCACAGCAAGTAATTCCAGCTCCAGATTTTTTCCGTCTTAATATCCGTTCATTTTGGTGCGTCGCGTATCCACAATACCGTCGTCGTATATAGAACATTTTGGTGCGTCGCGTATCCACAATACCGTCGTCGTATATAGAACATTTTGGTGCGTCGCGTATCCACAATACCGTCGTCGTATATAGAAAATTTTGGTGCGTCGCATATCCACAATACCGTCGTCGTATATAGAACATTTTGGTGCGTCGCGTATCCACAATACCGAGTCTTGGACCCGTCAACGATGTGCCGCATCGTCGATTCTTCGCCCGCATCCATGAATGGTAATTCAACTTTACCCGCCGGCCTGAGATTCCATCACGTGCCTTTTTATGCCACAGAGTCTGCATTTTTGTGTTCCTTTGTGGCCTTAAATTCAATTTTAGGCCCACATTTTTGGTGTTTTATTTTGTTTGTTTTTTGGGGGGAACAGATTTAGACAAGTCGGATTTCAATATGGCGGTTAGGGGGAGTCGAGAATATGGATAATATCACTTGTTAACGGGTAGGTATGCGTGTAAGCTGTCCTGCCAACAGTCACTGAATTTGTAACAAATAATTGAGTGTCGAAATGAAGGCAGTAAACTAGATCATTTGCAGTGAACTTATTGTTTAGATCGACATGATGGTTCTTTATCCATGGAAATTTCATAATATTCTAGTATTCTGTATTTTTCATGAGCAGTTCCACATGCTGCAACCATATTACGTCCTCTACCGCATCAATTTTGACACAGAATATTGTATTGCATTAAAATCACGTTTGTTCCGGATGGTAACGCTTCTCCAACGATGACTTTTCATTCCATCTTACACCGTTCTCTACTATACATCCTTTTCAGCAAAAACAGTGTTTCAGCAAGCCCTATAACTTCATAGCCAGTAGTCCAAGTTTGTATCGTCTTTGTTACGTCAACTTCTCGAGGCCTTTGACCCTAGGCTTACAATTACATTCGCATCCTCGACCAATCCACGGAAAATCACTCGTCGAAACTTGTCGAGTACGCGAGCATATTCTACCTAATTAAAAAGGAATTTAAAAGCAAAGAAAACGCCAAGAAAATTCACCATATCGATATTGAAAACGTTTCGGAGTCCAGCTCCATCATCAGTTCGACTAAACTAAAAATGAATAAAATCACTTTAAAAGTCAAAATTCAAAGACAGACATAAAACCTAAACAAGACCTAACATTATATCGATAGTTTAGTCGAACTGATGATGGAGCTGGACTCCGAAACGTTTTCAATATCGATATGGTGAATTTTCTTGGCGTTTTCTTTGCTTTTAAATTCCTTGTGAACTTGCGATATAAGCAGACTAATGATATAACTACCTAATTAGCAACAGCCAAGAAGCATCCACTCCAGGTTTAAGTTTATACTCGGGTATTTTCGATGTTGTTTAAATATTTCGGTAATTTTGGTGCACCGAAGTTACTGGGCAAATACTTATAAACTCTCATGCGTGAACGACAACTGAAGTTGTCGTTCAAAAAATATTTTTAATTGTGATTGATCTTTGCCTAACCTTTGTGGATGCTCCGCATTGGGCTGAATATTGCCACCTTGGAATGAAATCGATAAGTTTGAGTTCACATTCATTTTTTTATCCAAAACATTACGCATGTGCAAGATATTTAATGTATTCCAACGAACTTAAAATAAAGGAACGCGTCGAGCGTATGACCATGGCCAGCAGTCAAGTGATGGCCTAACTTTCGGGCGTCCAGCAGCGTTCGCAGACGTCGCTTGCAAACCAGCACGCATCGACGCTCTGAATTTTCCATGTATTTTGAATAAGGTGAAGAAAAAGAAGATGGCGGTAACACCTGACCAAAGTTTTAAGGAGGCTGGCAGGCCACGAAATGTATTGTTCGCAACGCTACTTTCTTGCGCACCAAAACTTTGTGCGCAAAGAAGAGTCGACGGTCGAGTTTGTCCTCCTTAAAGTTTCAAATTTACGAGCCGCTCAAGTTTTCTGAAAATTGAGCATAAAATTCACTCAACTCGCCGTTGAAAGAAGATGCATCGGTAGTTTGTCCGTCGTCTACAGATTTTTTAACGTAATGTTATTGCTCATCTTTTTAGTGCATTTTCTCATTTATAAAAAAATGAACTATTGTGCTCGCCATGTCCGTCTGTCCGTCCGTCTGTTCGTCTGTCTGTCCGTCTGTCTGTCCGTCCGTGACTTCACGTTTTCGTCGACGAGAAAATGCGCTCTCTGTCACTCACTGCAGTGAGTACTGCGTTATATTTTTTTAGTTTACTGGAGTCGAGAACTTTTTATTCTGATTTATTATTCCTGTGAGGAATATATATATAGGTAGAATATATGAAGACAGGTTAACCTGACGCGGTTAACTTCAATCTAAACATCCCTTCAATAATATTTTCGATTCTTGTAAATTTGTGTTCGATTCAATAATATTTTCGATATTTGCATGTGTAAAAAAAATTAGCATAAACAGCGCCTGCTGACGCAAGAAATAAATCGAAGTAATTTCGTGCCGATATTCAGTTTATTCATTATTTGTTTTAACAAAGCACATTTCAGAAAAATTAATAAAAGTTTCAGTTATCGTGCAAGTGATGAGTTTGTTTGTGTTTTGACAGGCATACGTCGTCAGGCGTCCACAGGTCGCCCAGTGCTCCTTGCAATATGTGAGTAGTTTTTCCTTTAATACATTTTTAATACAGTACAATTTATTTCAAAATCATTCAAATCAAAATTTATAATTTAAATTTATTAGTATTAATAAACGATAATTAGGCGTGCTCTAATGTCTTAGGCCCACTTCAAAAGCTGTTTATTCTGTTTGGCTTTCACAATAACGGTAATATTGAGCGTTAATTCAATCATTTTAATTTAAATGTAATGCAAATAAAATTGATCCCAAAGCGGCATCGTTGCTTCTACGTTTCTGGACGTAATCCTACTAATTAACTTGATTATGTTAACGAGTAGGTCTATATTTTCTATGGAGAATTTCATTCAATAGACTTTTATAATTGTATTGAGAATTTCATTGGATGGACTTTAAATTTTAAATATAAATTGGAACTGAAATGATTAATTAACTTCTTGTAAATTTGTGAGAGCGATGAAAGGGATTAATTTTTGATTTGATATAAGTGGATGACCGCATAACATTATAGTAAAGTATTTTGTGGAGAATAACAATAACAAGCCTTTAGTGTCGTGCCAAGCAACTCTATGCCATATCTGCTAATATTTCAACGCGATATCCCGTCACTTGTTTATTAACATAGGGATTCTCTCTCAGCCATGAAATTCCGAGCTGATTATTAATTATCATTTGAATTTAAGTTAACCTCTTGCACTAATATGCACTCTACATGAACCATTTAAGTGGTTGCCGCTCCAGACACTGCGTCATTCACACTTCTATCCATGAACTGATTTTAGACGAGCGTTTTTGCCCTTAGAAAACAAAGTCGTTGTTTTTGGTACTTTTCTTATCGTAACTTTATTACGTGCTTACGAGACTTTAGTTGAAGCTTTACAAGTTCGTGAAGTTCTCGGTGCATCCAATCACTTTATGTGAACTTCAGTGTTGTGGCAAGTTATACGAAAAAGTTTTGCCTTTAAAACTTTTTCGTTTTAAGTATTCATGGATTTCCACAGAATCAATCTATATAAAAAAAAATATTAAGTATATATCTTGCTTGAATTTTCGTTACGACTTAGTGAACTCTTCAAATAAATCCTATTTCCAAGCTTGTTGCTCAAGTATTCTTGAAGCGAGCAAACTGTCAATCAAAATGAATTTCAAAAGGCCCCTCCTGTGCATTGAAAGCCGTTGAAAATTCCTCGCTGCTGAGATAAAATGTGTCGCTAAATCAACGAAGGTTCCTTGCTGTAGCATTCAACAGAAATTGCGTTAAATATTCATTTGCTGTGAAAGCAAAAATAGCGGATAAAGACAAACGAACATAAAAACGACAAAGACTAATAATTTGGTTATACCAACTGGCATTGCATTGCAGCAGCTGTGGCAATGAATACTTGGTCATGTAGGCCTAGCGCAGGTGCGCAGGTCGCTTCATCAGTACGAACTGAATGCAGGTTGATCGAGCGCAGGTCGCTTCATCAGCACGAACTGAGTGCAGGTTGATCGAGCGTAGGTCGCTTCAGCAGTACGAACTGAGTGCAGGTTGATCGAGTGCAGGTCGCTTCAGCAGTACGAACTGAGTGCAGGTTGATCGAGCGCAGGTCGCTTCATCAGTACGAACTGAGTGCAGGTTGATCGAGCGCAGGTCGCTTCATTAGTACGAACTGAGTGCAGGTTGATCGAGCGCAGGTCGCTTCATCAGTACGAACTGAGTGCAGGTTGATCGAGCGCAGGTCGCTTCAGCGGGACACGCGACGCCATCAGCCACGACGATGTCAAGCCCTAACGATGTTTCCTTGCCACCGCCATTGATTTTAAGCGGCCTTCATTCCCCTTAAATCTAATGCCTCGTGTTAACAAAGTTTTTTAATAACCTAAGCGCCCGCCTCTCTGCTCCTCCAGCGCCATAAGTTTTCTCGTTGATCCTCAGCTGTCCGCCTCATTGATGCGCCGCCGTCTCTTCAGCTCTCGCACTAATACCGACCAAAGTTTAAATCCGATAACATTGCTCTATAGTACTTTTACAGAGAAATTTATGATTAAGACTATTTTAAGTAATGTAATGTTATAATATATAATATACATATGAAAGTAGTTAGTATAACATCGTGTAACGTTAATTTGGGACTACGTGATTGCAACTGTTTTTATTACAGACGAGTCAACCTTTTACAACGTTGTGGTTCTCAACATTCACAATTGTGCATCCAGTAACTAAAATATGTTCTCATTGTCTGAAATAAATTACACATATAGCCTCCATCCTCACAGTCCAGTCAAAAATATTAAAGTCTAAAGTCCTCAAAATTTTCTCCGTTTCGAGATTTATTTTTGCCTGGGTATTCAGGCTTCATAACCCAAATGACCGGCGATAAAACCACGTACATGATTCACATTGAGATCTGTCACATACCGATTTTTGTGAACTTCTTTTTATTGTTTTATTTCCATCGTACTTGATTTTAGTAATGCCTCTTCCATCGTTTATATCCGTCATATTTTCCGACTTAGTTTTGACGCATCCTGTGACGCTCTTTGTACATCGTTTTTTCCCGTCTCGCCATGATATTTGTGACGCTTTTCCATCGTTCATTTCTGTCACATTCTTACTTCTGTGACGCTTTTTGCATCTTTTATTCTGATGCATGCTAACTTTTGTTATGCTGACTACATTTTCCTGCCGCGTGCTGATGCCTGTACCGTTTTTTTCGATCGTTAATTTCTCTTTGTCAGCAAAGCGCATAATGGTCCGCGGTCTCGATGAGCTGCATAATTGAATGGACGATCCAAAATGAGTCGCAAGTCGCGAATGCTTAGTGCCGAGGGAACAATAAAATGGCTTCCTGTCCTCATTATGCGAGACTTGAAAAGTTTTTTACTTCATCTGTTGAATGAGAATAATTGATTAATTAGAATAGTTATTGTTAAATTACAATAATTCACCATTTTATCGCACATTTTCCCCCTTCGTACCGATATAACGAGCACATCCTCTCATCACTGCACCCCGAGGCTGGCGCGCAGATATGGAAGCTTAAATAAGCTTTAGGAATTAATCTCATTAATAGCCAGTCTAATATTGAGATTAAGACATAATTATTTATTGGGTATTAATCCGATACGTAATTAATTATTTAGTAGCTCATCGCGAATTAATGCCATCAGGAGTCCGAATAAATTCGATAAGGTAACTTTGAATTTATTCCTTGAAACTATCGTGATTCTCTATATTATTAGTTCATTTATTATACTGCTAGCTACAGAAATTGTTTGTCCATATCTGAAAGAAAATGACTGCAATAATGTCGCATGTCCTTGCGATCAACTGACTGCGTAGGATATCATAGGCACGAATAAATTAATTCATATACCACAAAACCTACTTCAGCCGATCAACTTAATTCGAAAGAAATTCATACGCTCGATCATAAATTGATATTTAAGCAGCAATTTATTGAAGCAATCGTAAGCTGATTGTAATTATGCAATTACTCTTTTCGATTGTTGATTGTTACCGCGTAATTTATACCAACAATCGTAAGTTGATTGTTACCATGTAATTTATACCAACAATCGTAAGTTGATTGTTACCATGTAATTTATACCAACAATCGTAAGTTGATTAATTTACCATGCAGTTTACTTCACAGAGAGTAAGTTTATTGAGACCATGCAATTTAGTTTATTGATCTAAGTTCATTCTCCGTAAAAACGACGAAACGAATAAGACGGAGGAAGCGAGCTGGCTTTGCTCTTTCTGCAGCGTCGTACACGTGGTTTTGATGTTAACTTTGATACGTTGATTGTTTGATGTTCTAATTGCCTCGGGCGCTTTTACATCAAGAGCCTAGAATTAATCCTCAGCCGGGTATTCATCAAAAGACTTGCCTTCTTCAATAGCCTAGTCTTGATCAAGAGCCTGACTTTCATCAAGAGCCTATCCTTCATAAAGATCTTAACCTTTATAAAGAACCTAGCCTTCATCAAGAACCTAGATTTCATCAAGAGCCCAGCTTTCATCAAGAACTTAGCCTTCATCAAGAACCTAGCCTTCATCAAGAACCTAGCCTTCATCAAGAACCTAGCCTTTCCTTCATCAAGAACCTATCCTTCATCAGGAACCCATCCTTTATCAAGAACCTAACCTTCATCAAGAACCTAGCCTTCATGAAGAACCTATCCTTCATCAAGAGCCTGACATTCATAACCTAGCCTTTATAAAGATGAATCCATCAAATGAATCACATTAAGTATAAAAGAGATGCTTCACCTGTGGCTGGTAGTTTCAACACGTAACGTCCATACCTCACACGTTATTGGTGTGTTAGCTTTCAACCAACTGCTATCTTTTACATCAGTATTATTGTGCAGGGATAGAAGGCTGCGAGGATATAAAGCTGCGAGGATATGCTTCGTAACGTTTGGGCCCAGATCCTCGCTGGTTCGCAAGCAAGAGTCACGAAAGCACAGAAGTGATCTAATTCCCTACTATGTATGGTCATTTCTTCTTCGTACATTTTAATGGAGGGTGCTCGGCAACCCTGAATTTATGTAGAATTTCAGTGCTGATTCAACGCAGTCTGCGCTTCCAAGCGTGGCTTTACATGCGCTTTCAAATAAGGGTAAATATCAACGGCTTTGAAATTTTCATCAGAAATTTATCAGTCTTTAAAATCATAAAAGAAACCTCACGTGCTGCTGTTCGGAGGAGTTAAATCTTGTCGACAAATCCTTAATAATTCACATGGCTGCAAAGCCCGACGCATATTTCTTTGTCAAATACGATCGAATTTTTGGTAAATTTTGCAAGCGTTCGTGAGAATTTGCCTTCGAGAAATATTGCCGTCGTTGCTCGAAATAACTCACTTGCCGTGACAGCTTTTTCGCCAGCCTCTGACTTAGAACTTCCGTGCTGAAGCGAAAATAAAACGGAGTCAAGCTTCGCCTTTCGCTTACAAAAAAGTAGAACATTTTTTAATTTTTCGAAAATTCAGCATGTTTTGCTCTTGATATGTATAAATATTTCTTATGGTGTGTATAAATTAGAAAGATTGTTTGATGAGCATCTCTGGTCTCATTACTTCATTCATTAATCACGTAATGGATGAATGATTGGATGTACAGCGTGATAATGTCTACCATATTAATAAGAACCTCATTAATGGATTGAAATAACTTGATTGTGCGCAGATGGTATAATAATTTGAACAAAAAATTGCAATAAACTGACATTTTATTGTAAAAAATTTTCAATTATCTACATCGAAGATACGAAGTATAATTTAAATTTCCTTTATTGTCGTATTCTGAATTAAATCATACGAGAATTTACGCTAGTTATCTCCTTGCGGTGTTATTTTCAAACGCTTGTTTAGAGTCGCTCTTCCTCCCATAGCCGGCCGGGAGATCGCGCGCCCAATTTACCGAGGACTGCGCTAACCGCTGTGTCAGCGTATCCTTGATACGGTCGCCTGCCTTGCCTGCCTTGCCTGCCTTGCCTGCCTTGCCTGCCTTGCCTGCCTTGCCTGCCTTGCTTGCCTTGCTTGCCTTGCCTGCCTTGCCTGCCTTGCCTGCCTTGCCTGCCTTGACTGGCTTCTGCAATCGTGTGACTAGTAAGGGCAATAGCTATATCCTCCGCTTGTACTTTCACACTCAAGTTGGTGAAGGAACTTTGAATAAGTAATGAATGCAATTACCAAAGGTTAAAATGAATGCAATGAATGCCCTACAATTGCCAAAGGTTAGGATATATGTAGAGTTAACGCATTCAATGCATCAAGATTCACGACTCGCATTCCAGACTGTGTGTCTGATTATGATGAATTAATTGAATCGGGGTAGCGGCGACCTGCGTTATACTAATATATATTTCATCCCTCAACTCATTATACATGTGATGCGTACCTCATCAATGGAAACCCGCAGTGTATTTTTCGCATTGAAAACCATCAGGGTATTTTTCTTTAAGGAAATCAGCAAAGGGTTTCTCTGGAAGCCAGTAGGAAATTTCTTTCACTGACGACTAGCAGGGAATTTCTTTCATTGGAAACAAGCGAGGGATTTCTTTCACTGAAAACCAACAGCAGATTTCGTTTACTATAAAAACAAGCAGGGAATTTCTTCCACTAGAAACCAGCAAGAGATTTCTTCCACTGGAAACCAGCAGGGGATTTCTTCCACTGGAAACCAGCAGTGAGTATCTTCCACTGGAAACCAGCAGGTAGTTTCTTCCACTGGAAACCAGCAGGGAGTTTCTCTTACTGGAAACCTGCAGGGGATTTCTTCCACTGGAAACCAGCAGGGGATTTCTTCCGCTGGAAACCAGCAGGGGATTTCTTCCACTGAAAACCAGCAGGGGATTTCTTCCGCTGGAAACCAGCAAGGGATTTCTTCCACTGGAAACCAGCAGGGGATTTCTTCCACTGGAAACCAGCAGTGAGTATCTTCCACTGGAAACCAGCAGGGAGTTTCTTCCACTGGAAACCAGCAGGGATTTTCTCTTACTGGAAACCTGCAGGGGATTTATTCCACTGGAAACCAGCAGGGGATTTCTTCCACTGGAAACCAGCAGGGGATTTCTTCCACTGGAAACCAGCAGGGGATTTCTTCCACTGGAAACCAGCAGTGAGTATCTTCCACTGGAAACCAGCAATGAGTATCTTCCACTAGAAACCAGCAGGGAATTTCTTCCACTGGAAACCAGCAGGGGATTTCTTCCACTGGTAACCAGCAGGGGATTTCTTCCACTGGAAACCAGCAGGGGATTTTTCTCACAAGAGATCAGCCGAAAAGCTTCTGCTCGGCTGTATCAATGAGCTTGTCAGATCCTTTCTTATATCCTGTACCCGACGTCTCGAAATGTCCGCTTGGCAAAAACGATTCTCAGGAATTGATTACTTAAGTTGTTAGCAACGCTTCACTAGGAGAAACGAGTGGGTAATGTTGTCCAATTATCGACACTTTTTTCACCCACAGCACGAGCAGAGCGCGAAATTTAGCGCTGTTACTTCCTCGCGGAAGAACTAAATGCATGGGACAGGAAAACCTACATGAGAGAAGAAGATCATCGATATTCGGACAAAGTCTCAGCAATTTCTCTCGGTGTACTTTTCTCATTCATCCTGGAGTAGCGGACGCGTGTTCTGTCAACGCAAAAAAAATTATCCAATTAACGTGCATCTGTTTCTTGTCCGCTAGCACACTATGAATAATGTGGAATTTTCTCCAAATAGCGATGCAGATTTTGCACTTCTGTGAGTCATCCTGACCCAATACGGTCCGGTAAATACGGCGTATCACTGCTACGTCTGTTCTGCGGACGCAATGCTGGTAATTGACAATGACACTATTCGGACAAAATGACCCATTCTATTTCGAGATTGCAGCGCCGGTTATTGGCGAGGTGGTCCATTAGCTCACATATGAGAATGAGTGAGGCACTTTTTGCCCTTGTATGGGTCATCCTGACACAGTTTTGCCCGACATAAAAGCACATCAGTGTAACGTCAGTGTACTGCTCATACCTTGGATAAAAGAGTGTGTTACTATTTGGACAGTTTGATCCAGTCGGTTTTCCGACTGTGAATTAGAAATTTTTATGGATATTTGCCTAAATGAATGGTTTAGGGATGGAAACCTCACACCTCATTAATGAATTACTAGAAATTATATTTATTAAATGTTTGAGTGTATAAGCAACATCGCTATAACGATGTAACGAGAACCTGAACATTATAACGAAACATTAATATTGTGACGAGAACTTTAACATTGTGACGATAAATACAATATTGTGATATAAACAAGAGGGGAGATAAAGATAAAGATTAAAGATAAAGATTAAGATAAGAGCATTGCTATAGATTAATTACTCCTGCAATATGTTGCACTATGCATTAACAGCCTTCCTCACTCGTTGGAAATCTTTTGTATTGCTTCACCGTTAACGTGAGAACAAAATATGACCGATAGCTCCTAAGTGTTATCTACGAAGGGAATTTGTACGCATTTAAATTTTTTCGTGTTTTTTCTTTCCATGTGTGCACTGTATGTGCGTAGTGTGATTGTGGTTTCTGTATCATGTGTATGTTTCACATAATGTGTTACATTATTGTTACATAATGTTACACACATGTATGTGTGTAACCCCCTCCTGTATGTGTGTTCCCATTTGCTGATTTATGAAGATAATTGAACTTTTCACATGTCAAAGTTGGATTCGTAACATCATAATAGGATTGGCATCACAGTTTATTCAATTCCAGTCTCTAGCGACGCCTGTGACGTAAAGAAGTTAAACTTTGCACGCGTCTTGAATTTATTCCGCTTGCGAAGATCTAAACGAGTTTTGCTGAGTAGCTTCTTCTCGGTTAAATGACTACAAAAGTAGCTTAGCTACTCTTTGAAGCTGGAATTATTCATTATAATCCTACTTGAACCGTAGTACCGATAGTTACCTTACACTACCGGTTCGAATTTTGTTTGGGTAGTTACCTTCCACGAGGACTGAGCGTCGACCGCAGCCGGGAGGCCGGTGGGAGACGAAGGTGGCGCATCAGCGCGGCTTCGAAATGCAGCGTCCGAACTTTAACAAAGAAACAATCGTAAATACCTTTCCTATTTATAGTGTGTGTCGCTACTTCATATTTTGAAAATCATTTCAAGAACCTTAGTGCATTATTTTGGAAAATATTATTATCACTCCCTAATAATCCTGTTCTATAGTTAAATATCTACATTTAAAATTTAATTTAAGCTATATTCATTTTACCTTTAAAAAATTATGTTCCATGCAATCTGTGAACCAAGACCAATTAACGCGTTTCAGTGCGCAACAACTTTTCTAAGTTGAGCTAATCTAAAGTTTCTAAAGTTTTTGCTAATTGAAGTGGGTTACTGGGTAATGTATACGGCGCATTTGTTGCTTAAGTTTTCTCTTAAAGTTAGACTTGAAGAAATATCAAAAACTTGTATAATTTGTTTGAACTTTGCCTCTCCCTCTGGCCTGATTTCTTTTGTTTCCGGAACTCGCAGAAAATGTTTTTAAAAAAAATTTTGGTATAATTTCGAAATGCTGTCGTTTCCTAACCTCTTTATTCAATTAGTAAGGATAAAAATCGTTTTGGCTGCAAACAACCAGTGATTTTACTACTTTTACTCAATATTTACAATGAGACATTCGAACGTAAGGTTTATTTACACACCGATTATGCGATGTTTTGAGTAACCATTCCACAGGTTTAACATACTTCTCTCAAATACACAAAATATTCGAAAATGCTGATTTTTTTAAAACATCAAGTATCCTACTCCAAGAATGACCATTCCACAGGTCTGTCCCACTCACCCTGAATAACTTATGAAGCACTGGAGGAATTCATGCCATGCCCAGCGCATAAGTCTAAACGAGCCTTATGGATTAACATCAAGTATCCGTGATGTTAATCCCACACCATAACATAGTGATGTCGGCTCTGAAGTGTAGGCCTGATGTGGCCTGTCGCCGATTCTTTTCCATTTCGTGCCTTGTTCATAGATCTAAACTCGTGTCATTTGACCGGATCTTTTCATGACTGGCGATAGTTTGAAGAAGCTACTAGACTTCCACCGGGTTCGATAAGGAGCTAGGCATTTCAAATCTGAACATATATTTTTCCATAGCTTTATCTAGTCTG